>NC_134283.1:6615000-6931818 GCF_949628215.1 Phalacrocorax aristotelis | reverse complement strand
TAAACATGAAGCTATAATAAGAAATTAATAGTATAAAAGGTTTGGAGCAATAATTAATATGCAAGAGAAAGAGGCTCTTCTCTAGCCTAAATAATATGATGAACAAAAAAAAAGGCAGGGCACCCAAAGGGGTCTGGTTACAATAAAGAGTGGTTTTAGTCAAAAATGTATCCATCTTGTTGGAAACTTCATTTTCTCTTTCTCAGGTCACACCAAAGAAGTCCCTGTGTGTGAAAGCTGCTCTAGTGCCTGTAATTCAGGTGCACCAGCCGCAGAGGCAGACCCAACCGTGTACTGCTGTACATGCTATGGCACGTCAACAGAGCAGGGCGACTCTGGTGGCACTATGGCATTCTGCAGCTATTTCCGTGGAGCATTTGGTCATTCTCATGAGGTAATGCCCTTATGGAGGGTGGAAGTAGACAAGGCCCTCCCTGGTCCTGGGGACAGGAAGGCAGGAGCCCACCAGAGACACACTGCCCTTTGCCACCAGCAAAAGGTGACACCGAGCTCTGAGAAACCATGCTTAGGTGTCTCAAAATGGGCACCAAAAGTAAGTGGAAACTTTTGACCTTCACTGTTATGTGCCTCATTTCCTCGTCTCTACACTGGGGCTGATGTTTCCTCCTCTCATAAGAACATGAAATGTGTTCAACAGCGTCTGCGGAGCCTGTGCGTGATGGGGAGAGGGCAGGGCAGCAACGCCAAGGAGGAAGCACATTGTGCAGAGAGAACTGCAGTATCTGAAGCCTTTCTATATAAGGTCTGTGGCTACTTGTTGACTGATAAGGATGTCAAGAAATATTGAGTGACTATGTATGCCCCGCATGAAGTAATGAACCTGTGACTGGTGATGCAAACACAGACTAATGCACACAAGAAAGACAACTTACAGTCCTACAAGAAAGAAAAATGGGGCATTTAAGACCTTCAGTTTTCAACCCTGATGTTCTTTTGATGTGTTTGGGTTTGGTTTTTTCCAGTTCAGATACTCTATCATGTATGAAACGGGTGCAGACTACCTAAGGGCAAAGGGATCTTCCAGTAACCATCTCATCTCTGTATCCACCTCAGTACTGCAGGCAGAAGGTTTTGGCTTTGCAGTTCCTGCATGCAATCCACGATGTCTTCAGGAACGGTAGCATTTTTTTTGGAAACGAAGGTAGAGCCCTTGTGTAGTCTTCATAGGGTGGGAGAGTACATCCCTTGGTAACTTTACTCATGGAAGACTGACTTCTTTATTAAAAACCTTTTCCTTCTTTTTATTTTGAACTTGCCTAGCTTCCCTTTGTCAGCTAAACGAAAGGGTATTAGATCTCCTGGCAGCTGTAATAGGGGAGCATGCACAGAGTAATCTTCTACAGCATGGGACTGAGCCTATGAAGTATTAAGTGCCTTCAAGGTCCACTGAAATCAATGGGATTGAAGAATGCCATATCCTTGAAGGTCTGGGCCCCCAGGGATGGCTTCTGGGATTCACTGATTCTGAAGATGGGCAAAATAAAATATTTAAAGCAGACTGACATGCACAGGCTAAATTCTTTTCCTTTTGTGCTGAAACATAATTTTTTTAATATGCCCTGAGCATGCTGTGAAAGCAATCTTTCTACATATTTCCTTAGCGGGGAGTGTTTGCTCTCTGTGCTCATCAGTCACAAACACTATGACTGATAGAGCCCCAAAGCATAAGGAAAGTTTAAGTTCTATAATATAATGGTTTTTTAAAATAAGATAGAATTGTTTGTGGAAGAAGAGTCTATCGGTACCTATGATGGGAAAGGGTTACTATAGGGACATACATCAGCAGTATGTACTTTACATTCTTAGTCCATTGGTTTCTACAGCAGTTCTTGTTCACAGTAATGTGAGGCAGTTAATATGGGATCTGAACACCACTGGACTGATAAGCCTTCATACTGACTTGCAAAAGTAATTTCCAGTAATCTTTGAGGGGAAAAATTGCATTTAGTGGGGAAAAAAGGGAAAAAAAAAGCTAAGCCATTCGTGCATCCTATTTTATTGAGTATGCAAGTAATAGACTATGCAGAAATGGAACTTTTGATCCATTAGGCTGTGCATAGGGACAAACGGCTGCTGAGTTCCTGTGAGAAAGTTAGCCTTCCAAATAGAAAAGTTTCACAGTATTTTTCAAAAATCTTGTTTGAAAACGATCTGCCAATATAACCATTTAAATGCAAACTTCCACCAGAAAGGCTGGGAACAAGGTTCCCGATCCAAGGCTCTGCCCTCACGTCTCACACTCCTGCTGCCACAGGTAGTCATTCTCAAACTAACTTTTCTTGTGACTGTTGTGCAAGGCAGTGGTAACTTCCTTTCATAAAAGTTTAGTGAACAGAACTATCTGTGTCCACTTTGCTCCAACGATTGCTTCATCCCCTGAACCAGGCCAGACAAAACAGATAACTTCCAAACCATTTTAATTTTCTTGACAGAAAGATGGTTCGGTTCCCAACCAGGCCTAATCACCGTATATTTCTTCTAAATCCCCAGCCCTCATGCGTTCAGTACAACCACGTATGTTTATTTGTGGCTGTTTATTGCCACGGCCTTTCCCCTAACAAACGTTTCTCAGATTTGGATGAACATCACGGTAAAAGCTTTCCTTCTGCTAGCAACTAGGACTTTGCAGGATCAGGTTTGAAAAACACCGTCAGCTGGGACACAGGTGAACCTCATTGACTCTGTGTACGTGCTGAAATCACAGATTTCAGAGAGCTTCAGCCTGGTTTCCTGAAGTATCACAGGCCCAGAGGGACAGATTGCTGAGGTTAATTGTATATTTCAACACCAACTTCTGGGTAGCTACCACCCAATATAATCTCTACCCTCAAGGTGATGGACTTCATGGACATGTCACAGGGAGAGCGAGGACCCTGAGGAAGGAATTGCCAGGAAACACTGAAACAGATCTTGTTTTGCTGTGCTGAAGAGGGCTAGGAGAGCTTCTGTGTTTGAAATAACAGCAGCAGTGGGCTCCCCAGCATCCCTGGGGAGCTGCAGTCCCTCCCAGGGCAGTGCCTGTCCCCACTGGAGCCCCAGGTGACCTCACACAGTCCAAACCCAGACACACGGCTCTTTTACATCTCACAGCCGTGAGGCCCTGGGAGAAGAGGGATGGCTGCAAATCCCATGCAAAGGCCTTGCCATGCTGCACCTCACCTGCTGCCCGCTGTGCCTGCTCAGGCAGCACCTCCTGCCCAGGACCTCAGGGGTCTCCTCTGCAGCACCTCCCCCAGCTATCACACGGGGTCTGGAGACCTGGCGCCGAGCTGAGGCTTCAGCCAGAGGGCACTTAAGACTGTTCGTTATTATTCTTGGCATTTGTGTCTAAACACTTCAGGCTCCTGAGCCCAGCAGTGCAACTGTAATAACAGCAACGCCTAAATCTCTTTAAAACCTAGTGAGGGGCAGAAGACAGGGAGGAAAGTGAGCAAAGGAGTGGCTGAACAAGCCTGGGAGGGGCTCAGGCATGAAGAAGGCTGTGCTGGAGAATGCCGAGGCCCCAGGCAGGAGCATCCCCGAGGGACCATGGCTCTCTTGGAGGACAGCACCAGAGGAAACATGCAAGCTGTCTAAGACATGGGCTACAGCAGCAGAGCTTGCACCTACCTTACCAAACACCAGCCTGAAACAGAAAGGGATCTGAAACGCAGAGAAAGCCCTGGCTTTGCATATCTGAAATAAGTCATTATTCTGGCTTTCCAGCTCCCAGTCTCTCAGAATTCTGCTCAAAAAAAAAAAAAACCTTTGCACTAATCCTCCTCCTCCATCATTATGCAATATTGCTTAGGGTAAAGGAAGTTTCCTTGCTCTTTTCTAAATATACATTTCTGCGGTTAGAAAATTAGAGAAATGACATGGCCGACCTTCCTAAATGTGAAGGCCTCATTTGGGGAAGCATACAAGTCATCTGCTGCAGCAGACCCTTATCACTTTGTGGTAGGCAATTGCAAAATGCCTCTCTTAGCCAGAGTCACATTAGGTTTAAATTGAGCTAGACAAGGGAACCACAAAAAGGGCTTGTGGGTAGCTGTGCTGCTAAAAGCATGGGGCCTGGCACTGGAGTGCTGTTAGTTAAAACAGTAAATTGTCAAGGAAAGAGGAGTGGAGTAGCCTGCAATGCAAATGTCTTGTGCATTTTTTCAGACGTGAGGCTTTGCGTCGAAGACGAAGAAAATACTCAGTGACCATTTTAAATTCAGCAACCACTCCCAGTGCAGCGGGAGTTAACGTTGCGTCAGACTTTCCATTAATGTCGCTGTTTTTGCAGGGGCTGTAAAAATGTGCTCGAGGCAAAAACTTGTGATTCAGCGTCTCAGCTGAAGAGTTAACTTTTCTTTTTATACACATCCATTTTCAGAATGACAATTTATAATAATTTTTGTACAGATCTATATATAGTTCTGATGTGGTGAAAGAGGGAGCTGGGGAGGAAGGTGATGCAAAGCCTCGTGCCCAGCTGCCTGGTGTTGCTGTTAGACAGAGGCTGGGCAAGATGCTTGGGGTCTCCGAGTGGTTGGTGTAAGCAGGACTTAGCATGGCCAGGGCCAGTGACACTGCTACCTAGGGGAAAAGAGGCCAAACCCAGGCTTTTTCTTTTCTACTTAGATGGCAGTCTGGGATAAAACTTGCATGAGGAACCCAGGCAACCTCTCCTTTTGCCCCAGGGAGTATCCCACCTGCCTATACCCAATGTGCACTGTGTTCATACATGGAGGAGAGGGACAGCTAATGGTTAGAATTATTTCCCCAGCTGATTTCTTTCCTGTGTGGGTTTGCACCTGCCTGTTTTTCCTGTAGTTGCCATTCCCAGCTCTAAGGAGGACTTCTTCAGGCAGAGCTTTGCCAAAATTCTCCATAACAGACCTTGAAATGGAAGCCCTTGAAATGTGGGATCACACAAAGGACCAGGCTCTTCGCCTTGCAATAGCGAATTAACAGAAGCTTGGTCAGCCCTGCTACCCTCTGCTGTATATCCACACTGAGTCCCCCATACCTCAGGTGGGACAGCTGGGCAACGGGCTGGGCGCTCCTCCTGTTAACCCTTGGACTAAGGAGTTACTGCTGGGTGAGAGAGACTCTGATGTCTGGCAAATCCCTGACTATCTGTACAGCCCATCTGGGCCATAGGTAGCTCGGGACACCTCAAGCAGCTTGGTGTATCTTAATACAGTTTCCTCAGTAAGATCACACTTCCTCTTACAACAGCTCCACTAATTACTGCAGCCAAGTGCCACCAACCAGACAGATTTACAAGGACATAGTATTGCCACTCTCCTCCTTGTTTGTATCTTAGAAGTTGAATCTCATGTCCTTTCCCTAAATAGCATGTTAGCCCATGTTGTCCCACATTATCTGAGGTTGCTTTCCCTCAAAATATTTTCCATACAAAGAAAAATACAGTTATTTTTACCCATTTTCAGAAAAGGTTTCCTTTCTTCTTTGCTCTTTCAAGAAAATAGGCTCCTAGAAGTTATTTATCATGATGGCTAAATTAGCCAGTACCTTTAATACCTGCAGCACAGAAAATCACTTCATCAGCTGCACAGTTTGAGCTTATTGGAGAAGACTTTTAAGAAAGAATGAGAATGAAACCTAGAATAACCATTTCTTTCCCCTTGTCCCTTCGAGGCACCACAGATCAAGGTATTTATTTCTTTCCTTGTATACTGAGAAATCTGTGATGGTGGTTAATTGAGCGCTAAAAGCCTGTGCGATTGCAGTTTCACTAAGATGCTGTATTATTTTTTTACTTCCAAACCTAAACTGCTACAAGGTGAAACGGCACAGAAGCAACTGTACTTTGGTGATGGGAGAGATGATTCTGTACTGAAAGAAGCAGCATTCTTGTGAAAACAGGAGTATGATCGCATAGTCTGGCTCCTACATGGTCCCTGTGCATAACAGCTAGGTGCCAAAGGTATTCAGCAAAGGGCTGAGGAAGAACCTACCCTGCAAGGGCACCATGCAAGGGCACCATAATGAGGTGTGCATTGACTTTCTTGGGCAAACAGTATCAGGAGAAGGAGCTGGCAGGTGCCTCTGTGGCTCCTTAGACTTTCGCCTTTGGAGGACACTACAGGGAGCCCTCAGTGGCTGCTCAGACCCGTCCTGCAGTCCAGACATGGCATGCAGAAAGGCAGCATGAAACCACATTTATTACCGTTGCCAGGCCAGCCTCTCCCTGTCCAGGATGTGAGCCAGTCAGCGAGGGTATGCTCTCAGAAGTGGTGGAGGTGGCAGCTAAACATATGCAGCTGCATGAGGGTGATGGGTGACTATGGCCAAAACACAGATTTCCATCCATGGCAACCCTGTGCTGTCAGTGAAAAACTAAAAATTTAATGTTGACACTCCAGTCAACGTTCAGTCCCTTACAAAATACCCTTTGGTTTTCATGAGAGGATAATCTCACTTGTGGCTTAAAAAAATGTGTTAGGATGAAAGTTGCTACCTGCTTGTAAGATGCCTTTTGCTGCCCTCTTCCACAGAACCAACCTAGGTGCAAACTCGAATATCCCTGTGCACGCACTGTGAGTGATCAATCAGTTGGCAGGCATTAGTGAAATAATGATTAATTAATAAATAATGAAAATATTTTCAAAGAAATTCCCCTCTTCCAATTTTTAATCTATTTTTCTTACAAATAAGTCAGCAGCTGAATGCTGTAAAAATGAATTTTTTTCTTCAAGGCTCTCTGATTACCTACTTTGTGTTTTTCCAGCAGGTTGATGTAAATGGCTGTGGCTCTAGAAGACAGCACAGCCTTTGATCATCTCAGTTCCTTCATTATTACCTGAGGGAGCCATCAGGAACTCTCTCTCATGTCCAAAAATTATCTAGCCTATCTTCTTGGATTTCTTTATTCAGTGAATTAGTTTTCAGAATTATTCATATTTGTTAAGAAGCATCACTGGCACTACATAGTTAGGTTTCCCCTAAGCTGTGTCAGCTCAAAGCCTTGCAAGGTGTTCAAAATGTGCATCTCCTGCTGTGTAACCCATCAGAGATGAAAGCCCCTGCTGCTCCTTGCACTTGGAGGGACTCAGGCAATACCCCCAAATTGGTGCACTTTGGTTCCTCAGGTGATGGTGGAAATTGGCAAGGTAAGATATTTGGCACCTCTATCCCTTCAGCTGATCACCTAGCACTTCAGGAGGCTCAAGGTCATCTGCAAAGGTTCCTGAAATGGATCCTGCTGGTGTGATCATGGCATTTCACTCAACACAGGTTTGTTATTTCCTAGGGGCAAAGCATACAGGGCTGGGCCTTCTGCTTGACACCAGCGGGCACGGCCGGCTCCTCACAAATGCACGGCTTCAGCAGTACAAATCACATTAGGCCCAAAGACGGGGATTACTGGAGGTTTTCTGTAGTGCCCATAAAGTGATCATCATGATAAACAATGGTCAGACATTTGCACTTTCCTATTTCAAAAAAAGAGGACACAAAAGATGAAGCCTTCAGCTTCAGCTCAAGGTTTGGAGGACATAAGGTTCTTGCCATCCAGCTGTGCACCCCCAGCCTCCACCCCTTCCCACTGCCAGGACGCTCGTGCTGCACCTTCAGCACAATTCATTTAGCTGCCCGGGACTGGAGGCTTTTCACTAAAGCTTTTCTCCTCAAAAATCCACGTTCTCTTACTAGTTCACATCAAACCGTGTTATTCCCTTGGTGAGCCAGTCGTACCTGCACTTGTGTCTATGTGGTCTATTACTTTAACATCCACACCTTTCCTCTTTAATACCTGGGTTCAAAAGCCACTTTCAACAGCGACCAGTGTTTGTTTTCCAACCCTAACAGACATCCTGTATGCCCTTGGGTCATGCAGCCACTCTCAACCTCCTCCTGTTTACAGCAGCATAATACATGATTTATTCCACTTTGCCTACTGCATTGCAACCTCTCTCTATCACTCCTTGATATTCTTCTCCACCTTTCACTCTCTCTTTTGTAATCTAACTTCCATGCACCCTACAAACTGCAAGGATTTGGGCTTCCTGAAGCTCCTGAGGTGTAAATAACAAAAAATGACAATGAATTGGTATATGGCTAAACAAAGGCAGTTTTGTTTCTCAGCAGATTTGTGTGAGCTGTTTCTGGTTTCAGTTCACATGGGTTCTTTCACCTTGTGAGTTTCTCTTTGACATTCAGGTTTCTGCCTTTTTTTCCACCTGAAGCCCAAAAAAAACCAGGCCAGGTTTGCTCAAAAGCCACATCATTTTTTTAAAAGTTCAAAAAGCTCTTAATTCTAGAATGGGACCTTTTCTAACTTGATAGATTCTTGTTTGTTCAATACTCAACGTCCTTATACTAGGCTGTTCCTATTAAAAGCAGTTATGCTCAGAAAACAAGGACGTTACTGCACGTACCTGCCTGTCATCAACCATCTTTGCTTATGACTAAAAACAGAACACGTACAAAAATAGAAGCAGCAAAATTCATCCTCAAAATGAAACAATTACAGGGGAGAGTTCATAACTTTGTGCTGAGGTTCTTCTAGGCCTTCCATGGGATAGATTTTATTATCCTAATAAATAGGGAGCTAACATCAGGACAGAGACCTACGTTCAAGCTCTGTGTGGCACAACTGTTGTCTTTGGTGTGGTTTCATTTTATTTTGATTTTGTACCAATGTTTAATGCCGCTGCTACTGTTCTGCACATAGTTAAGTGTAGGTGCAAACTATGAAGCAAATTAATTGCCCATTAATGAGTTTTTGCAGAGGATTGGACTCTAAATGCTAATCTGTGTTTCAGAAGGAATGCCAAATGATATCCACACTGCTTACCTGCTTCTCCCTGATTTCTGTTTAGCACACGATTGGAAGAATTTGGCTTTAATGTTAATTAATGCCTTCAATTAGAGCTCAGAATGTATATTAAGCCTTGGCCATTTCATTTTCATTTTGAACCCATACACAAAATTTGCTGATTCTACAGTTAGTGAGAACAATCTGTATAAAATAAATTTCCATTTATTTTCCAGAGCAAAATAAAACTGTTCCCAGAACTGAGTCTTCTGAACCTTCATATCTACATGGCTAGGCTGTGTTTGTCTGTCGCATTTTCCGATCAACAAGGCAACCAGAACAGCAACCCAATGCACTAGCGAACAGCCCGCCAGTGAACAGAGGTGCAAAACCGCAGAAGGAAACAGGCAGAAATAGATGAGTGGGGAGAAGACGGTGGGGATGGTTCTTCCTCTCCCTCCTGCCCTCTCCTTCAGCACAGTGATAGTGGAGGGACCTGCCCTTTTGCAGGCAGAGTGAGATCACAAAACACAGAAGTGAACAAATCTGTGTATTGCCCCGTTGAAAGGCACTTTTGCCTATTCCTGTACGGCTTGGTGGGAAGTGCAGTGCAGCACCCAAGCCACCCCACTGATACAGCCCTATGTGCTGAAGAGGCTGCACTCCAGGACCAAGCTAAGTGCAGCAGGGAAACACTCAAACCAGGCCAAGTGCTTTGGCCAGCACCTTATTTTTTTTTTCCCAAAGGATGCTTATGCTTCCTCAGGCTCTTACTGCCCTTGCCCTGAGCCATATTTCCGAGATCACCTTTTGTCACCTTTTTTGTGGTAGCATTTGTGTGTGAGACACAGCATTTGCAAACCAGTTTAGAAACCAGTCCTGACAGCACAGGTTCTGCTCTGCTCCTGCAGCTGTGGTAAGGCTGGACTGAGCTGCTGCCTCAGCGCCTATTTGTCAAGGCAGTTTGTGCACGTTTCCAGCTGGTGTCCAGCACTGCTACCTCAGGCTCTTCTTGTGAGTCATTTTCTCACTTGACATTGTGTTCTGCTGGCTGGGAAGTTTACAATCTGAGCATCTAGACCTATCAGTAGAGCGTTTTGCCAAATTATTTATTTTGCTTGTGTTTTGTTTGGCTCTCCTCTCCAGTGAGATCAGAGATAAAGCATATTTACTAGTTGCTGCTTGCCCTGGCCAGCTGAGGAGCTGGGCTGGAGTGAAAGCAGCTGTTTCTGAGCAGCGTGCATGACTTGTGCTCATTCTCAATTCCCAGCGAGCAGGATCCTTCAGCGGTGATGGAGTAGCTCCGAGTTTCAGTCTATCTGTCACTGCTCGACTGTTTTACTGTGCACACAATGCACTGATGGGCGACATCACTCAACTGCAACAAGTCCAGCTACAAAAGCAAGTAGCGGCAATTTGTAGCCTCAATGCAGCCATTTAATCATTCCCAACACTTCCCTGGTTGCCACTCTGGATAAACTAACTTGAGAATTAAGAACAAATATTTGACTTCCCCCCCCCCCCCCATAATTTTACGCAGCCCTGTTTAGACTGTATGGTACTTAACAGGAGACCTTTGCCCTTTAGTTAAAAGCTGTGACCAGGAAATCCCACCTCCTCTTAATGAGCTTTTTTGTTCAGCTTACAGGGAGGGATTTGCACTCCACTCTTGCACTACAAATGCTTTGTCTGCTTGGCTTTTTTATTTCGCTGATGAATAAAAAAAGCAAATGCCGAACTCTACACATGTTTCAGTCTCCATTAAGACAACAAAGAGCTCTAAATGCATGTCCTAGCAACAGCAACAATTTTTTAAAAAGAGTGAGAAGAAAGAAAACATGGTCTTTTGAGCTGTGGTACTTTCCATAGTTATTCCTTAATGGTTTTGTCAAAAAAGCTACACGCTTCTGACTATCAGAATACATACCTCTAGGTAAAGGGACAGACAGCATGTTTGGAATCAATGTTGTGCTCTTTCTATCGTGAAACAATCAGACAAGCAGCCCAAGCAATGGCCTTTGTCAAATTTTTTACTTGCTTATGCCTTTTGCCCACGTGCTGAGACGTCTCGTACTCTGGTGGCCTTGAAAGTGTTTTCCCCTTCTTCTGTTTTTTTTTCTGTGTGCCTCAGAGAGCTCTTGGCTTTCTCTAATCTCTTGTTCTTACCTTCTAATCACTACATACACTTAATAACGATAGACTGCAGACACCAGCATCAAATTATGAACAGGCTGAAACGTGGAGGATTAAATGCAGTCACAACAAGAGGCGACGCTGCAGGAACCTCACGATATTTGAGGTAGATGGAACAAAACGTATTCCAGCACAGAGTGGCAGAGAAAGCCTTGCTTTCCAGAGAGCAAGACTAAACCCTGTGTATGCCTCTCTGTGCACAGAAGTCAAGCGGGAATGGTTCTCCAGCCCATTACACAGCCACGTGCTGGCAGTATGCTGACGACTTGCTAGGCTGGTTAAAATGAATCTGGCAGAATGGAGAGGGAGACTTGGTTTTCAGGGAGCATGTAATAGAGTATATTAAGCAAAACTCTGCTGCAGGAGAAGGATAATGGACCTTTTGGATGCTGGGCCTTGTTCTGGCTGTGTAGAAGTTGACAGCTTAGAGAAATCAAACATTTGGAAAATTCTTCATTGCAATAATTGCCAAGCCTGTTGGGCCAGTTAGTGACTGTTAACCCTCACTACCTCTTATGGGCCACCAGGCATCCATAGCATTCACCTTCTCACATGAAAGCCCCACTAAATCAGCACCAGTTGTGTTATTGGCAGATCCCTTGGCATCACCGCTCAGACCATGTGCAGGTGGGGGACCCAGTGGAAGCCTTGACCTGAGCCAGTGTGTCTGCGATGCATGTGGCAGCTTGTGTGACCATCACAGATAGCTCAGAAAACATCCATGTGCATGTGGTATGGTAGCATTAGGTGACATCGATCCAATGAGCCTTGGTTCATGCTTAAATGCAATGAACTACACTACAAAAATCAAACTCTTCAGAAAACTACAAGGTAGGATCGACTTTTCGTCTCACTATAGGTGCCAGATGTGCCTGTATGGCAAATGTTAGCTACTCTGCAGAAGGACTTGTGTGTATGCTTTAGGTAGCAACAGTTCTTTTCCCATATGAGTTGTCCTAAAATTGTTTCAGATTCAAAATTAGGGTTTTTTTTGTTGCATTCCTTGCACTGCTAAGCCAGATCTTCAAATACGACTCTAACATAACTTGACCTGACATCAAAATAAACATTATCCAATGTATTTTAGAATGCTCTACATCAGCATCTTTATATAAAATGAAAAGCAAGAAATTGTTTCTCCACTATGGCTAGAAAAACCTGGATGAAAACCTACCACTTATTCTAATGAGGGATTTCTGGCTGCAGGTCTTATTTCAGGGTCCTGAATAGTATTTGCTCTGTGTATGTGATCAGAGCTGTTAAAGAGGGAAATCTTCAGGGAGGGTGAGTGAGAGAAGGAAATAAATATTTCCATGGTAAAGGTTTGCCCCCATCACCTTTTGGGTTGCTTCTTAACTGGTGGCTGTTTGCAGCTGCCACAATCTTTGAACTTCTCGTGGGAGAAGGACATGACTTCAGCAGGAGGACGAGGACACGTCACGGGTGCGCTTTACATGTCCCTGCACTATCAGCCCCCAGAGACTCTCCCTGTCACTCTCAGCCTGCAGAAAATCATTGACCTCAGGCTAAATCCAAAAAACAAGATGAAGAGGCTCAGTGCTGCACATTGTCATGTCTAGCTTTTACTCCCTGAAATCAGAAGATGGAGTCAAGACCCTAGGCTCACACACAGTGCTTCAGGAGACCTGGGATCCAAACCCTGTGCTACACAGGCAGATGCTTAAGAGAAGCTGAAGACTGCTTTTGCTTTTAGCTGGTTAGGCTGGACCTTTTCAGTTCAGGCTTCCTATCCCCAACTTCAAGGTGGCGCCTATGGAAGTGCCTTCAAAACCTGTCAAAATGTAGCAAGAAAAGCTGCTCCCTTGCTTTCCCACTGCTACTGGGCAGAAAATAACGCGTCTCTTATTGGAGGAGAATTTGACTTAAAAGAAGAAGGATTTACAGTTCACATTGTAATCAGACCTACAGCTCCCCTGCCAAATGCTCCAGACACTGGGATTAGCTTTATACCGCTCACATTTTACTACCTCATGAATCTTTCATATTATCTGGACAGTGCTAAATCTTGCTCATAAGGGATGGATGTTGCTCCCACCCGAGAGCATCCTACAGTTTCATCAGGGACTCCTATTGCCAGGTGTAGTGCGTGAAGGGGGAGGCAATCAACCCCATCCCTCGGTTTCAAAAGAAAATGCAGACTGCCATTGCATTTCTACCAGGAGCCCAATCACAGTTGCTTGGTAAACGTCAGCCTCTATTTCTGTATTTTGGTTGTACAACGCTGGAAGATAAACAGACACTAAGCGTCCTGGCACTTCCCAAGATCACAGTGCTTTGCACATGGATGGGGTCAGAATCACGTCTGTCTCAAGAAGCTGAGGCTCCAAGCCTGTTTCAGCTGCCTTTAGGATGAGATGTTTTCAACAATTTTGACCCCATGTACATTTTACCATAGTCTTCCCCACCCAACCACCCCCCAGAGGAGAAGCATTTATGGGCCACAGTGGTTTCAGGCCAATTATTCCAGGAATCTGAATAACAATTAATTTATAACCTCCTGTGGTTGCAGATCGTGAGTTCCTGCACTCGGTGGTGGTGGCGTGGAGAAGCATAGGCAGGAAAATGGGTGATCACCCAGAGCCCGCTCAGTGCTGTCTGGCCAGAGATCTGACAGCAGTCAAGCACTTTTGCAGATATGAGTCTAAAAAATGAAGCTCAACTAGGCCTTGCATAATGTTTTTGGACCCCTCAATTAGAAACATTTTCTCACATACCTACTTTCATAAAATCACCAGCGTCCGCATCTCTGGCAGAAAGTTTTGTAATGAATTTTTTTAAAAATATATTTTCAGCTGTAAACAGCAGAAAACCCCCTTCAGGCACTTCACTAGACCTTTTATCCGTACGCAGGAAAAAGAATTGATTGATTTTGAAGTTAAACATTGGCATCTGCTGTTATTCAAAACCAGGACCTTGGATACACTCATCCGCCATGCTTTCAGCTCAGCCACCAGTGTGCTGCAAATGAAGACAAGCTGTTGTCAAATGAGAAATGCAAAATAGTCAATCTGTTTGTCTGTTTAATGTAACTGGGAACATAAGCTGCTAAAAATGCTACCATTCTGCACTGTCAGATGGGAGACACTCTCCAACAAACGAAAGCCTAATGACCCATTTTACTCAGGCGCTCTGGAGTTCCTCCTAATGGTATTTTCCATATGCACTTCAACATGCTTTTAACTGAAACTGCAAATGGTACTATTTTCTATCTAACACAAGCGTGTAATCTGTGTAGCGTATTTTTTTTCCTCTGGCACCATGAAGGAATGCTGATGTTCAAGGCGTCTTGAAACAGTGAGCATATTGCCCAAGCATCTGATGCTCATCTTCTCTTTACACCTGTCATTGTACTGTATTAAAGGAAAAAAATCAAGTCATTAACCATGATAGATATGTTTTTAATAAGAAAGTGTTGCGCCTCACCAGGCAGATAAATAGCAAGTCTTAAGATATCTTCAGAGCCCGAGCATACAATTACGGTATAAAGTTAAATATGCTGGGGACTCTTCAAAGACTGCTATAACTTGTAAAGATTAGGTCTCTATCAATTACCCAAGCTGCACTTCTTCAAGAATTTTCTAGCATTAAAATCGCTAATTTGACTTTTCCTCTGAAAGTTCCCCATTCCCCACAGATAATTATGTGTGAAATGTTGCCTAAACAAAACGGTGATTTGGCCAAGAAAGCAAGCATGCTCCATTTTCAAGTCAAAAACCAGTGAAAAATAATGCTAGTGTTGCCAGAGCAGGGTGAGAAGAAACTCTGGAGATCTTGGCCATTTTATTAAATATTCTTGGGGTTTGTATAGCAGAAATTTCGTGGGTCTGACTTCAAAACCACAGAACTATGGGGTTGTTTTTTTTTCCAAAAAGCTATACATTTAGTCTCTCTTCAGGAGCAGTGTAATACCAGCCAGCGCTGGTTTTGCTTTCTTCCTTAGAAAACACGGCAGCCCCACAGTCTGTTGGCATGCTCACAGGATGTGCTCCTTTAAGCCATTATAGGCATAGACCCAGCTTTATCTCCACCCCTGCTATTATCACATTGATATTTTTGTTAATTATTGACACAAGAAATGCTCCGTCATAAACTGCAGATCCCTAGAAATGCTCTGCTGCACTGAGCTGAGCGGCCGCGCTGCCAACATCGATTAGCAAGCCCCCAAAAAGCACTGAATGTCTTCAAGCACTCCCTCTCCCACTGCAGAAAACAAGACCCTACTCATCCAATTCCTCTCCACCCCCCAAAATACATGACATCATTTTTTCCCTGTAACGTTGTTTGCAGCCTAATGTACTGCTGGTGGGGCCAGAGGGTGCAAAGTGAAGGGACCGAAGTGTCCCCGGGCAGGTCTGGCCAGGGATGCTGCTGCGGGTGAAGCCTGTCCTCTGACCTCCACGGACGGGGCCGACGCATGGTCAGCACCAGCTTCACGGGGTACCACTCAACTGCGCTCACACTGAATTCAGTGATACTTAACCTTTTAGAGAAGTGTTAGAAAACGTAAAGGAGATAATTATAGCTTAAAATAGTGGGGACTTGCAGTCTGCGACGACGTGTCAATGCTTGGGATTTGTGTGCTCAGGAGAAAGAGCAGGGAAGGAGCAGGTGCAAAAGTGAAAGACAGAGGAAGAGAGTATTTAATGCAGGGGGTTAATACAGTGGCCAGTCATCTCCAGGATTATAGAGAAATTTAATATGATCTTGGAATTATCCACTCAGTAACCAAGTAGATATTAGTACATTAAAAAAAAAAAAAAAAAAAAAAAAAAAAGGTTTGCTTTATTGTAAAGAGTCTGGTACTTAAAAGAAAGATTTCAGGCTAGGAGGGAAAAAAAAATCTATTCCTCTTTGCTTGCTATATGCCTCCCTTCTGCATAAATAAACCCCCAAAACCCAACATAAAACCAAAACCAGGCCTTTCCATCACAGATCAAAAGTCAGGCAAGTAGTATTGCATTGCAGCTGCCTGAATTATACTTGGCCTCTGAATAATAAATAGGGAATTTCTCGAACCACAGGCTCATTAATGAGCACTAATTCAGAACTGATGGCACAATGTTCAGTAATTTAAGCAATGTAGACAATGAAGGTTCTCAACTCTGGTACAAAGAGTGACCTACAGAATCTTGCAGAATGAGTAATTACAGCTAATATCCATTTCAGCTTCTATTAGAACATCCAATAAAACAAGGTCACGACAACAGGCAAGGATCACATCCCGGCAAGCATCGCAGTGGGGAGAGATGGAGTCACCCTGGAGCAGGTGGATGGCTCCTATTAGTTGGGCTCCTCAATGAATAAGGATGCTGACAGCTCCCCAGAGGACCGTGGGCGGCGGGTGGTGGTGCAGCGGTGGCATAGGCAGCTCGCAGAATACAGGGATGGTTTTCAAGAGCACAAAGGTTAGGCTGAGATGGGGTTTGTTTTCACCCATAACTAACAAAGGCTTGAAGGACAGACCATACGCTACTGGCTTTTTTCTTTTAGCCTTTCGGATAGTTTGGTATTAACATATAGAGGGAATGATTCAGTGATTTAATAACTGAGGAAGGACCCACGACAAGTTGTAACAAAGGAAAAAGTTGATAGATAGAAACAGGACAGCGATGGGCGCCTGTAGTGTGAAAAATAGTTGAGTGAGCAGCAGCAGAGCAGAATTAACTGCCTGGAGAGTTTTCTACTTTCTACAGATGAGCCTTATTAATTCCTAAGAGAGGATGGAGAATATGGTCAAGCGAGGAAATAAAGAAATGATCTGCAATTTTTTTGGTACAGTAAGTGCATAGGTGACTGGCTGTTAAAAACATTTTCTGACAATCCTCACAAGACCTCCTGGTGCTTTTAAAAAACTGAAGCAAGACCTATTTTCTTCCCCCGAAATGTGCTAAAATTTCACTCTTAAATGCATGGAGTTTTTCAGCAATACCGTTTGACTTTTAAAAAACATTCAGACAACACAAGGCTATTCAAAGTGATTCCCTCCCAGAACAATTCATAGGCTGGAAATTGTTTATCACAACCATCCTGGCAATACCGAGAAGCCTGGAGGGGGTTGCAACCAGAGCTAATTGCCTAACAAACACAATTCAAAACAAGTTGTTTGACGAACTCATAAAAAATCAACTCTGCTGGCTAAATCTTCGGCCCTCATGAGAGTTCATTGTGTAGCTAGAGCGATGCAGTGCGGATGTGCCGCGAGCTCTGCTGCGAGAGCATTTCCTCAACTCTGGGGAATAGTTGGCTGGGCAAAAGCTGGTCCAGAAACACGAGGGCTCAGTCCCTGCTGATCAATGTGGCTGCAAACAGCCAGAACATGGTCAACATGGCTCTGAACCACAGTTGTGGCTCCTGAAGTTATGAGACAGAAATGTAGCATTCACTGTGGCCAGCTTGGGGTGCTTGTCTCTACCCCCTCCCTTCAAGTTTTAGTACGACCTACTCTGTGCCTGGGTTTGGACCCACAGAGAGCTCCCATGGAAGGGGCCAGGACCCGGCATGGACTGACTGCCGGTGTGAAATGCCTTGGAGACATGCAGGGCTTGGCTCAGCCCCCACAGGGACTGTGAGGCCTGCGACAAAAAGAGAGAAAAGGGCATATTTCCCCCAGAAATTAAGAGTAATGAATCCCTTGAGTGGATGTGAGAAAGTACATCTTTTTTTAATGAAAACCAGAAAAAAAGAGAGCCTTTCTTTCTTTTCCACCATACCTACTGTGTTTGCTAATGGTGCTTCTCTGGCAGAAACAGGGTTTGGACAAAAGGCTCGATTTCCCTAGAGGATTGATTAAATGCTGGATTTTGGCAGCTAAAAATGCGCTTTGGTGCTTAAATCCTTGTGGTGGAAGCTGATCTTAAGCACTTCTTGCACTACATAAACCCCGGCATCAGAATCCACTTAAAAGATGTATTCCCACACACCTACTCATGTCCCGTGTGCCCCAGACACCGGTTTTCATCTAAACATTATTTCATCTCTGGTTGCGAAACAGCTGCTCCGACTCACTGGTGGGTCCAGCAAGGGAACAGCCCTTAGTCACTGGGCTGCCTGGAAAAACCCTTCTCTCTGGACGTGTTTCTTTATGTGAGAAATCCACCTCCTGGAAAGCTGCTGGAGAACATGGCACATGAGCAAACGATTAGGACTTTTGCACAAGCCAAAACCATCATTAACAGGGCTGGAAGCAGTAGGAGCAGG
This sequence comes from Phalacrocorax aristotelis, assembly GCF_949628215.1. Classification (NCBI taxonomy): domain Eukaryota; kingdom Metazoa; phylum Chordata; class Aves; order Suliformes; family Phalacrocoracidae; genus Phalacrocorax; species Phalacrocorax aristotelis. The sequence goes on along the minus strand of NC_134283.1, from coordinate 6,913,634 downwards.
AGAACCAGGGCAGGACCAGGACCATGGTGGAGGCACCAGCCCAAGCCCCAGCACCAGCCTGGGGGCTGCCCCACTGTGCCATCTCACAACCAGCACAGAGATATGCTCTTGAGTTGAATTCTGTTGACTTTAGTAATATTAATTGAAGTAGCGTTTCCAGGATTGGTCCCAGAGTTGCTGTAGCAGCAAATGAAAGCCAACATATTAGATTACCTTCAGCTATATTAATTTCCATATTGGCTCGAGGAATTTTTCCTGCATCACTTGAGAAAAGTACTTTTAAAAGCTGTGCTTTTCTTTTTTTCTTTTTTCTTTCTTTTTTTTTTTTTTTGTATACTATCTATTAAGGACTTCTGCTTTCTGTTAAAATGTGTTGATAGATATTTCTTTTCTGTTTAACTTTAGGGGACCTTGGTGAATACTTTAAGGTTTACAGCTCAAATGATTGTTTAGTGAGTAAACCTTTTCTCCTCCAGATTTTGGTAAAATACTACATAGTTAAAATATTTTATTTGGATTCATACTTCATTTCAAAGTGTTGCTCATAATACCTGACAGGGCTTGAACTTTAGTTAGCTATTTCTTCTTTTTTTTTCTTTTTTTTGGAAGAAAACAAGAAGTCAAACATAGCTTCTGACACATTAAGCATGACTACTGGGAAATTAAAACAAATGCTGGTACAATTCACAAGGGGAAAAGAATTTAAAGTTTGTTTATAAATTTGTTCCCAGCTCCAAATGCATGTCATAAATTAATAGGTCATCAACATACTGTATTTAGCTGGCAGCAAGTAATTTTCTGTGAAGATATGAGACAGAATATAGCCAGAGTAGCAAATTGGCTGAAAGGGAAGCATTTTGAGTGCTTTGTAAAATGCATATCAGACAACTTGAAGCTCCAACAAAATGGAAAATCTTTTCTGTCTTTGTACTTAACTCCAAGGATTTAGAAAACCGACTAATAATGCAAATACCCAGAGGTTAATAGCCTGGTGCCATAGCTGGAGCGCACATCCAGCTTACAGGCGATCCATCACGCGTGTATCTGGACAGTTGGGGAACGTGGGGCTATGGACCAGGATGCTCTGAAGGCCGTCAGTGCTGACACTCTCAAATCAGGAAGATTTGTTTCAAAGCAATCAGAATCACAACCTTGTAACCTCATTTGGGCTGGCTTCTGCCAGCCTAATGCAGATGAGACCAAACTTTTTGTTAACGGGTTATGAAATATTCTGTGGTCCCAACTGTAAAGCCGTGTTTAGTAACTTGGAAAATCATGTATTCAGCTGGGTGAGAAGTGGCAGGGTGTGCAACGGGCCCCAGCAGCTTTGTTGCAAAGTTCGACTCATATTTTGAGAGAGATTTTCTCCAAGACTTTGGTAATTAATCACCTCAATTTAAACACCTACGGAAATTTTAATACTCCCTTCTACAAACATGTCCATAAACTGCAAACTCAGAGCAAAGTAACCTTTGGAGAATATCAAGACCTGGTGTTAGAATTAAATGCATTTCTCTAGTTTCTGGTCTAGACTTGCATTTTTCAGCCCATAAGGTACAAGTCACCTAGAGGTGGTGTGAACAGCACATGAGTCACAGAGCAACCCTCAGCCCTGGGACCTCCTTCCCAAGGGGACATCAGAACAGATTATTGAGGAATTAAAGAAAGACGTGGCCTAGAGAGCCTTTGGCTTGGCTCTGAAGAGAAAAAGCTTCAACCAGTCCCCATGCAGCCCAAATATCAGCCTCTGTTAAGGTCTGGTGGAGGACAGTGGGAGAAAACAGCCCCAGGGCCAGGCATGTGGAGGGGGATATCAGCAGACCCACTTGCTCTGGGCTTCACTATCAGCCTTTCATTTTCCACAATGTTAAACCCCACCATTTAATATACGTATATATATGCACTCATGCTTTAAAATTCTTTCAGAGATGGGACGAGGCAATATTATCTTTGAGAAAATGCAGATCCTAACTTAGTCTCCCAAAAGGAAAATTACTGACTTGAGCAATTCCTGGTAGTTATCCAAATAGCCTTGTCAAATTATTTAAATACCGCATTGTGATATTATTGAAGTTGGTACCAAGTTACTCTTGGCAGAAACAAGTGTTCACTGGCAGGTGCTGAGTAGACGAGCTGTTACTGCTCCAGCTCTCTGTGTCAGCAGCACAGCTGGCTGCTGCGAGGGATTTTAACCAGGGAGCTCAGCAAAATGCCCTCCAAAGGGGTTACACCTTTCTTAAGGGGCTCAGGGCAGGGGTTTGCTTTTACCTCTCAGAGGCTGGTTACTTATCTGCTGTTACACTGGAGCAATGCTAGGCTTTTAGAGGGGTGGGTGGGAGGGAAGCATCCTATAGCTGCCTTCAGCACAAAACCCACCCACTAAAGAAGACCTCTCTCTTCTGTCTTAAAACAAATTCAGTATGTAAATCTCCAGAGAAGAAAATGGAATTTAGGAATTTACCTGCTCTGTATTAAATGGAAGAGAGGAAAAAAAAGACGTAGGCTTATGCATTTTTCATTATTCGGGTCCCACTCTACCAATGTGTGCTTAATGCTTTTGTCTCTGCTATAATTTCAGTTGGAAAGTTGTTTAAAATGCAAGAGCCTAGCAGTGATTCACATATGCTCTTTCAGAAAAAAAGTTCAGAGATAGGGATACACCAACTCTGACTGTCTGTCCATCTGCAAAGTGAGGAGGGACAGAGGTGGAGGAAGCATGGGATGAATTGCTTGTCTTAGACTTTGAAATTCAGCGCTCAGCTCAAGAAGATCACAGATTTCTTGTATGCACTTGCCTACCCTGGGGCAGCGCTCCTGCGGGGCCCCTCTGTCTCCCCAGCCCCTTAGGAGGTGGGGGGACTTGGGGAATCCAGTGATTCCACACCGAACTCCTGCTACCGCAGTGTTCACAAGCAAAATCCAGACGAATGCCATAACAACCTCCCTGTGTGGCAAACAGGGTGAGAGACCCTGACAACAGCCTCCTGCTGTATTAGCATGCATGGAGGTATGAGACTGGGCACTGCAAGCTTGGCTGGGCAGCTGTGAGGTAGGGGCTGTTAGATCATTTAGTCCTCACATCCTTTAAGAGAACTTTCATCCCCTCAAATATATTTTCAAAGGTTTTGTCCAGTTTGGCTGTAAATGTCTCAAGTGATGGTTTTTCCATCATTTTCCTTGGGGAACTATACCTTCCTCTAACAGCCCTCGGTAACAGACCATCTTCTGCGATTCAGCCAACATTTGCTTTGGCTCAGTTTCATCCCATTACTCTTAGTTATATCTTCACGTACCATGCTGACATACTTAATATCATCTGAAAATTTTTGAGAGTTAAAATTTATATTACCAAGACAAGTAAAAGGAAGTAAATAGAGGATAGATTTTTTTCCATGGATGTTGCTTCCTGCAGACAAGTCTATGCAGAATAAAGCCACACTCAAGGAAGGAATTAGTAAACAGGCAAAATGAAATGACAACGAAATGAAATGAAATGACAACTTTGTCACTTTTCAGTTCAACTTGGATGACAAGATTGTCACTTTTCTTCTGGCCATCTTTACCCTTAGGGTAATTATTTTAGTGTTGCTGTGCCATGGATTTCACTTTAGGCTCCTGGAAAACGACTATGGCACAAATTATCTGCCAGACCAAATGGCTACAACTGCATTGACTTCTCCTATATTTTCTAGCCAAAAATTTTCCTCTGCATTTCTACCCAAGGGTGCCTGCTAGGTTACAGGAGACAGCCTCTCTGCTCATGTTGGAGCGGCGTACCAGCTCCAGGACTCCATCTTGTTACGCAAATTGATTACTTCCACCCTTCAAAGGTCTGCATGTCTGAAATCCATATTATGCGTCTAAGTGCAATCTTGCTGAAAGGGTCCAAATCTCTCTGCCAGAAACCTCTTTTTCTTTCTCCAGAAGCTCATAGGGAACATGCCTAGATTGTGCTTTAGTGAGGTGAATGCAGAGACAGACTTAAATTAATATGTCTGGGAATAAATTATTTCTAGAGTGTCTTGAGCCAGCATCACATGAATAGATTACCATGAAGCACTATGGGAAGCAATAATTCATCTAAAAATCATAGTTTAAAACAGGAAAAAATCTATGAAAGCTGAGGATAACTACCCAGCCTCTTACTGTCAGCGGTGACATGTGCTTTGCAATCTGCAAAGTACCCCAGAAGTATTGTGGGCCACTGTGTCTTGACAAGATCCTGGTTTATTTTATTTGGCTGGTAGCAGTGACAACTTACAGCACCTCACCAGCCAGCGAACACCCCCTAACAGGCTAGTAGGGCCAGGAATATCCATAAGTATTCCCCACATAGAGGAAAACAGGAGGTGCCCCACACCAGCTCTACTTGCAGCACTGGGAATGGCAAGTCATACTGTAGTTTTGTTTACAACTGCCAAAAGCAGCTTTCCTTGGCAGGGTCTTCCTCCAGGGCTTGGGCCAACCCCAGGAGGTGTGAGTGGTGCCACCTCCAAATTTGCAGGGTGAAACTGCACCAGCTGTGTGCCCACTTCTGGAATAGAGACTGGGGCTCTTCTACATCTTTTTTGGCCTTTGATGGGAAACAGCACAGTTGGTGCCGATCCCACTTCTCTTTTAAACATGTGCCAAGCACCATTAAACCAGTTCAGACATTTTAACCAGAGTCAAGAGACTTTTCAGATTGTGTTATAGAGGGAAAAAACCCACCTAGTTTTCACCTCTACTGCCCCAATACCATAATACCATTTAAAATTAAGAAATCATTACATCACTTTTGTCACTAAATGAAACAGAGAATTTTCTTCTAATTCGACACAATAAACTAAAGAGCTAAATGCCTCATGGTGACAGAAATTATAATTCTCTGCTGACCAAAGGAGAAATGCACTCTTGCAGCCTACCTGGTGCCTTAAGTTTTCCTACTCAAAATCACATAGCTGAGACCACAGAGGGAATCTCAGTTTGTACATCACCCCAGAGGTTTTATATTTAGCATTCTGTGCTCTCATCTCACTATACATCTGTACAAGTCTATTTAAACTCTAGAATGAAAAGATATTTTTTTCTTTTAGGTTTGCACCTTGATCACACCTTATTCCTTTCTTCTACATCACCCTCTCCCTTCTTTCCTAATCTGCCTACAGCTGTGAAACTTGAAAAGTGCCATTTGCATTTGCCTCCACTACAGTGACATGGCTCAGGAAACATGAGTATTGCCTTGGGAGCTGCAAGGCATCATCCTACACTCCAAAAGTCATTACAGCACTGATATTGCTGTTCTTAACACCTCACCTGGAAAGTCCAGCGCAAGATCCTCATTAACTAGTGTGCAAAAGTCTACATGACAACAGTCAGCTCTGTGGTGTTAATGGCCAAGGTGGGCATTTCCAAGCCAGAAAACCAGCAAAGACAAAAGCACAGCCTCCTACACACAGTGAGTTCAAACTCCACAGAGTGTAAAGGGATGGGAAAGTGATCATGTGGTTAGTGTGGTTAACATGTGGTTGCCCTCAGTCAGAGCGACGAGGGGGGAGCAGTATGGTGCATCTGTAGCACCTTCTCCCCATGCAGTGGTGGTCACCAAGGCGTGGGGAAGAGACAGGGCGCTCCTTCCCCAGCTCAGTAGGGCACACTGGACGTGCCATCAGGAGGGGAGATGGCAATATGTATAAATACACACTAACCATCTCTAATGTGGCCAGTCTCGTTAGCCATCATGGAAAAGGCATCAGGAACATGGCCTTCAGCAAGGGCCAAACAACCTCTCTGGAGATCCTGGCTACATTCGTCTGCTACCAGCCTGGGATGAAGCTTCATCACTGCATCCCAAATATGATTGTGACTTGAGCAATGAGACCAAAGCAATCTTGAGTACATCTCCAGGTGGCTGATGATATGTCTCCTGCTTGCAGTACAGACATGTACTCAGGAAAAAAGCCTTATCTGGTCTCATTCTGTCATCCCGAATCTGACCCTCTCTTAGCAGCCATAACTGACAAAACTAAATCCGACTTAGGCACCTGCATTCAGAGTTCAGTTTGACACATCAATCCCTTTGAGATCCAGAACTCAGGTATTTGGAAATGAGCCTAGGAAAATCATCTGCTTTCTCCTGAGTGCCTACCTAGGAAAAGATGTAAAATTCATGTTGAAAACAAAGTTATTAAAAAAAAATCCCCAAACCAAAAACCAGACCTTTCTTGCAGACTGCACTTAATCAGCAGGACACTTTACACATGTGCAGATAAGGCCCAGCTTTGTGAGGATGCCTAGAAGGTGTCTAGAGCTGAAAAAGCCATTTAGCCTACTAAGACTTCTTCAGTGGTTTTGGAATGACACCTGTGCATCCATCTGCATCTTAAATACTCTGACACTTTGAGAAATCTGTCCAAAGGTCCTGTTGCTGTTGCACTTCTTATAACAGTTAGTGGCATTTCCCATATGTAAATACAGAATCTTAATAATTTCTATACAGCCTGGTACTACAGTAGTCTGGAAATCACTTGAGGCGATTCTAGGGAAGATGTGATGCCATATGTTGCTTTATTAAATGTCTGTGCTTTGTCATAGGAAACATTTTGATACACTACTTTTACAGTGCTTCTGCAGTACTTTAACTAATTTACCCTACTCAGCAAAAATAAATTCCAAACAATACAATACCACTCTTGTATGTCTGTGATCATAACCTTGCACAACTTCAGTGTGAAGCATTTTTTCTACTAAAAGAGTTTCCTATTTTATTTGTGTAGTCCTATTTAAGGATATAGGACTTGTTGACTTGTTTTAATATTACATAAAGAACCAAGCAACTGTTTGCTCAGATATGGCAACAAGAAATAGGAAGAAGGTACATATGTCCAAATATATAGTAAGTGACTATCAAACCAATCCTAGAAATCAGTTGTGAAACGAAGTGGAATATGTGAATGATTATGAAAAACAACTAAATTAATTTACATGGGTAAAATAAATGGTACATGAGAGACAACCACCACAGCAGAGTTATTCTCCTTATTCAGAACAAATGGGATTGGATATGCACATGCATGTGTGCATTTATGGGTATTTATGTGAGAGAAATTTATTAAAACGTTTAATGAAATCATGATGGTTGTATCAAGTTACACACAGTGGTTTGTGGGCCTAATCCTGCTCATGTTAAAGGCAACGGAAATAAGAACAGTTGACTAATTATCACTCCGTAACTGCTCCAGAATATCCATGTTGAATTCTAACAAATTACTAGAACCTCGGGGAAAGAAACAGTGGTAATTAAGATGAACTTTAGGTGTAGGACCTAATTAATACGATGTTTACGTGAAACTTGTTCCAAATGAAGCAACTTTAAAAGTTATATGAATAAATGCCTTGGGCTGTATAGCACTAAATAAGTCAAAAAATAAACAAACATGTTCCTTAAAGTCAGCAAGTAGCAAATCAAGATATTAATATGGGTGTTATGTGATTTGCTTTAGCTCTGAATGCCACTGTTGGTGAAATGATAGATGCTGGGGATTGTTTCTATTGCTAACTGGTACCAGACAGAGAGGCTGGAGGGGAAGCAAAAGTAAGGCAAGAATACACAAGTAACTCTTACGTTTAGGGGGAAATATTGATTTCAAGATCTTGTCAAAAATGGCGTGTCAGTCTATTAAAACAAGAACTAAAAACTGTGTCTTTAGGCAACGTAAAGGTATAAGGAGCACCATAAGCCTGTTTCAAGAAAGGCACCTAGATTCACAGGAAGGAGAAATTTATGCACCAAGTCAATTAAAGATATAATGGTGTGTGCGTCGGTACAATTCCTGCTTGTGCATCCATGTATGCGTACACATCTGTATGACTCAGGTATGTGGGGACTGAAAGCAGTGTACATAGTAATATTTTGGAAACTGAGGAACAGAAAGGAAATTAGTCTCAACGTACTATTTCTGTTCCCCTTCCGTACAACCCTTTGCACCCGGCTGTTTGCAAAGAGCGTGGGTGGCCAATGCTAGGTACAAAACATCAGCCCCCGGCAGTCCTCTGGGGAAGAATCACTAGCAAAAAGGCTTGGGGCATGTGTGCCTTCACCCAGTTGGGTAGTGCTGGCTCAGCAGGACTCAGTTCCATCGGCCAACCTGAGGGAAATGAGCTCACAGATTAGGGCAAGATGAAGTTCTTCACGGAACTGACAGAGACACTGGAAAAGGGACTTTCCTAGTTTCTGGGGACAGTTACTCTAGAAATGGTTTTCAATGTTATTTGGAAGAATAATTTTCCTTACAAAATTGGACAAACCCTTATTTCTTACTGTCCTGCGGCATTCCTCGTCCAGGGCTAAAAGCTGAGCCTGCTGTCAAGCTCATAGCAGAGCTCTGGACATCTATAGCACCTACGTGCCAGATACACCTAATCCCCTGGCTGAAATCCAGAATCTCGGGGTGAATCCAGATCCCATTGAAACTACTGGCAAGAGTCCCACTGGTTTTAGTAAGGTCACCCTCTGGTCTCTGCTCCAGCACAGCTTTTGGGAGATCCTTCCATATAGAAATTTTTTTTCTGAATGAAACTCTGTTGACTGAGTACTGACTTGTCCAAATTACAATAAAGAAAACAGCAATGAAGTGGAAAAAAAAAAGAAAAAGATTAGCCTATGGGAAAACAAAATAGCAACTCAAAATTACTCTGTTCTGAGCAGATATAATAAAAATATCAGATACAATATATGGACATACATTAGTGTTTTGGCTTTGTCTGCTAAACTGGAATTCCTCACATGCTGAACTCTTGCCCTCCTCCTACTTCTATTTTTCTGTCTCACCACTCCATGAGAAAAAATGGTGAGAGGAGAAAGAGAGAGAAAGAGACACAGAGAGAAAAAAGAAAGGGGGGTGGGGGGGTGGGGGGGCGGGGAGAAAGCGTGAGAAAGAAGTAAAGGCAGGGAAAGAAAAAGTATGAAAAAAGAAAGAGTGAAAGAGATCAGCAGAACAAAAGCAAGACTGAGCAGGAGAATGAAAGAAAAGAGAGAGAAATCAATGCACTGCCAGTCGTTTTTTTAGGGCTTGTGAAAGTTATGAGGCCCTACATGGAGAAGGCATTACATTTTTTGATCTGCAGCCAGATTCTTAATGAAATAGGAGGGCAGGAGGGAGGCTAATGTGATTCAGCATCTAAAAGCAAGCAGTTGCATCAATAATCTTTAGCACTGGCACTTGTGCTAAGACAAAACATAACAGAGTTTAGAAGACAAGTTGTCAGTGTGATTTGGGGGCCTTTCAGTTATTCAATATAACTCCATTAGGTTTTGGAAGCATAAACAGGTAGCAAGGTTTTGTGCAAGCAATACTCTTAAACCAGTATGTAATTAAAGTTGAGCTCTTTGGAGAATAATTCTACTATATATTACTAGAGGTGACCTCTATTTTATCAATCTCTAGTGAATACCACTATTTGTTTTAGCTTTACCCACTTTCAGTCTAACAAACATAACTACGAAGCAACAGACTGAAGAACCGAGCAGTGCACACTTGAGCTGAGGCTGGTTTTGACTGTGCTCTGTGTTAAGCTCTTACTTCCCAGTTAAAGCAGCTTCAGAAGAGGAGTGCACTCTCTTCCACTGCTGCCTAACTTCTGCTTCACTTCTCTGGGGAAGGTGGTTTTTTTTTAATTTATTCACTTTTATGCAGAAGTTTTTAACTTTTTTTTTAAATGTGCAAAACATTGGGGTAAACTAGGTTAAAGGAAACCTTTTTTCCTCCCTTCAGATGGAATAGTACATAAAACTTAGACTGACCTTTAAGGCTAAGCTTTGCAAATCTGCCAGTGCAAGGAATTTGGGTAGGATGAAATTCCCGCCAATGAAGACGTCTCACTTCAAGTTAGTCTATGCATGACTTGATTCCCCCTTAAATCCCTCACACAAGCTCACTAGACTTGTACGTAAGGCCTTGTCAGGGTCTCCTGCAGGAGAGAAGCTCTCTCTGCGGGCTCTGACCAGTGGAGTACACTGAAAGAAGAGGTCAAAGCCTTCAAGAAGGTCCTCAGGGGTGGAAACTGTTAGACCATAAGCAAAACATATTGGATTTTCAAAAACCTTTCACATTAGATACTGAGCTTAAACCCCTGTGACTGCTGGTCACTGGGCAGAATGGGCTTTCCAACAAGAGCACCCGAAAAGACCTCCCCTGTTCTTACAGGAGCATCTTCTCACTGCAGAAAAACCTCAGGTATGAAGAGGATCTGGGCCATAAGCAATAGAATTTTAGATGGAAAATTAGCCCAAGCCAGGCAAAAGTTATGCTCCTCAGACACCTCAGCAAAGCCTTGACCATTATTGAACAAGTTGAGCAGCATAATTACCCAGATGGAAGATGCTAAAAGAAGAACAAGTGTTGGAGTCAGAGCATCGTGAATCTTAGTTTTCCACTTAACCATATGAGTCAGTGTAGTCCCTCGGTAATAAGCTCCTAACACAGATCTATGGCAAGCACTTCCCGCGGGCCAGTTCTCAAACATGCCACCGAAGTCTGAAAGGTATAATTTTGTTTTTATTTTACCTCTTCTTTTCAGATCTCCAGATATTTGCTTTCTCATAATGTAAACCACCTATCTGTAAAAGTGACTCTATGGTTAAGACAATTAATTAATTTTGCTGAACTGGTACAGAAAGATCTGGGAAAGGGAATGGCGAGAACCGCCAGCAAAAGCTGATTTTGCAACACTATTTTCCCCATTTGTCTTAAATACAGCTTTTTGTTGATTGTTCTACGTGTCTATTTATATTAAAAGAATATAGTAAGCTGATTCTGAATTAAAGGAAAAAATTCAACTACTGAGACAGTGTAAGGGAGTGTAAATTACTTTACATCCCAAACATGCAAACCCCCTCACTTCTATCCCTTATGCTTGCACAGACTATTTTTTTATTATTTTCTCCACTTCTTGCCATTAATGTGGTTTGAATGGTCTCCTGGTCTCCTGAAACAGAACTGTTGTTTGCCTTCTTCATTATACTTCATAAGTTTCAAGTAATACAATGGCCTGACCTCCACCCTCCAGGACAGTGGCAATTTAAGAGGACAAATGTTTTGGGGAGTCGGTTCGAATGCCTAACCCATGTCTTTGCACCGTGGTAGAGCCCAGGGTTGTGATGGGAAGGTAGGGGATGCTTTAACACTCCTTCAGGGTTTGCCTTTTTAAATTCTACTAATTTTTCCAAGTGCTTCTAAGTTCCCAGGAAGAACTAAACAATTTTGTTTCTGTAAGGGAAAAAGATTCATAAATAATACTTGGATAATATTTGGCTAGGGAATGGTATCACCATTGGATGTCTGCTGGTACCTATTTGGTGCAACACGCCTGCATCTCCAACCCTGCTCAATCTCCTGGCCAGAGGTGTGAGGAAAGCACTGCAAAAAAGTTTCAGAGATCTCCCAACTTTGCACTTTGGGGCTTTCGTTAAAAAAAAAAAAATAAAAGCACAGCTTACAGCTTGGTACTACTGCAGAAAATTTTACATCAATTAATAATTATTCACAAGGCAGCACAACATGTGCTAATAGGTATAAGGAGCACCATAAACAAGTACGGAAAGCATCATTTATTGAGCAAAAATTTCCACGGTGCGGTGCTGAATGGCCCTAGACAGATCATTTTCTTCCATATTTCATCAGGAAAAACATCATCTCATAAACAAAGACTGTATCAGTTAAGGTTTATGGTCTAAGACCTAAACTGAAAAAACCAGACCCTGTCTCCAGGTTTGTCAGATGCTTAGGGTCTGGCATCGGGGGGGTCTCTTCCCTGGTCATTGGATGAAGTCCCCTTCCGGACCATCTCATTCCATTCCAGGGTGATGTGACACAGTATAAGGAAAACAAAGAGAATTGAGTTTAAGCTCATGGAAAGCTCATTCTCTTCGGATAAGCCAAGGCGGTAATAAAAACTGTTCTAATGATTTGATCAGCAAAATGAACTAAAAGCAAAGTTTGGAATTAATGAGAGCTCTAGATCAAAACTGTGGATGATTTTCCTCTCGTTAGTGGTTTTTATCATCAGATGTTAGCATTGTTTGAATGAAATTCATTCAAAGACCTCAAATAAAAGCAGTATTTGGTAAAAGAAACCATGATTTGGGTCTATTAGCAAACAGAACATCTTGCTAAATAATTCCTTTATGCACTATTCAGTAATGATGTAAAGCTGGTGCCTTTCTGCTGCCTCAGTGAAACAGCCTCCAGAAAGATCATTAAACCGGCTTTTTGTGAGGCAAGCTAAAGAGAACGACCGAAACGTCTGCTATAAGTTTATATTTGTATTCAACTCAATTAGGCCTTAGGATACAGATGAAAGTAAAGCGCAGTTTCCTTCGAGGCCGTTTCAAACAACTAGCTTTCTAAAGAAGCACTTCTGAAAACTGCTTCGGATGGAGACTGCGACTTTCCAAGAAGCGTTGCATCACCGCGGCCCGGATCCGGCTGACGGGCGGGAGGGGGAGACGCTCGTAAAAATATCAAACAGCTGATCCATGTGGATCCCAGCCAGAGCTGCCGCCGGAGACATGCAGCTCATTGTGGAAGGAATTTCGGTACAAATGAAGCCACCGCAAATAACAACAAACCCTCCTCCTCTTCTCCCCTTTCCGCTGCTCGGGAATCCTCCTCCCTGGCTTTATTTTTTCACTTTCCAGCGGGGCCCCATGCTGAAGCCCTTGCCAGCTGGCTGTGGCGAGACAAAGCCGCTCTCCGACACAGCATCGCTGCTGCTCCACAGGGCTTTCGCCTGGTGACAGATGCCCTGCAGGCACGGGCAGCAGCGCCCCGGCAGCCTGGCCGTTCCAGTCCCGGCTGCGCTACTGGGTTCCCGGGGAGGTTCACCTGGCAAGAGGACTGGTTTTATACTTGCTCCGGGGGCTAGGAGTGCTTTTCTGCCTTGCCAGGGGTCTCTGGGAGGAGTTAGGGGAAGGCGGCGGTGGGCTGCAGGGGAGCCTAGGCTTGCACAGTCCACATGGGCATCCCTGGCATTGCAGGGTGTAACTGAGGGCCTCCATCCACAGCACCTCCTCTCGTTTGCCTTTCATTCCACCACCACAGCTGGCATCTCCAAAAGATTTTCAACCATGTAAAAAAACCAGAAATGCTTGGCTAGATTCTCATTGGAAATTCCCTCAAACTGATTCAATTCAAATAGACCAGCCTCTTCCAAAAGAAACATGTTCTGTCAGAAACATTTCACCTGCTCACTAAGTACATTCACTACACAGAGCCTTTTTATAATGTGCTAATTTATTTTTAGAAACGGTTTTATATCGCAGAGCACCCTGAGTGCCTTTGGCAACTTCAGGTACTTTAGAAATAAATGTATTATTATTCCTCTTTAGAGATTTAAACTGTATGTTAAGTGGTTAAAAGTAGCCATTACATGGTTGGTGGCTTTTTCTTTTATTGGTTCTCCCAATGGCAATTTTAATACTGAATTTTATTATTTTTATTAATTTTATTATTTATTTATATTACAGCACTTAGACTCTTAATTTAGGAAGAATCCATTCCAAAAAGAGAAGCAGGGTGCCTGACTACCAAATGAGGTGCCTAAGGCCAAAGCTGTGACCCTGAAAGCTCCTGAGCTCTCAGGGCATTAAAATAATTTTCTGATCTAACTCTTCCCAGTCATCTCCAGTACAGCTCCTGCTCCTTCCTGGGTGACCTTCAGCCCTCCTGGACTGAGCACTTTAGCAGCAACAGGACGTCCCATTGCCTGGGTTTCCTGAGGTGCTTAATCTAATTGGGATTTTTCAAATTGTACTTAATACACACATAAAGACACAGACAAACTACAGTTGCCTTCTTTCTAAGTAAAGCATACTGTGCACCTCTTTTTTTTTTTTAAACTGTGGCTAAAAGTTTCATATGGTGTGTAAGCAGGCCAGATTCATCACCCTGCTCTGGAGTAAGAAGGCCCATACCTCATGAAGACACCTTCTACACTTCATCTGGACTAGCCCACCATACATGGGCTTTGCCAAGTGGCTTTTGAAGCCAATTATCTGTGCAGAAGAATTCAAGATTCATTAACCTCCCCAAAAAGCCCTAGAAAACACTCCTCCTGCAGATCAGTGGCTGAAGAGGGAAAGCCAAGGCATAGGCTCTAGGATCAGAGGATCCTCACTTTCCAGGGAAAGACACAAGACACTGTCTTGTCAATGCTCGGGATGAAAGGCCTCCCCAAAACTCACAGTAAGGGACCTACGCCTTAGAGACATCAAGGGGTGAAGATGAACGTTATTTTCATTATCCCCTTCCAGGTGAAACCCCAGCTAACTACTCATGGTGTCTTCAAGTGGTTCCTTTTCTGATCATGCCTGGGCTCCAATCCCCTTCTGCTCCATATCCCTCTGTGCTAAGGTAGCCCAACTTCAGGTTTCCAATTTCCATTCCAGGAATAAATGGATTGGAAATTCCAGGAACCAGGCATATAAAATGTGTATTTTAGAATATTTAGCTTTGTGGACCAAAGAAGTTTTCATGAAGTTTGAAAGGCAGTTTGGAAAAGTTTTCTATCTTGGAAGGACTGAGCAAACTTTCTCAAACCAGGCATCTGAAATTGAATTTTGCAGCTTCTGAATCAGTCCAGTCACTCAAACACAATAAGAAACATTACTTGGCAACTTAGCACATGCTTTGCTGGAATTGCATTATGGTTCAGGTGAAAGCAAGATTGCATCATGTATCTTTAGAGGATTAAGTGACTCAGATTGTGAAGAGTCACCATCAAGCTAGTTCTTCATGCAATAAGGTAATCCTTTCTCCTCCTTTGAGGCCAAGATCCAGCTGCCATTACTTAATACGTTCTTCAATTTAAAAAGTTACCATCTACTAACCTTCCTCATGAAACCGTCAGTCAGTGTGAATGGAAAACAGCCAGCTGATTAGTTCTGATGGACTGCTGCATGGAGATCTAGTCTGTGTCACTAAGATGCCTGTTCATCCAATTAACCAAATTACTAAGGAGAACTCCAGCCAAGTGCAACACTTAGTGGGCTGCCATTACCAGAAGGTCAGTGCTCCAGAGATATGGTCTCTGCAAAGCTGGAAGTTTCTTTTGAGCCCCTTCAAAGAGCATAAGTTATTTTGTGAAGATCTCCAAGGTGTGTTTCCTATCTGCCCACAGAGCAGGAATTCAGCCCAAGCTCAGTACAATTAGGTACATGGCCAGTTGTAAGGATATACCTGAATCTATCCTTATTCATTAGTTAAATAAATTTAGGCAGGTGTCTGAAATTAAGCAAGCCTTAAAATGTCACTGCGAGATACATATAGAGGTTTTTATCTGCAATCAGGTGCTTTAGTGGCAAATAAGACTAATGAGCAAACTCTATTATAACTATTATATTTATCATTATATAATTATAATTATGCTGTTATAATTACACTATTATAATTAAAGGATAAACGACAAGATTCACAAAGAGGCTAACAGTCAGAAACAGGAGTTACTTTCTCGAAACCATGGTCAGCACTGTCGTCTGCTCCACGCTGGAAGCAGAAAAAGCCCCTGAGAACTGCCAGGAGAACCAACAAGAAATTGGATCAGTCAAACAGGGAGCAGGGAACAGGAAGGTCTCGAGATTGGCCCCATCAGTGATCATGAAAATCAGCAGTAGTCTCTCCACTGGTTTTGACAGGTGCTGGCTGAGATGTTATATGTGAAGTCCCTGGTGCTCTGTTAAGACAAAATTTCATTCCGTTCAAAGCTTTATTAGCATCAAAATTTCATAAAGTCTACAGAATTTGATCTGAAAAGTTTAATTCTTTGAAAATCTGGCAGCCTGGGTAGAAATTCTGGGCACCTGGCTTGAACATTGCTTAGTTTTCTCCAGTTTCATCCACGGTGCCATTATTTATTTAGTTCTGCAAATTTTTAGAGGAATGCTGCAATGTGAAACATATCACTTGCACAGAGCCCCAGTTTTGGCACTCCTACCAAAACTAATGCCAACTCAATGCAAATCTCTCTCTGCTTGTTTGCATGTATTATAACAGAAAAAAATACATTTTCTTAGAGGCATAATGAAAATCCGCTCAGGACTAACACCAATGTCCCTATACAGAGAACGGAATAGCTGAGTTTGGTTTTTTCCCATGTTGGTTTAGATAAGTCAATTATTTGTAGAGTGACCATCAATATTGTGTACTCAAGGTGGTATCAGCAATGCAGAGTTATCCAGCAGGAATTATCTGCTTGAGTTTTTAAATGCCATTATACATATGCTCCCTATTGTTTTTGCTATGTTTTTTGGATTCTGAAGAGTGTTCTCTAAAACATTCACTGTATTAAAAATCAAAGTGTGCATCTTTGCATGCCTTTAATGACCTGAAGATGTCAAATGCAGTTTCAAAGCTGCACTACATACAACAGAAAATAATCGGGGTAGTCCTGCAGCAGAGGGCTTCTCACGGTCCTGCAAGCTCTTAAATCTTTGAAACGATCCAGTTTCTCTAGCAGGTTTCTACATCTGGTCTGGCTTTGTTTTTATTAACCACCAGCTCAGCTAAATAACAATGCCCCGTTAAGTCCTCAGTCGGATACTAGTTCAGTGCTGGGTTCTGGCCGTACTCTGCAGGGGACGTGGCCTGTGCACAGCGCAGGAGGCCATCGCCTGTGGCTGCTGAGCAGGTGGACGCTCCAAGGTTTAAGCCTTACAACAGTGGAATTGTGGATAGAAAAGTAAAAATGCAACCTCATGCCTGAAATCTCAGGAAGGTACCAGTTCCACCAGGGACTGACTGCCAGATCCAGCCACCCGAGGACTGAACACCAATCAAATATTATGGCTTGGGGTCACCCTACAACTATGTCTGGTGCTAAACATGCACTGTCTAATATCCATGGGTTCGTATGGTCTAGATAAAAACAAAATGCTGACATGCTCTTGACTATTTTGTACAACAGCATTAATGTTGTTAAACACCATGTCTTATCCTATACACAGTAGGAATTAATTTATTTTATATCCACCGAGTGTTTATTAAATTTATCAATCTCCAAAGCACAGCCACTTACCACAATTCACCACAACCACGCAACAAATTCCAGCTATGTAACCAACATTCATTTTCCTGAACAACACTGCAAACAAAGTCTTGTCCGCATGCAGCTAACGCATGTGGTGGGTAAATAGTACGAGTTTGCAAACACAGATCAAAATTAGGTGCCAGTCCCTAAGAACCTATTCCCTAAGCAAACGCCTTTGGGATTTGAGTTTCTGATTTCTTTAATCAATGAGGATGTAAAAGTTTTTGGAAGTGGCTTCCCCTTGGAGCACATTACCTTTGCACCTTCACCATGAGCTGCTGGATGAATTCCAGCATATGAACAGAATATTAAAATCAAAACAGGAATGTCAGCTTCACTGATCACAAGCCTTTTTGAGTATTTTTGCAGGTTTTCAGTTATCTCAAGACACAAACAGACCTACAGGAAACTCTGGTAATGAGGGTTTAAGGTTCGGTACTTGACTCAGTTATTGACTCATGGAGCATCCCTGTGCCTCAGCTTACGCATCTCTGAAATTGCCTTAAAGTGGACATCACTATTTTGAGGATTATTGTGAAAGTTAATTTATATTTCTAAGGTTAAAACAAGTATTTATGTGATTTTCTTGGGTTCACTGATGCATCATACACTCAGATATTGGGTAAAACTGGTTATTATTAAAAGAAGTTTCTTTCTTCCACAGCTACTTAAACACTCAAGCAACATTACTGTTTTATGTTTAAACAAATAGAAAAAATGCAACCTTCCCCCCCCCCCCAGATATGAGCCTATTTATTTCTCAACTGAAATAGTTCACCAGAAATCCCCTGTGAATTCTGATCCTGTGCCACTAGAGCGAACGGGAGTGCTGCCATCCGCTTCAGTGCGAACAAGAGATCACTTTGTGTTTCTGCAGTGAATCTGAAGGAGTGTCATACCCTGCAAACCGTAACTAAAAGGTATTTATTACCCAGATTTCTGTGACAAGGACCGAAGTTGTTTGGTCCCTGAGGAGGAGAGCTGGAAGAGGGAGACGCGGTAGGTACCCGAACGCGGGGAAGGTGCAGGTGGGTAAAACGCCTGACGGCTGCACCACTGGCTCACCGTGTGCTCTGGCTCTGCTAGAAAGCGGAGGGCAGTAAAGGGAAAAGCACTTTGTCTCCCTGCTTTGCTGTCATTATCTGCGAGTGCAAGCTGCTCACTGGAAGCCAACAGTGCTGGATTTCCCCACTCCCAGGGAGCCACCGTCCTTCCCCATGCTCCCATCCAGCTCAAGTCCGGCTCCCAGCACTTCCCCGCGAGTCTGTGTCTCACCTAAACCCACAAACTGCCCTCCCGGGTGTTTTCTCTCATAGGGACATCATGGGGAGGATCTCTGTCACCCTGTAAAAAGAGAGAGTCCATCCAGCATGAAGTACTGCAGAATTACACACATGTCCGGACACATGCCAGTGCAAAACACTGTCAGAAAGACAATTACTTTTGATTAATGGAAAAGGAAAGTTAATTGTAATTTGGTATAAATGTCAGGGTGGAAACACAGGAAAGATAAAACATCACTTTTCAACAAGAAGGAAGAGGAGATTTCCACAGTGCAGTGTAAGCTCACTGCTTAATGAGGATGAAAAAAGTATTATTCTGATCAGCTCCTGGGGAGATCGGGATATTTTAGCTTTTACTATCTCAGGGACTTGCTGTGTAACTCTCCGATGCACAAAGCTCACCGAGTTTTTCACATTTCTCTGGGCTAGATCCGCAGCTGGTGTAAATCATCGTGACGGCTCTGACTTTGGTGGCGTCCTGCCAATTTACTCCAGCGAAGGATTTGGTGCAGAAATGTTTCCCAGTGTATAAACTTCTGGTTATGATAGACAGTTTCTGGGCTCCAGCAGGGATTGGTGATCTGAAAAGGGGGTTATGGGAATTGGCAAGATATGAAATGGTGTGGGAGAGCTGCAAATATTTAATTTCCTGTGAAATAATTCTCTGGTGGCTATATATATATATACGTGTATCTGTGCATGTGTGTAGTTCAGCAAGTTACACTCTAAAATGAAAAGATTTCCTATTTCCCATGAACCAGTCATGGCACCAATTGTCTGCCCAGGACTGTCAGCAGGCAGCTGAACTCTGGTCCATTTGCCCTAACACAATGCCTTCAAGACCAAATTGACTCCTGCGATGGTTTCCAGCTCCCTGGCTGCAAAGCCAGTTATGTATTTAAGGAGGAAATATGCCGGGGAGGAGCTGGACTGGTTTAATGCCTGCAGAGAGATTCCAGACTTGTGCACCTGCCTCTCCCCACGCCCATAGCCAAATTTAAACGCTACGGCCCCTCTGCAGAGAAAGGGGCACAAGTTAGGGCCACGGCTGTTCCCGGGCTATAAAAATAGAGACGGATGCTTGCCTGCGAGGAGGAAGAATGTGAGGCTTCTTTGAAAGCTGAGTGTGAGCAAGTCCTGACACTTCCCGGCTCTTCACCTCATTGGAAAAAGTTCTTGTGCTTTCGGCATGCACGTGCATGGGGACACACACGCACCCGGCACAGAAACAAAAGCTACCGGGAAAGCTACAGAGAGATGCTTCTAGCAGGGCTCAAAGAGGGGGAGGAAAATGCTTGCAGTCAGCGTTGTTTGTTTTCAGCTCGGTTTGATTAAAAATCCCCAAACCAACCATCAAAAAAAAAAAACAAAAACCCCACCCCAAATTCCTCTTCAGAATTAATTGGGAGCAAAAAGAAAACCATATTATGCGCGTGTCGTCTCCCTGCCCCTCGCCCTGGTCGCTCCCTCTCACAGAGCACTTGCAGGGTGGAAATCTGTTGGGCTGTCTGTTTTCCACCCAGGTGGACAAACATATAGACAGGAGACTGAATGTAATTTGCTGTTTCAGAGAAAAGCGAGGTCCGCAAACGAAGTGAAATTGCTGATCCCAGGCAAGAGGGAGTGCTCCCTTCCCCCTCCAGCAAACACACGCACGCACAAACACGCACACTTGCACACCCTTCCCCTCCAATTTTTAATTAAGAAATGAAGGAAAATACAATATTTTTATATTGTCCTTTCAAGGAGATCTCTATTTGCATAGTCGGATCCCCCTTCCTCCACATAGCACTAACATTAGTGTGACCTTTTCCTGCTAATTGGAAAATCTTACGGAAATAAAGCCTGTCAGAAAATGAGAAGTGTCTCCCCTTTAGGCTGGCCAAACGACCTCAGAGGGGGAAAAGAAGTTCTGAATTTCTGCTCCTTCTGCACACACTGCAAAATCTTTATTACTTCGGAGAGCCTTGAAACCTAGTAATGCCCCTCCAGTGCAAAGAGAAGTAAATAAATTTCTTCTTATGACCACTTTGGAGAAACACACAACCAGATTTACTCAGCAGGGATAGATACTGGACAAGATAATGAAGAGAGAATAAGAATATGATAGGGGTTTACAGCCTCTTCTGTCTCTTTAAAGTGTTTTAATCCTTCAGAAACAGGATATCGGGTCCATTTCCTTAAAGATACAGTATCCCTTCTGGGACAAGTAATGTTATAAAAACCTAAGATGTAACATCTATCTCACAATATTGATTGGCACTTTAGTGTGATAAAAGGGGTTGAACCTGAAGGGGAAAAAAAAAAAAAAAAAAAAAGAAAAAAAAAGGTAAACTGGGATTACTCTTTGAAGAATTGAAAAAAGTCCCTATAACACCAGGTCAAACTTTCAAAATAATTTTTTTTAACATGGAATTGAACCAAATGCCATTTCAATGATTGTCTAGGCAATTCTCTTGATTTTTAAAGCATATAGATCCACGTTTGTAGCTTTATTACTAGCTGGTGCTGGAGCTGGCTCCAGCCCCAGCCCCAGCCCCCAGCACAAAGCACTGTGAATTCTTTCTGTGCTCCATCAGAGGAAAAAAAAAAAGGGGAAATTTCAAATAAAGAGGTATGCTTTTGTTATTAACAGCAAACAAAGGAAACCCAATTTCAAATGACTGTCTAGTTCATTTACAAAATGCCCTTTTTAGACAGCATCACCTGTTTTTCGGAAGAGCTTTCAATGAAAACATTGAAACAACTGTCATCATATGGATACAACTACAGTCATTCCTGAATTACTCAAAGTTAAAATAACAGAGACACAAATACTGCAAACAACTATTCATCTGAGTAGCTCTTACTCATACGGATAGTCTCATTTAAGCCTGTACATCTATTTCCATGGGTTAGCGGGACTGGGCTTGTATTGTATGGTGAAGCCTGATGCAAGCTCCGGACACAGAAAGGCTGCTTGCCAGCAACGTCCACCAAAGAATGGCAAAGTTGTGACACTTTTCACCTTTGCATCTAACAGTGCACGAATGAGCACAAGGCGAGACCTCATTTGCCTTCAGACGAGGCTGCTCTGCTCACAGATGTGTCCTAACCCAGCAGGTTTCTTGCAATCTGCTTTCCCAAACTGGGGGAGACAGCCCATCTGGTCCCCAGGCCGTGCCTGTCAGACCCAGCTCTACAGCGCACGGGCACAAGCATGCAAAGATGCTACACCTAAGGGCAGGAGTGCGGTTGCAGAAGACACAGCTCTGCTTGCACTCTGTTAGCACAAGAGCCTGTAAAACTTACAGTCCTGCCCTAACAAGCATTTTTTCTCTATTTAGTTGAGGAAGCTTCGGAGCAGGCACAGGCTGCTGTGAAGATCTACTGGCTTGGAGCAGGAGCATCCCTTTTGCCTGCCCTGCCCCAGGACCTCCATCACTTCCCTGCCTGTGCAGAAACCCATCTGGCAGTACCTGTTTTGAACCCCAAGGGGACCCCAGGACTCAGCACCGCAGGGAGAGATGTGACCCAGTGCAGGAGCACCAGTTAGGAGTTATACAATAATGTAGGGCAGTTTTGGCGTTGTTCAAATCTGTTGGAGGTTTAAGTCCATGACCGTAACTCACTGAAGTCAACAGTCTTTTCTGAAGGGGATGAAATGACAGGCTCTTCCAAAACACATATGCTCCATCTCAATGTTATTTTCAGCTTGGATTTTAGTATAGAGCTCAAAACGCACACTGCAGTCATGGCTGTGCTCCTTTGAAGGGAACAGGGTGCCACCAGGCAGAATATTGCCCCCATTAAGATACGCTCTGAATACAAGTAAACACTGACTGCGAAATCATCCTGTTGCACTTTGGGGTTGTGTTGTCACTTGAGCCAGGAACAACAAGGTGTCCTGAATCCTGGAGTTCATGTAGTGGCTAACAACATGCAGAAAGATGCAGTTTAGCGATTGTGCTGCTGACTCCTACCCAAAGGGTGCTCAGCAGAGGTGAGACGCCCCTGTGAACTGCAGAGATCATAATGGCTGGAGAATTCAGATGGAAAAAGGGCACACAGGTTTCTGCCAAACAAACAACTCTCTTCCTCTCTTGCCACTTTGCGTTTGGCTGCATCACTTCACCCTATAACTCCCCCTGCAATATTATAAAGCAGAGATGTACAGCTCTCATACAAGCCTCCTCAGATTGCTTGTAGGAGCAGCACCATCCCCATTTGTCAGGGACGTATGGACACCCTGCCCACACAAACTAGGTACTTGCCCAGAGGGCCTCAACTTTAGTGAAATCTTTATGGGGCTTGAATTATTCAAGCCTCGACCTTTAGCAAATCTCTCAGTCAATGCTAGTTAATGTCCTTTAAAGTCATTGACCTTAGGTCAGGGACCAAGGGGGTGCTTCATCAATGAAGACACACAGGTTCAAAATCAAGAGAGGTTTTGTGGTATATTTGTAAGTACCCTGGAAGACGACCACTGGCCATACACAGAAGGATTGCCCACACCACAATATACAATAGCATGGGCAGAAGGCTCCCAACTGCCCTCCATGGGATCCATCCAGGATTAGGAAAGACCAAGGGCTCCTCTGAACATCCAGCTCCACGTTCAGGATAAGTCTGCACCAAGGACCATGGTTCAGTCCACAGCAAGGATAAAGGTCATACCACGGCACCTGCAGTCAGATCTGCAAGACCTCTGTACAGAGAAGGGAAGTAGAGGGTGGGGGAAATAGCTTTGCCAATACCTCCAAGTGACTAATAGGTTTTACTGTCACCATGTGGTACCGAGCCCAGCACACACGTTTTGTAGACAATTACTGTGTACGTGTGCAAAATTTTGTGAAGTGACTTTCACCTCCCAAAACAAACAGACTGGTTGCACAGCTTTTAAAAGCTGAAGTTGGCTTGGCAATAAAAGATTACTGCCCCCTCTTTCACTTTCTCTTGATAAGATTACCTCTTACAAAATGATTTCAACACCAGTTAGAAATAAGAACAAGTTTTATAACAAGCCTATCTTTCTGGAAGGATGGGTTTTCAAATGAGAGCGTGTGTGTATGCTTTGTGATGGGACCTGACATACTTTTCTGAATATTTCACAATGTTCATTAACAGTAAGGTTGCCTACATTGCCATAAACAGCAAAAGTTCCGGTTCAAACCTTCATACAAGCTCAGCACTTTTAAGCTTGGACTTGAAATTGGTTCATGGGACTAGGTGAAAAGCCAATTTGGGGGAGTTTTCTGCTTTCTTCAAATTGTAAAAATGTCAATGGGAGTCATGAGGTTAGACTTATTGGGCAGGCTTCTGCCCTGATTCTAGCTAGGGGAATTATACATAATGAATTAACCACATGACTAATTTCACCTCATTTTCTGTTCTTGAAGTGTCTGCAAGCAAATTAAAATACCCTGAAATTATTCATTACCTAAAAGTACTCAGAGTGAGAGGGATTTTTTTTCAATTTACTTCAGTTGCCTAAAAGGTAGGTGTTTAGCTAAACTAGTTTTCTAGGTTTTCTCAATAGTTAAGGCAGCGAGAAGACAACTCATCCAGTCCCAAAGGTAGATGTTGAAATTAGGTGGGTTGAGCCACCCTCTAGAGATGCCGCTCTCCTTTACTGCAGAGATAGCCCAGGTCAGTAGCTTAGATGGGATACTTGATTTTTCCATGGCCAAAATTAGTCAAAATTAATCTTAACTCACATCGTTTATCACAGTGTAAGTGCAGAGGTAAGCTTTTCCACAAAAGTTTGCTTGAATGTTGAAGAGCGAGCAGTTTTTCATGGACAAGGCAGCTCCTGCTTTTGAAAGTGCCCGAACACCTAGCAACCACTGGAAACATTAATAGTTAAGTACCTAAATACCTTAAAGGATGGGCCCACATGTCTTATTGAATGTTTCTGTTCTCTGAATGGATTAGTTCAATTCACTGAATCAGGCTTCAGGGACAGATCATCACCACTGGTGACTGCTCTTGTGTTTCACTTCCTCCGTGAAACTCCTCCGGTTGAACATTGGTAGAAAACAAATGGGAAAGGGCTATGATGAATGCAGCTGTAATGGTACGAATTTGTTTCTGAGCAGAGAAAGAAAGGCCAAGCTTTTTAACAATTGAAGTGTTGAGTTAGATTTCTAAATTTGGCCTGGCTTTCAGAAAGGAGGAGCGGCCGCTGTCTCACAGGGAAGCCGCAAGGTACTACCCTCTATCTCTGAAAAATTAGACCATCTATTTCAGGACCCAACCTCATCTCCATTATGGGGCTCACAGCTCCATGGAAGAGGCTGCAATCACCTTAACTCTCCTGAAGAATCTGCCCGTGTGTGTTGGCAGCAGAGGAGCCTCGGGGTGACACTGGGTAATACCTGTGGGAGAGGTATTTTCTCACCTTTAGGGGTGATACTTTCAAACCAACCCCCATTTTTAACTGCATCATTATGTGAAAGCTTTACCTGCTCACGGGAGGTACGCGACCAAGGCACACTCATACCATTTCAAAAACCTGTGGGCAGCTCCTGTGACTGAGTTTGGAGATATTTCTGTGAACGCTGCAAAGTGCAGCAGCCTTCAGAAAGGTGGGGAAAGGCTCGAACAATAAGACCGGAGACACTTTTTTAATCCCACTGCTGGTTCTGCTCTGCCAGTATCACCAGGGGTGACTGATTTACCTCCCAACAACAGCTCTTCAAGCCTCAAATGCAGCCATTTTCCAAAGCCACCCTAACCAAAAAGCACTCCTTTCTATATCAAAACCTTGGGAAGAGCAGAACAGGGACCCATCTCACCCAGCGACATTACGCAATTCCTTCTTCAATTAGGTAAGCCGCATTTGCAGGGAGTAGCTGAGGCAGTGAGAGAAGCCTGCCATTTTATAGGCCCTATTAATATTTTGCTAAGACCCTGTGAGCTGAACAAACAGAAACACTTCTCAGTGTCCACACCATTTGCTGAAGCTGGCAGCCGCCCTGCGATAGCCGGCTTTTCCGATGGTGAAACTCCTCTTTGCTGCCGCAGCCTAGCGGGACCCTTTTGGACTGAGTACAGAAAAGTGCAGCAGTGTCTGTTTGACACCACATGAGGGAATGTGAATTGTCAATTTGTTGACAGTGTCATGTTGCCACTACCAGCTTTCCCTGCGTTATTTGGAAAGGGCTCAAGTCAGTCTATTTCCCAGGCTGAGCTTCCTCACATTACAGTTCCTCACGCCCAGAAAAGAGACGCAACCAGAGCAGAGTTTGCTTTTTTAACAGAGAAAAGCTGTTTCTTTTAAAAATACTATCACTTTCTTAGGGCTGTGAAGACTCGGGGGAACTTAACCCCTGGAGCAAGTTCCCCCTGACCTTGCCCGTTCCCCCTCCCCATACCACCACGGAGCTAAATAAGCTCATGAGAAGTCCAGGAGAGCTTCATCTTTCAATTATTTTCAACTTGCACCTGCAATGCCATCATGTCAAAGCAGGATTAGACAATTGCAAAGGCATGAGGCTGGGAAAATTACTGCATTTCCCTTCCCAGTTGGGTTTGCTGATGATTTCCGCTTGAGCTAGGATTAGTCGTTATTGACCATCCCTTCAGAGCTACAGTACCCACCTGGTTGACAAACCTGCAGGTAGGAACAGGATTTAGAAGTGCCTACATCTATACATACGCATGCACACAAATACACATGGCTTTACTTGTAGGCGCTTCTGGGGAAAATTGAGTCCAGACACGGAGCTGACAAACAGATTTACGTGCTATGTACAAAAATCCACCCTCCCCCCGTGATTCCTCCAAGCCGAGCGCTGTTGTCTGGAACAGCTCCAAAAGCTGCTTTAGAAGGGAAAAAATGGGATCAGGAGGTGGGCAGCAACGGCAGGAGCCATAGTCTTCCTCCCGTCTGTGGCGAAAGGTAACACAGACTAAAAGATAAGGTGTTTGCAGGGAAAAAATTTCTATGTAGCACCATGGTCGAGACAATCTATTTCTGCTTTATGAACTCCAGTTTAAATAAAAAGGGTTAAACCATTTAGTAACAGGAAGATATTTTTAGATCATCCCTGTCAGAAACACCAGACACAGTGCAGCACCCACAGCCTGTACCGGCTCCCCTGGGCACGCTGCTGGTGCAAATTTCCAACCTGCTAAGAAGATTCACGGGTTCTAGATAGACATCGGAGCACGTTTCAGGCCACCATTACCTCACGCGCTTGTGAACTGCCTGCAGTCGCTGCTTCTGCTTAGAGACTGGATGCTGGAGCCTTTTAACAATCAGCATCTCTAGTTACAACGCATTTTACAGCCTGCTAAACTACTGACTTCAGCTCTCTCACAGATTCCCAATACAGAATGCATTCTAGATTTCAAATAAAAAGCAGAAAATGTACAAAATTAATTTAATTCAGAAAAGCTGAAAGAACCTTGGCAGTTATATATATTTTCGTTTTTTGTTTTGTTTTTTTATGTTGCTTTTCCTGTGATGGCAGAAGAAGGAGAATCACCCTACAGAACCAGTATTTCTCCTGTGCATAACAGGCTGCCATTTCAGAACCAATATTGCTAACGTTCCTTCTGCTGAGTTCCACTAATTTCTCAGTGGCATTGTCGATATAATGGGACTTCCACATACTGGAAGAGAAATGACCGTCCTTGCTTGAAAATACAGGCTCTACTTGATGATATTTCCTTCTCTTTTTTGGTCTTTAAATTAAATAGAAAAAAAAAATTGGGCAAATCTAAGCAATCAGAAATTATATGACCGTTGTTCTTACTTATGAAAGCCAAAGCCCTCTGCTTTAGCTTCTGGGTTGATGCACGTGCAGGTCGAAAGTGACAACAGTAGATGGATGGCACAGCACTAGTTAAAGAGCCTGAGTACCTGGCTTGCTGTGGGGCACAAGGTGTCTCTAAACCCTCTGCATTTGTTAAGGAATTGAATGGCAAATGTGCTGCTGATGGGATTTGCCCCCGTGCCTCCTGTTCACCACACTGGGAGCGCAGAGAACAGAGTTCACTTAAAACCCCATTTAAACCAGAGCCCCCTTCCCACAAAGAGGCATGTATCAAAGCTGATGGAGCACATTTGTAAGAAACTGCTTTACACCTTGAAGACTGAAAGAATAAATCTCTTTAATAAGCTCTTAGGTTTTCCTAGTGATGCAGATTGAAGTAATATTATAGAAATGTGTATAGTTGTCAGTAATTTTACAGGAACAAACAGAAAATGCCAGGAGGACTCATCTGTGAAATGGAAACATTTCCTGTGATTTTTTTAATTTTTTTTTTTTTATAAAGATTCTTGCAAGGACAAAGAGGCTGCATCCCTATCACACCAATCTGTGCAATAATTGCAGGCTTCCTGCGATTTCTTTTAACATCAGCCCTGCTAGGTTGCTCTTTGCATCTCACACATGGAATGTCACAGCAATGCAATTAACACTAAAGCAATCAGTTATAAGAACTACAGTTACAGAGCTAGGGAATGACATGATGTTTTTGTAAGCTAAAATCCTAACAGTGCAGACTGGCCCCAAAAGAAGTCACTTTAAACTTGGAAATCTGGGAAAGAACATGAGAAAATAAACATGTTGGGTGCTCATAATGTCAGTGGTGCTGCTTCCAACCTGGCCCAACCATATCTGAGGCAAAATTCCCGTTTACTGGTGGCAAAAAGACTGGGCTGTTTATCATGGCAGTGTGACTGCAAATAAAACAAATAACATAATTGCCTCTTTTTAAGAGCAGTATTTTTTGGAGACGCAGTAGCAGCAGGAGTGCCTGGCTTGACTAATGCTGTGGGTATCTGCCCCTGGGGAGTGCAGATGCCAGGAAATAGCTTTGAAGGGTTGTGACTAGTAATGATCACACTGGATATTTTAGGCATATTAGTGGGCACCGCTCAGTGTAATTCTGGATTAACTCTTTTACTTATCATTGGTATAAATTAGAGCATTGATGGAATTTATGTTGATGTGTTAAATATAGAGACACTCATCCTGAGGTTGGTTAAAAATTTGACTGATAATATATACATATTATACATAAATTGACTTGTTCGATGACCTGAGCACGGTGCAGAAAGTGGACAGGCAGTTTGATAACTGTCCCTGCAAACGGTACATCTCTCTGGTTCAGGGGGAGTGAGCAAATGACAGTGCCATCATTTCTGTGCATCCCCTAACTAACCTGGAAACTTGACCTGTATTCTTTGAATGGGACATTTTGTGGGAAATCAAAGCAGAATTTGTCCCTCAGACCTCTCTGGTTGTTACGGTATAATATACATGGCGACAATATCCACTGAAATAAATCAAAATGCTTTCACCACAGTGAATTTTTTAAAGGATTTATAAAGTCTGACAAACTTAAGCTCTTTTCACACTCCTGCATGAACAATAACAGCTTCCACAGTGTTCAAAATCAAGTTTTTCAGCTGAAACCTTCTTTTAGAGGAGGAAAAAATTTATTCGGAGAAAGAAGATCCCCCCTGCCCTCACTCCCATCCTAGTGCTCGTCGCAAACACGTGCCGGCTACCTGCTGGCAGACAGAGGAGGCAACTACTGATGATCTCGCTCCTCACCCTGGTTTTCTATTGTAGGACTTAACCATCATTCAGGTTTGGCTAACATCGACCAGTGGGTTTGAAAGGCATCGAGGGAGAACAGGGCTGGTGGAGAGCACACCCACCTGAACCTCATTTCATCAGGAAACCAGGTTAAAAAAAAATCTGCTGATGGAGGCTGGGACAAAAGTAGATGCAATGTCAGGACCTGTAGTGTCTACATTTTGATATGCAGTAGGTGTCTGTCCAGTATAGTTTGTACAAACGATCACTGTTCCACTCCATTAAGTCCTCATTAGAGCAGCATACTGCACCTTAAAAGTATCTTAACCTTAAATTACCAGTATCCAAGCAAAAGAAAGAAAAAATAGCACATCAGGACCCAGTCAGAAAGATCCAGCACATGTCAATTAAGAAGACAGGCAGCATGTTTTAAGCCACAGCTTCTCAGAAGAGCATCAATGTGTACCAGGATGCTGGAGCTTTAATAATTCACAATTTCCTTATTGAGGTCTGATGATGCTAAAATAAGGTGTTGAAGCTTGATTAGTAGTAGGAACATAGCAGCTTAACCTCTAACATTTAGCCTTCTCCTCTGGATCGAATTACTGATCTTTATCTTGTTGAGCTGTGCTAGCAGTTGGCTTGGGAACATTACACCTTTCTAAAAGCTGTCAATCTTTGTCAGTGTCTTTGCACAATGGATTGGAAGAGCTATTTTTAAAGGACTATGTCACCTTTTTGTAGGGATGGGGTTTTTATAGTATATCGAGTTTTTTTGATACACATTGCCGCATGCTCAATATCACCTATAGGCCTGACTGAGAATAACTTCTATTAATTTTACTATGATTTCTAGTGAATGGGTGTGAAGAGATGAAGAGCCATGAGAATGGGGAGGAGAAATCGTAACTTAAATTATGAACATGTTGATTTTTGGCTTTCATTTTAATTTATTTTCCTGTCAAGGGCTCAATTCTTTTCCCCACATGCAATGGTTTTCTTCAACATTAGATTGAGACATAGTTCCCCAGCACGGTATCATTAATACAGTCTTATTTCAATGTATTATCTTAGCTAAGAGTAGCAACAAAGTGGTGCAAATATACAACAGGAAAGAAACTTACTAAGATTTGCGTAAGTTTTACACACAAATATTGAAAAATGACATTATTAAATTAAAGACCAGCCTTTGCAAAGGATGGTGTCCTTCTCTTGCCTTTACAAAACTGATCTCTCTATTTGTTTGAGGATGAAAAAAGCTTCACATGGAGTGTTTTTCCAGCACATCCAGAAATCCATGTATAGACTTCTGGCTAGACGCGACAGAACACCGACTTGTCCTTTTAAGTCAGCTTGCAACAGTAAAAGTGCATGTACAATTCACATCTGTCCCTTTATAACCACCCCGCTCTAGGACAAGAGTATCGAGACATACCCCGCATGCTTGTTCTCTTCTTCACAGGGGATGGTGGACTAGATGTTGTCAATCATACTATTGCTAATGTTTCCTCTGTACTGCCTGTAGTATCTAGATACCACATCCATGCAGCTTTCAGCAGATGATGAAATTCCCTCTGAGGTACATTCCCACTGGTATTTCTCCTACTTTTCAAACTAAATTTTTTTTGGTTTATACTGGTAAGTCTCTTACAGAGTGGCAAGCTAGATTTTAGGTGTTTGCGTGTAGCTGTAGCAACGCTGGAGAAGGACAAAACTGCTTTCAAATCAACTTTGAGGTCCAAGATCTATTTCACTCCTACTCAGATATGAAACCAGGTGTAATTTCATTCAAAGTACAGAAACCTTATCTATAAAAACCAGAGGATTTGTCTCTAATTTAAACACGCTCACTCCAAGTTTACAACATACAGAACTGGGAACAGAATTTGGCCCAGAAAGTTCATTTGAAAACATATATTTATTCCCATCTGTTTCTGCTGCTGCCGTTAGTATATATGCTTGCCATGAAAAGTACTTTAAAACTCAATAAACCATCATAGTAAAATAGGATAAAATGTTTTTATAGTAACAATATCTCTCACTACTATGGGACCTTTCATGCCAAAGTACCCTAAAGCTCTTTATAAATGTAGCAGACTGATATTCACATGCTTCATCTACAAAGATCATTTCACCCACACTGAATGGCAGGGACATGCAATAGCTTTTTTCACAGCTGGCAGCACCTTAAGGTAGCTGACAAAAAAAATCACAGGTTACACAGGTACAAAAGAAGAGTGTTTCACTTTCTGGAAAACGTTCCTTTTTTCATTGAATAAAGATATTCATTTTTAGGAGTTTATCAAGATCAAATTATATAATTGTAATTGTATGGCTCCATATACATCCCAGAAAGAGCTATCTCTTCCTGCTCCCGGTAAACACCGCGTGCTGCCATTGAAAGGGACACCAAACGTGGTGGATGGAGTCCTAGTGCGTCTCATAGGGAGCCAGTTACCTACAGCATAGTGTCTGCAGGGCCATCCACACCCCAGAAATGTACCGTGTCACCTTTGTGCCCTGGTAAGTCAGTAGTGAAGGCCTATCAGAGCTGCTAAAGCCAAAATTAATATTTTCTTTAACCATTGCCCCCTGTCAAGAGCCCCATCTCCCTTCCAAGCCTGAGCGCTCCCTGCACAGCACTCGCCCCTGTTGCTCTTGGGCTGTTCCCCCTCCTATCAAGTCACCTCCTTTTTAATGGCTTGTCATGTATATCCCTTGACAAGGATGCTCACGTTGCTAACTAACTGCTAAGGCAGTCACAGCAGCAAACACGCCCACAGTCATGGCCACAACCCACTGTGCTCCTCCCTACTGCCAGCTCTGCAGCCAGAGACCCTTTCCACAAGCCTTTACACCTCTTTTTTCCACCTTTATTCCAAGATGGAAGCACATACAGAGGCAAATACCCTGGAGGGTGGTGAAGCAGTTTGCGTTTCAGCCATGCACACTCCCGCCGGGCCAGGAAAACACAGAGCAAGAGCAATACTCGAAGCTCCACCAAGCACCCAATTTTCCCAATGTGTCCCCATTACAGGAGCTCCGGTGCCAAATAGTTTTGTGGTGGCTCACTGTGAAAGTTAAGGTCACAACGGCCCTCTGCTTAATCTGTGGTGTGACAACCTCCCGGTTCGACAGCTGACCAAATACCACGGGAACGTGGTTTCAAAGCTTTTCATAGCTGCTTTTGTGTGTTGAGGTTTTATCTCTTGTTTTGTTGCTTTTCAGTGCAATGCTGATAAGGAAGACATTTCTGAATGGGGTCTCTTCCCAAGGGGTATGAGCAGGCAGAAACTGTCCCACGTCTGGACTAGTTTTCTAGTGCGAGGATGAGGGTCCCATTTACAGGAGCGCCAGACACTGAGAAGTGTTCTCAGCCCAGAAGCCCCAAAAGTGCTCCCAGAAAACCCAAACTTGTCTTATCATTTTCTTTCCTGCAAATATGAATGGTAGAACTTTTCTCTTGGGCTTTTGGCTGTGTCTGATATGGGAAAAGGGAATAAGATTCCTTGAAGTAAAACACCAGAAACCGCAGCAGAGACTGGAGTCCAGGTACATGACTCCTACTCACCCATCACTGTTCCTCAGGGAATAATATCACTTTGTGATTTCATTTAGAATAAATAAAAAAATTAAATGCTGCATGAAATTCCTGTGTACAAGGGATATCTCCAATTCATTGGAAACAGTTGCTCATCTTTTTCTCCTTCTGTTATTCTCCTGTCCTTGTACCGCAGGGAGCAGCCCTGGCTAAGCTAACTGGGCACCATCAGTTGCATCCAATGTTTACAACCCTTCTGACCTGACATGCCCTATTTGTCATTGCCATATGAAGACCCAAAGAGGAACAGGATTGCCGTACTGCATAGCAAGGGTGGCTCATTCTCATTTAATGATGCAGCTTCTTTTAAATATAGAAGTATCAATGGAGACAAAAAAAGGTCCCAGAGAAAGAATTTCTGCTTGCTTTGTTGTTCTCCTGAAAGACACAGCACTGTGATATCATGGCATTGACTGCCAAGACAACTACTAGATTGACTAGTAAATATGTATTTTAGTGGAGCTCAGCAGAACAATATCCCCTGTAACGTAAGTCATTCCATTAGTAAGACAGAGGTACTCGAGAACGTTATATCATCTTTATTCCTTCTGGAAGGGCTTCACTACCATTACTATAAAAAAAAAGAGCTTCGGAGATTGTAAATACATTTAAGTAACTCTGACAAAACAATAGGATCTGACTCAAATGCGGGGTGTTTATCTCATCTGTCAGTCTGATATGGGATAAAAGCCACAGCAGCCATGACAGACTCAAAAGCACCTCTCCCTGATAATTTTTTTCCCTCCACTATGATGCTTTTTCTGCTTACAGGGTATGCAGTACCATACTAGCTGTATTTGTATTTCTTTTTAAATAGAGAAAGGTTGTTTACAGCAGGTGACTCTGCCTATCATTTCCCAGTAAGATATACAATTTAGGGCAATGAAATTCAGTGGGTCTGAAGTATGGCTAAACCCAAATGGTCAGAGTATGAGTCAGGCCCAATGTCTCACTCCTTCTCCTGAACCAAAAGACTGACTGCAATATTGTGAGATGTTTTAAAGTTAAGCAACATTTTTAAAAGTTATCTTTTTATCTGACTGTTTCTAAGCTTCGCTGTACCTGCAGGTTTTATCATCAAGTACTTCCACAAACATGAAAAACAGGTAACATACCTTTTTTTTGGAAATGAGACAGCCCAAGATACTGGATAGAGGAAAAGCAATATTCACCGGTAATAGGTTCAAAATAATGAGTTTGAATCAAATATCTGAAAAATGACTGAGCTTCTGTGAGCTACAAAGTGGTCGGCACTCACTGGCCATCATAAAATCGTGACTCAGCTGAAGGCAGTCAGAGGAGTATGAATGCTGCTGGCTATTGATTCTCTGCAGGGTACACACCAAATCAACAGTCCTGTGACGCTGGATCTCCTGGCTGTCTTTTCCTAAGGCAGCAATCTAAACCAATCATCACTTCTAGTGTTTTCACATTCAAAAAGATGTTGGTATCTCGTGCCACTGCAGCTTCCACCCAGACAGCTGTACCAAAAAGCAGAAGTGAGGTACGGCATATCAAAGACTGATTGCCCTAACAGGGCGCTTACATGCCTGGCCTGCCCTGCATTGAAGATAAGACAAAGTACAAGCCTACAGGAAGACCGAATGCCTCACATCCTCACTGCCTCTACACGCAACGGTTAATATTATTAAAAGCATGTGTTATTATAGGTGCATAGGTGCGTGTGCAGACAAGAGAGACACAGGCAAACACACATGCATTTTTACCTCACCTTCATTTGAGGACTTCAGAGAGTCTAGCTATGATGTTTCATTCATAGAATATCAACACAAATTTAAAACAATTTAATCTTAGTTAAATATAAAGCGCTCTCACCCCAGTGAGAGACAAGCGGTTTCTCCCAGCTCTGATCACTTCACCTGCCTTGGAAGTGCATGTCACCTTTAGGACAGAGTGCTCACTGAAACTGCAAATGCATTTAAGAAAGCATAAAAAACTGGTATAAAAGACAAAAAGACAGTTGGGGTGGTTCAAGAAAATAAGAGAGTTAAACAAATTGGATTGATCTGGGATTCTCTGGTCACGATCTAGGAAAATACTCAAACTTCAGCTTTATTTCAAGAACCTGTTTTGGTGGGATCCCATTCAACACAATTCATGCAATACCCAGGACTCAGTGAAGTAATGACAGCGTTTATGTTCAGGTCTTTAACCGCACACTTTGCTGAGTCAATATTTATGCTATTAATACCATGGCATTGACAAAAATCTGAAGGTTTCCTTAATGGTGGCGTGTCACCAGAACCACAATTTTCTCCTCATGTGGGACAATGTCAGAGAGCTCCTCGCAGCAGGTTGGATGAGATGTCCTAGTCATTCACAGCAAATGTAACCCGCACCCTGGCAGTACTACATACAGGATGTGATTAACCAAGTGCGTCTTGACATCCGTTCATGTCACCAGCATTTGTGGGATTTCTAGTGGCCAGGACACTCGTTTCCTCATCTCCTCTGAGCAGTACATACTGAAAATATTTGGCCAGTATTTTAATACATATATGACAGAAAAAGTACTCTCTCTATTCCCTTAAAGCAATAACTGCAGCCACAATTTCATCCTTTCTGTATGTCCAATACATGCTTATAGGTTAAGATCAACCTCACAAAAGACTGAAAATATACTGTTTTAAATCCCTTGAATGTTATTAACGGCCAGTTAGTCAATTTATCTGTATGGGAATATCTAAGGATTCATCAGAAGTAATACATCCTAAATTTCTGATTAGTGGAAAGGAGAAATACTGTACCAATCATCCGGTTAATTCACTGAAGTGTTTTATTATACGCACAGATATTTAGTATCGAGATGTCATATTCCCATAATGAACACAATAAAGGATGAATGACTGGTAAAGCTTTCAGCTCACGATACCTATAAAATCTAAGTGTTAGCAAGGTGTTATATACAGATTAATTTATAGATTCCTATTAACATACTGCATGCTCTCCTTTGTATGGCTACAACTTCTCAACCGTGGAAGATAACTTTTGCCATATAACATCTTAGTTACGACGTGCATCACTCCACACTGCTGGGGGCGGGTGGCTCCAAACCAGGAACCCCGTGTGTAGCAGACGCGTGACCGTGAACAAGAGACACCGTTGTGGTAGATGTAGATTTTACAAAATAATTAAAGAAAAAAGCCCTCTTGTTAATAGAAGCCTGTCGACTTTTGTCGCTAGCATGATATCTGGAGCTAAGATATTCTTGAGGACTGTAGACACACATCCATAGTCCTGCAGCGTTCAGTGAGAGCTGGGTACCAGAGTGCAAAAGCAAAGCCTGGGCTTAGAGCTAAAAAAAAAAAAAAAAAACCCAAAAAGGGCATGCTCTTAATCATAGTCTTTTGGAAAAAAAAAAAGTAGTTTTCTTCTGGTCATCAGATTAATTCAACCCAGCATCTAAACAAACAACAGACAGAAGATTTTTTTTAATAATAGATGTTAAAATGTGAGCCCAAACAAAGGAAACTTACCTACAGAATGGCTGTTCTGAGTATAATGTGTATCATTAACCATTATATGTGTCTGCTCTGAGACCAGAATTACAAAAGGCCAAATTTTCTTAAAAGCATGTTAAAATATTAATAGATATCTGAAACAGTTTTATTGCACGGGCTGCCAGTCTTATGAACAATTACATCACGCGGGGAAGAAGGGTAGGAAAACCTTCCAGACGCTGGTGACCTGCTGTGCTGAGTAGCATCATCAAAATCTAATGGGAGATAGTGAGATTGAACATTATAGCTGGCAGCAAGTCTGGTGTGGAGGGCCTTTACTGGGAGAGCTGGCAATAAATCTCACGACATCCAACGTGCTAATTCTGTAAATCTAAGGAGGGCGTACTTGCAATCCTACGCATTTACAGACAGAGTCCAAACACCAGCACAGTGGAGTCACAGCGGAGGCGAAGACATCTGTTATCCAGTTATTTTGTTGTCATAATTGACATGAAATGACTTTATTGCTTATAAAGACAAGCCATACTGAAGCTAGCTCAGAAGTCAGTCTCTTTCTCGAAATCACCCTTCCTCCATCGCTCACATTCTCCAGGTCATTTTTGTGTGGTTACTTGTGAGTACTAAGGCTGCTTTCATTAATTTTTTACTTGAAGCAGCAAAGCCTCAAAGTATCTATTTGGGGGAGAGGAGATGCAACATATTACAATTAGGAGAAGTAAAATGCGATAGTGGGTTTGATCCTTTGCCCATGTGTTTCATTCAAAGGTTAGTCAATGACAGCCACAGGGCTGGGAGCGCTGGCAAATTTTGGATGAACTTGTGTAAGTCTGACTGTGGACTTGATCCCAAGTCCATTTACATATGCTAATCAAGTGCTGATTAAATAATAAGACGACCAACAACCTGATTCTGCCTCTATTAAACAGTTTTACTCTTCCATTTAAAACAGACTGCACACATCCTGATGAGAGGTTCAAAGAAATTTCAATCCGCTTTGAAATGGCTCTGCAAACTGAGTTGGAAAAGCTGCTGGTTATGACTGTGGAGTCATACCCCACCTGAAAAATATTCAGGAAAAATCGAGTTCATGCTAGAGTCTTAAGGTACCTTCCAGTCTCAGCCAGGCCTGTAGACTAGGTCAAAGAAATGAATTTTAGTACCATTCAAAGGGAAATATCCCATTACACCTTCACCTTGTCTAATTTTCTGCATTGCAGAGACATGGCAAGGCAAACGGATCTGCCATTTCACCTCGGTTTTGCAGAAGTTGTCTCTGCCTGGACGGCAGTGCCAGAGGAACAGCAGTAACCTCCCCTGGCACTGCTCGCCGAAAACCTCTCAGCCAAAATCTCTCATCCAAATTAACTAATTTTAGATAGGGATATTTTAAAACAGAGAAAACTAGTCCCGCATGGTTGATGTACTACCTTTTTCTTCTGTTATCTGAGAAAATTCCAAGTCTGAATACATATAAGAACAAATAATCTATACATGCTTTCCAGCACTTATCTGTTTTGAACTTGGAGACAATATTAAAACAAATTCAGCAGAAAAGTACAGAGCTCAGAGATACCAAGCAGTTCTGATTTTGAAAGCATATGGCAAGGTAGCATGGAGACTCTCAAACTGCCCCTGCCTAATGAAAGGTTTGGGATTATGAATATTCAGCTGCAAGAAAAGGTTCAGCTATATTAGACACTACCTGTAAGACACATGACATTCATTCCACTCCTTCCTGAGCTGTTTTTTTTAAGCTGCCGTGATTGCAAATTATACTGCTGTGCAGACTGGAAAAGGCAGGTCCACTGTGGCTGAGGACCCTGCCCAAGGTAAGCCGGAGATGCTCCAGTGGTGAGTGCCATGTCAGCACTGAGCGTCCCCCACAGAGGCACTGACACACCGACCCTTTCTCCTTTTCATGGGCATGGCGATGGAAGACTCGAGAGCAAAAGGGAGAAGGGTCTGTCTCAAGTTGTTTTTTAAGTGCCAGTATTTCCTTTGCATGCCTCTCCTTAGCATGAATGGTACTTGAATTTTTTAAATTATTATTTTTGTGGGAAAACAGCCTCAGCAATCACTCTATAGCTGTTATTTTATTGTGTTTGTAGAACAATTTAAAAAAATCAGTTCTAGTATTCCCTGGAGACAACTTAACCAATTCCAGCACCATATGCGCTAAATGGAGTCATCCGCTTTGGGCTGTGACTCCATTTCCAAGCTTGATAAATGGGCATTGCCCTACGACTTCATGTCAGATGGGCTGGGGCACTGAGGCTGTGGGCAGTAAACCCCCATGGCCTCCTTGGGTACGGGACACACACTGGAAAACAGAGAGGCTTGTAAAACCCTTATGCTCCATAGCCAGTTAGCAGCTAATTCCCATTATTAGCCTGTTAGGCTAGTCAAAATTTCAAGCAGCAGACGCTTGGCTGTGTCCAGGATGGCGAGCAGGGATAACAAGGTCCCAGCCCTGCTGACGGAGAGGGGACAGTGCAGTGGGGACACTACACTCGGGTGCAGGTCCAGGCTGCTCCTGCAGCACTTGATGCATCCACCCAGGAGACTCTAAGACTATGAACAGCATTCAGCTGCACCTTGGACAATAATATTTATGTTCTCTTCAAGTGTGGAGTGAAGATTCATTTTAACTGTTGAAACTTTTTGAAGATGAAAAATGCCTTAAAAACATCAATCTGTTCATTTCTCTCTTCGTTGAACTAATTGCAGCTGGCAAGTGGCAGCAGAACAGGTTCGTGTACCTTCATGCTACACACAGGTTATGTATGAACCTCGTGATTCCTGATTTTATCCCTCCTTATTGGGATCATATTTCCTGTAAAGGGTTTTGACTAATTGTGGTTTTGACAAGAGTGGCATCACGTGCTGCTTTGTGAGCGAATGAGCTCAGGTCAGTCAGACGGTCAGTCTAGAAAACAGATCCATACTCCTAATCCTTAAGGCTGATATAAAGCAGAGATAAGTGTGTTTGTGATGTGGAGGTTACTCTGGGTAAATATCATTTGAGAGAAATGAACTCTTGAGAGAGAAGAACTGGAAACAATATGTCCTAGTAACAAGGATTCCTAAGAAGTGGATCATCTGATTTTTTTTTTTCCTTCTTTATTACTTTCAGACTTGAACACAACTATTTAGCCTCTCAGTTTATGCTCAAGTTTATGGCCTTCGAGTTGCAAGAAGGTTTTGGGTTTTTTAACTCCTCTGACCACTCCTCCGCAGAAAGCTGGAGGTGAATAAGTTTCTAGCAGGAACCACAGAAAGATTGATTCTCTTCATCTTCTCTTGCCCAGCATGTGAAAAGCCTCCAGCCAAAGCAGAAGAGCCTCCTGCCTTAGAGGAAATATCTTTCCAGTTTAGCTTGTTATTCAAGCACAAAGTGGATAAGCTGTGTTTGAACTTTGAAACATCCAAACCTGAATTAAGCTTAGAAAGTTAGAAAGAGCTTGCAACTTGCTAGTCTAACTCATATTTGGCTCACTTATGCATTTTCCAGTTACCAAATACCATGCAACACCACATAATCTATCTTTCAGGCACCTTCTGCAGCATTGCTGGCTAGTTCCTCTGCTTCCTCTGCTCATTTTAGACCTTATTAAATACATCTGCCACCAAAGCATTTAATGGCAGAGAGATTTTCATTAACTCACAGAGTCACAGAATGGCAGGGGTTGGAAGGGACCTCTGGAGATCACTCCATCCAACCCCCCTGCCTGAGCAGGCACCCCCAGAGCAGGGGCACAGGGCCGCGTCCAGGCGGGGGGTGAATGTCTCCAGGGAAGGGACCCCACAGCCTCTCTGGGCAGCCTGTGCCCCTGCTCTGGCACCCGCACAGGGAAGGGGTTTGTCCTCATGTTCAGGTGGAACTTCCCGTGTTCCAGCTTGTGCCCGGTGCCCCTTGGCCTGGCGTTGGGCACCACTGAAAAGAGCCCAGTCCCATCATCCTGACACCCACCCTTTAGATATTCATTAGTATTGATGAGATCCCCCCTCAGTCTTCGCTTCTCCAGGCTGAACAAACCCAGGTCGCTCAGCCTTTCCTCATAAGGGAGATGCTCCAGGCCCCTGGTCATCTTCGCTGCTCACAACATGCAAACTTGAGACTCTTGTTCAAACAAGTGCAGGCAGTTACAATAGCCTTATGATCATTCTGTACCTATTAAAGTTTAAATCTTATTGTCTGATTATCAGCAGAGGTATTTTGCCTCAGTTTTTATTTCTCTCATTTTCCCTCTCATAATAAAACATATATCCTGTTCAGCCACTCAGCTTTGTTATTAATATTGATCAGCTATAGGGAAGGATTGATTTTTTTTACACTTTTTCATTTCAGCTGGGCCTTTTTGCTCCCAGGGCCTTGCCACCCCCACCCACCTTAGCATCCCTGTCCGGTGTGTTGTGAAAGCCCTCTACAGCAATGACATTGAACTGCAGTGCTACCTGCTGCCAGCTGGCAGGCAGCGTGCAGGGGGAGAGAGCATCAGCATCCTGCTTCTGAGTGCCCTGGTACCCACGGCACACACCACCGGGAGCAAGAGCCCCAAGAAGTTAATGATGGTGTTTTCATGGAAAAAACCCTCTTATGTAGGAGACGCTAAGGAATTATGTGAAAAGGAAAATTTAAGAGTGCACAGTGAGCCCTCACAGCAGCCAGCTTTAGTACCTTTGCTGTTCACAATTACAACAGTTCTGCTACCTTAACGCTTCCTCATAACAAATCAAAAAGACCTAGAGAAAAGCCCACCAAATCCTGAATCAGCAAATCACAGATTTCTTCAGGGATCCATCTCTGCAACTAAATGAACTCCCTAACTAACCCGAAGGGTCGGAGAGATCAAAGTTTGAGCATGACTTTGGAGATAGCCACAGGGACTTCCCTGGATGGGATACCTGGATGCTGCCCTGGGCAGGGAGGTGCTAGAAGTGCAAACCACAGGGAAAATTACATGAAAGTAGCTGACAAAAAAAGAAAATTAATTACACAGATCACATCTACAGCATACGGACTAGGTGTTATGGGTCTATTTCTACATGACTCAGGGGTGCAGAGTCATGAAAGCCTGTGAAGAGCTTTGTCCTCTGCAGCAGTTCACAGAAATCCTGCAGAGCATCAGTCTCTGGCCTTGGGAACCTCAATACCTGCTTTAGAAACACAGATTAAGTTTGGATGCCTACAAATACCCAGCTCTGGTGTTACAGTGGCTCAGGATGCTGCTCAGCCCCTCCTGGCCCTGCCACCCATCACACATGCTGCAGCTCCCCATATCAGGGCTGAGCCATGGTGTCTCTTGCCACCATATGGTTTTGCAGTCCAGTTTCTCTAGAGGATAAAACCCCAAACCTTCACTTTATTCAGATAATATGAGTCCAAAACTGCGGACACTCACATGTTTATTTCTCCAGGAACTCAAGTTTAATTGCTAAATGATTCTTCAGCCTGCAGATTTGTTTCACATACAACACACCTTCGACTGTTTTTACTTTTTTTTTTTAAGGCAACAGCTAACTGCAGACGTATAATTTATTAATAAGTGCTTTTCTTACCAGGGAGAGTTAACCCAGGTTATCAAGGCTTTCCAAGGGAAGTGCTCAACTGAACCAAAGGCACTTCCAAGCACAAGCACCATTTATGTAAAGTATCGCAGAATATTATTTTATACTTCCAGTTTTGAAAGGCTGTGTACTTTTTCCCATTAGACTAACAAATTACAGCCATTGTGGTCAGTAGTGTGGAGGTTTCTCTGTGGAGCATTTGCCCCCTGGGAGGAAGGAAATCAGAGGGGTGTTAAAGCAATATTGTGCCTTCCACTCAGTGTGCTGAGTTGCCTGATAATGGTTAGCTAAGAGAAGCCATAAAACTGCCATTACTGCCACCGGTGGGTGTTACTGTATCTCAGTAACCCTCTTGCAAAGGGACAGAAAAAATATACAGAAAATCAGAATATGAAAAAAAAGGAACTAAGTGAACAGATAGGGGAAATTTAAAACACTATTCTCTAGCTGAACTGGTTATTTCTATGGAATTTGTTTTTTTTTTTTTAAAGTACACCGCTTTGACTTGAAACTCAGGTGCTGTTGAATCTTTTCAGGAGGAAACACTTCCCCAAGCTCTTCCTCACTGAGGTCCCAAGCAGATTCAAACCCTTCTGAAGAGGCTGAAGGGCCTCTTGTACTTTGATTTTTAGCTGAATTACAGTGTAAGAGCTAAAACAGCATCGAGGGGTTGTTCCTTTTGGTTTTCCCAGCAATCACTAAACAAGAAAATAGCTGGAAGCTGATGAGAAAGCCTCTCCTGGTGAAACTGTGGCTTCCTTTTTCCAGATTCAAGATACAGCTTGGATAGCATAAATATTAGCTGAAGAATAACCACCCAATCACCTGGTTGCAGGTCCTAAGGTACAGTTTGGGGTCCCTCATTCATGTTTTGCAATACAGGGGTTTCTTTTTGTTGTTCTTATTACAACAGGCCTGGCCCATGGGCTGGTCTTACCAGGTTTACAGCCTTCATCTTATTTTTGTGTTCCCTAAAGGAAACACATCTCTTGCATCTTCTCTGTGACGAGAAGGGGATCCCTCAGAGTGCTGTGGAAAAATTAACCTTTTTTCCCTTTCTGCTGTGGCACAACATTGGTATACCCTCCCCTCCCCCCCAGGCACAAAAAGTGAAAAAGTGCATTGCACGGGTCAAAGCTTAGGAATTTTATACTTGGTGGCCCTGGGATTTTGTGTCACGTGCATTTATATATCCTATGTACAGCACACACCCTACAACATACATATATTGTATATGACCGCAATATTGGTTAGACCAGGTACCTAAATGTCTCAGTGACAGCACCTGGGTAACATCTGCCTAGACACTAGGCAGGTCCAATTTCAAACTGCTGCAAGTCTCCGGTGGATGCAGACATGTGGGTTCCCTTCTGCTAGATCTCATTGCAAAAGCAATGTTACAAAACAGGTGTGAATCAATGTTATTGGATTGCCTCAAGTATTAGAAAATGAGGGCATTTGAAATGGCACAGAAGTAAATGGGACATTTTCATTACATGCCTTCCTACATGTTTCCTTGTTGGGATATAAATTAAGCTTTGTAAACTTCTGTGTTGGTTGTTGTTTCGTTGTTTGGTTTTTTCTTAAGTATATTGAATATGTAAGAAAAATGCCTGCAGCAGGGAACCACTGCAGCCTCACATGTAAACAAGAGAACATGTTTTGAACATGTAAATTATCCTGCCATAATCCATATTTATCAGAGCTATTCCAATCTTTTAGATAAAGAAATAAGCGTTATATAAATGCTTCTGAACACTTGTCCTTTAAGACATATCAAAGCATCATTTAACCTCAGGAAGTTTCTTTTGAATAAAAAAAGTGTACTAAAATGTACTTCACAGTATACCAAAATATACGGAGGTATACCCCATCAGATACGTAGAACACAGGTAAACACACACATTGGCTGTACAAACATGCAGATAACATCTTGCACAGTGACTATTTCATGTCAAAAAAAATGTTGAAGGGACAAGCTTACTCACAATAATCACTTATAATTCAGTGCATGAAGGAGAGGTAATTTTTAGATTATGTGGACAACCTTAGGAGTCTAATGCAATAGGAAAAGTCAGAAGGTACAAACTTTGTTACTATGGGTGCTGTATGTGGGCAGTGCAAGCTCACCTGGACCCCACTGCTTGCAGGCTGAGCAGAAAAGACAGCCAGGGGAAAGAAAAAAAAAAGTTTCTTCCATTATATTTCCCTGAGTCTTCAAGCAACAATCCTGGTCTAACACAGGGTACCCGAGATGCAGCCGGGAACTAAACGCAGCTTGCCTGAATGCCAGCCTAGCAGCCACTCTCTCACAGCCCTTTACATGGGCACAGATTCTGCTGCTGCTTTTGAAGCCCTCGGAAACCCTCATGCAGGCATCAATAAGGTCATGAATTTACCTATCACCTAGGGGTGGATTTCAGTTCTAAAAGAAGCAAATCTAGGCTCTTCCTCATTCCTGTGCCACCCAGCAAGTATGCTGGCTGGGCAGGAGGGATTCCCTCAGCCTGCTGACAGCAGCAATACTTTGCAATTCCAGCTCCTGCTTCATGAAATTTGCATTATATCCACGTTTATTATTTGGCCCCATTTTTGTGTTTCTGAAATTCTGGAATTAAAAACTGCCTTTTATTGCCATATGTTCATATAACAATGTGAAATGCCATTCCTTACCTTATGCGCTTTTAAACATGATCTGCTTGATCTTTCCTTTCTTTTTTCCTTTTAATCTGAACGTAATGAAAAGCAATATTTTAAATAACATGTACAAACAGTGTGGTAAAATTGTCAAAGTTGAAACATTTTAACAGACTGGGAATTTGAATGTCTGTACTTGAAAGCCTGGTTTATTTTGACAATATTGCTTCTTCCCCATAGTTACCTCTGACCTCCAGCATTACTCTCAGTGGATTATTTTTTCACTGAGGGAGATGCTTAAGCATGGACCAGAGTAGATAAGTGATATGGTCAAATCGCTACTGGCAAACCCTGGAATTACTGACCACTTTAATAGCTCCTGCTGACCTCCAAATGAAACTTCACCTTTGGTTATTAACATGTCTCTCTACTTTTATGATTTTTTTGGAACATAATTTGTCACAGTTTTTATCTGCACAGAGCAAGCGTTAAGGCTTTTAAAAATGTGAGTTATCATTTTACAACTGCTAACAATTACACATCGCAGAACAGACCAGTCCGAAAACCAATTATGAAAAGACCCGCATGGGAAGTACATTCTGTCTCGAAGTTTGAATTCTAGATTTCTGAACTATAACTGCATTACAGC
The DNA here is from genome assembly GCF_949628215.1 of Phalacrocorax aristotelis. Classification (NCBI taxonomy): domain Eukaryota; kingdom Metazoa; phylum Chordata; class Aves; order Suliformes; family Phalacrocoracidae; genus Phalacrocorax; species Phalacrocorax aristotelis. The sequence continues at coordinate 6,868,818 of NC_134283.1, read as the reverse complement.
CCCCATTCAGGAGCTGGAAACGAGAAACCAAACTTCGAAAGGGCTTGTCAGATCAGTGAGATAAGATAAGGGCGCAGAAATTAATTGCCTTTGATTTGTATTAAAATCTGATAAAGGGCTGGCAATGCTGCTCAAGATCAGAGCAAACAGTGGGGCCACATCTTCCGTCACAAATTAGTGCTTGCAGTCTCGTGGGCACCTGGTTCTGCGTGCTGGAGCGCGCGCTGCGGCATCCTTAGCGCACAGGCTCTGGCCGCCTGGGCATAAGGGGGCCAGGGTACCATCCAAGGCTCAGGAGCTTTCAGGGAGCCCTTCCCATGGATGCCGGAGGGCTTGGCGCTGGCCCTGATGATTCAGAGCGATGACATTTTGCAACCAGATTGTACAAGTATAAGCAACTAACCTGAGCCGAGGAAATTGTGCCAAAAGGCTTTCAGATGATCAGAGCAATATGCCAGTCAGTTAGAGGTCGATTGACCAATTAACAATTAGATTTGGAGAGCAGGCATGTCATTTCAGATCATTATTTGCCAAAAGATCAGCTATGTGGAAAGTTTTAATTTAAAAGAGGTAATTTTTTATTTTTTTTTTTTAAATACATACTGGCATTTCTAATCCCAGCTTCATACCATGAGGCGCTGGCAGTAGGTTGCAGCCCTGGGGACCAATTGCAGCTGGCAGCGTGACAGCCGCACTTCGACAAAGCCTCCAGGAAACCGTCCAGGGCTTCCAGTTTCGTTTGAACACTGCTCACACTGAGCTAAAGGCACGAGAGCTAAATAAGAGCAGAGGAAGACTTTGTAATAGGATTGGGGATGAAGGCTTTCAGGCTGAAAACTCATTGGCAATTAGTGATGAGAGGCACCTCAGAGCAGGATTTCTTTTCTAGTGGTGCAAGGTTCAAAGCGGATGGTGGGAATTTCCAACCTGGTCCATAGCTAATAACAACCAATTAAGAAAGAATTGAAGTATCTCAATTCAAGCCCTGGAGACCTACACTTGTTCAGTCTCCTGTAGCAGCCTTGGTGGCTTGAGCCCCCAAAATGGTGCTTTTCTGGGCAGGAAAACCATCTCACCTGCCCTGTCAGATGGATGGAGAATGGCACTGGCATCAGCTCACAGGTACTTAACAGCCTTCACAACAAACCCTGGCTGCAGGGCAGCCTTGAGCCTTTCCCAAAGCCTTGGGTAACCCCCTGTTATCTTCCTATATGATACGAAACCAGTACTCTGTTCACTGAAAAGAAAATTTACAGTAAAAAAAGGTTATGAGTAAAACTACAGAGGTATCAATATTTTGGCAACCTTGTTCAGAGTTATTTTATCTGGGGCCAAGTGGTACTTCTGGAGAAGAAAAAAAACATGCTCTTACCAGAGTATCTCAGCATTTGGGTCCATACAAATAAAGGGGAACATGGGATTTGAAACAGCTTTGGTTACATCTGCAGCAGGGAAGCACTGCTTCTTTGCTTAGAAATGTTATTCCATGATATGCGTGTGTAGTGCAAAGGCATCTCAAGTGATGCCACGGTGAAACATCAAATTAATGGATGTGGTGCCACACACAGTAACTCACAGCTGTAGCAGCTTTGTGTTTTTTTCCAAAACTGTACTGATCCAGGGCTCACAGGAAGGGAGAAACAGGGCAAAAAAGGCAAATGAAATAAACACTCGTGAAAGCAGTTCATGTCTGAAACTGAAATTAGTGAGTAACATCCTCTGAAAGTCTCTGACACTGTTACAAGCATTTTTGGTACAGTGGGAGAATACAAGCAGCTGAACTCTGAAAGTCATAGTTGTTTTGGGTATTTATTCTTCCTCCAACTTAGAACACCCCCACCACCACCCCTCCCGAAAGGGGTCTAGGCCCTCCAAAGCATCAGGGCATCTCTCTCCTATGTAAAGTGAAGGGCTCTGAAGATGCAAGCCTACAGGCTGCCAAAGCAAGGCATTTTCCAGTGAGGCTTTGCACATGACCTGGCACCGTTCTTGACACTCTGCGGCAGACCCAGGCTGCTGCGAACCAGACAAGCAACAGAAGTCTTACTGACAATCTGGCCCTGTACATAAAGTAATTCTTCAATCTGTTTTACAGTCCAGAAAAAGAATAGGAAAATCACCACAAAAAGCTACAGAATATATTGGAAACATAGTAATTTGCTTTAGAATATTTTAATTGTCCTGTTTAGTCGAAACTCCCTGACTTTAGCCTGAACCTTGCTTCTGCCAGGTGATTATAAACAGCCCTCGTGTGAAACAATTATGCAACATGTGTATTGAGAATAATTTATAGGAATTACATTAAATCATAATAAATCACAACAGGTTGTGACAGGCTAAGCTTGTAAGTGCCTGAACGCTATTCATCCTGGACATTTATAGACAGCCTCACACACGAGGCCTCGCTAAGCCGTACCGAGGCAATAACCTCCACCACACTTTTCCAGGAGGTAAAATGTCAGTGTTAAATAAGAAGATATTTGAGAGCAGCACGTGTCCTGCAGCACTGCCTTCACAAACCGTGCATTGGCACACCAGCAGGGGCAAGCACGGCCAACGGTGGGCCAGGAGCCCAGGAAATGCCACTCTGCTTGAGTAGGTGGCAGTCTTCCTTTGAGTCAACACTGAAACCCGTGTGCTAACACCACGCTTCTTAAGGTGTCATCTTGTGGATATAAAAACTGACATCCTGACCGCCTTCGATTCTGAAAGGTTTCGGGCTTGAGGGTTTTTTTCTTGTTTTGCTCTCTCCAAGTATACAGCTGCTTAAGACAAGCATTCTGGCCAAGCTCTGATTTGGAGAGCAGCGCTTACCCCCGGTGATCCTTCCTGCCACAAGGTGACATTTGTCCTTGTCCAGTGGGGTTCTGCTGCTCTGCCCTGACACAGTGTTTTCCCCAGACAAGGCTGCACCCAGCTATGAAGGACCATGACTCCTGATCTCCTTCCAGCAACTCAAACACCCTTTCACTACAGACATTATTATTGCCTTGTGGGGAGATGTTGTCCCTTAATCCAAGTCAATGACCTTTATATATGAACAATTTCTGATATGTTAGGAAGCACCTTTATTAACCAGGGTAGCCTCAAGATTTCAGTGACTTCCAAAGCCCTCCAAGAACTTCTTTCAGGCCAAGGTTTTGGCAAGGGGCCCAGGCAGTCATTGCCACCAAGCCTTAGCCGCCTCCCATAAACTTTCAAGGAGTTTCAGTGCCCAATGTCCTTTGCATCGCTGTGTTTTGCATTACTGTTGTCAGACATCGAAAGCAGACCCTTGGTTTCTTTTCCAGAAAAGCAATGGGGGCAGAACAGAAGAACAGAGCAGAGGTTTAAGAGAAAATTATTAAAAAGAATACACATATCAAATATAATTTCTCTTAGCAGGTAAAGTTAGAAGAGTCAGGATTACTTAACCAATACTTTTCTGTCTAACCACTGATGTCTCTAAGTCATATTGAACTGGAAGTGTTTGAGAAGCTGTGGTGCTCACGCTCACTTCTGAAAGCCCTTGACACTTTTCTTATGTGAGGAACCCTGGGCCTCAAAAGAAAAAAAAAACAGACTTCAGGAACTGAACTGACTGATAGTGCAATACGTAAGGAGTTACGAAAACGATGCTACCCTGACACCGATGGCGGTCTCAGAAACTTCACAGCTAGTGCTTAGGAAAAGCGATGCACACCTGAGCTCACGTCCCGCTCAGCCTGCAGGGAAAACGGCCTCCTGTCCTGGAGCAGAAGGCTCTGATGATGGGCAGCAGCAAGCACCCGAGGCCGGGATCTAATCTTGTTTGCAGCTATGTAAATCGACAGAAGCTTCATCCACTTCAATGGAAGCCCTCTGGATTTACGCCAGAGCAACTGAAATTAGAAGCTTGCCCTAAGTGGGCGGGAGCTCATTATAAGACTAAATAAGGAGTGAGTCATTTTCAGAATTTTCAACTGAAAGGAGCTGCATTTGGCTGACCTCCTTTTTTTCCACACTGACGGCTTATTAGATTACAGCAGATAAGAACTTTGCTTTTTTACTGTTTTTTGATGGCGACGTGCCTGTGTCACTGACAGAGGTGGAAACACTTGTTTAAAAAGAAAAAAACCAAAGCAATACATTTAAATAGCACAGGGTTTTTAACTGGGAGTTAATTTTGATTTCTGAGTACGCAAACACAGGCTCAACTTACTTGTAAGTGTTCCCATTCCATCCAGAATGCATCAAGGGCCAAGTGACCCAAGAAGAGCCAAGCATGAAGAGACGGGAATTCTCTTAGTGGATTGTGAGAAGCTGGTCGCTGCGTGGAGGAATGATTGCCAGTCTTAATTATCAAGTTTAATAATTAGTTCTTGTTAATACCACTATTAGTAAGACACTTGACTAAAACAAGAAAGAAAAAAGATAAACACAGATGAACCACCTACCCTGCCCAGCTCCAAAGCCCCATTCTGCCTCCTGCTCTGGTCTCCCAGGTCATAAATCCTTTCATCTTCATGCTTCAGCCCTTTCAAGGAGACTTTTAGACTCCTACTGCCCAGGTATTTTAAAAAGACAACTCTCACTGATAAGATTAGGTTTGAGAGTGAGACAGCCCCTAAATCACTTCTTTTATCACCTGGCAAAGCAGACACGAAAATTTCCAGGCAGAAAAGGTCCCTGGGGTAACGATTCTGAGGCTGCTTAATTTGAGATTCCAGATCTAGTAAACCTTGTAATTTTTGGTTGAATACTCATTCACCCAGAGTGAGATTGTATTCAAACTAGTGGCAAATGGAAGAAGTAATTACAGCTGTGCCACAAATGAAAACACTACAGGAACACGAAGGAAGAGATAAAGGCCAGAAAATTTCCTTTCATCAGATTAGAAGGATGAGAGAACAGGGTGTATAAAGTTTGGTGGATCTTCTGAACCTTCCAATACATTTTTATACTGAGTCTTGAAATCAGTCATGATATAGAAAGCTATTGAATGGGATTCCTCTGTGTCAAGGGCCCATTTCCTGCAGTAATGATTGACATAACCTGATATTGGCTCTGAGGTGATTGTAACCAATTGCGATCCGGGGAGGCAGTTAGGTCTATGGGATTGTTCTCATGTGTTCTTATGACCACAGCGCTAAACATCAATTACACCTGGCACAAGCTACCTTTTCACAGACGCCCTAAACAGATCTGAAGACCTGAAAGCCTAGTCCCAGTCATTTAGCACAAAGTTTAGGAGGCAATTTGGTGATGATCTAGAAGGACCTACATGGGATGATATTTCTGATACTCAAAAAGGAAAAGCAGAAAACACAATGTGAGGCCCAATACATATACATTAGGAGTAAATATAGTTTGTTATCATGCTATAACAGGACTGAACACCTGCCTGGAACATCACCTGTGCCGAACCAGAAGGTTGAGAGCCACCTCCGAGTTTACTCAGTGGCATTCATGGGTGTGCTTTATTGCTCCTGCAAGGACAGCCCAAGGGTCCCCAGGGAGAGCGCGTGAACGCCCTCGCACACAGCTCGGTGCTCTCCGAGGGGCAGGCACACCACTGGCTCTATGGGCCCTGCGTAGCCTGACCCAACTGCCTGCAAGGACACTGCAGATACTAAGAGCAGACCCCAGGACAAGGCACAGGCCAAGTCGATTTTCTTGGCCATCAAGTAGTTCCTCCCCAACACCATGCTCAGGTCCCCCATAGAAACTTTGGGATTTGCCTTCAGAGGACATTTCAGCCAGTTCCTAAAACACCCAAAGGTGGCTGGTTTAGGAATCTCCTCCTGGTTTCTATATATAACCGGTCATTGCAAATATTCCCCACCACTGGGGAAGAGGGAGTAGGGTAGGTGGGGATAGCTATCTCTTGGAGGTCTGGATTCCTTCAGCTGGTGTGTCCCAGTGAGCTCAGGGATTTGTGGGGTGCAGGGCATACGTGAGGGGGAACGACTGCGTCTCAAAACCCCTTCCCTTCGTGGGTGTGCCCACGGGACTGCTCCGGAACGATGCTTGGATTTCTCAAAGCTATCACTAGATTTCACCAAGGTATCAGACAGCATCACAGAGGGATCTCAGCCCTCTGCTCCTTCCCCAGTCTCCTTTCTACTAGTTCTACCACACTGATGTAGAAGCAGCATTTTCCTCCTCCTGCCTCCTCTGCCAAAGGGGGTTGTGGGCTCCCCTTTTTTTTGCAGCTTATAACTTCACCATTTTCTGTCTCTTCCTGTAAGTGGGAAATTGCCTTTGATTGGGAATTACAGAACCCAACATGTTTCATGTCTCTTCTACCTGTAATATCTGAAGCACTTCGTTCCTTTGATCTTGGCCACAGGTCCCCAAAACCCCATAAAAACGTGGCCCCGCTCCTCCTGCAGCCGTGCGCAGGGAGCTGCCCCAGCGAAGGCGTTGTGCTCAGAGCCTGGGGTGCTGCGCACCAGCCACCTGCATGCCAGGGGACATGTCCGTCCCTCCTGCGGTCGCTCAGCCCAAGCGAGGCTCTGGCTAGGCACATCGCAGCCTGGGCAGGCATGTTGGCTCAGCCCCCGCTGAGGAACCTGCAGAACTTGCCCAGCTGGCAGAGAAGCAGCTTGAGACAAACTTTTTACCTCATGGCATTGCTGCTTTTGATTGGGGTTGGTTTTGTCAGTGAGCTTTGCTACTGACTAATAGCCTTGGGCAATTGGCAGGGGAAATGAGACCTCACTGAATGGCAAGGTACAGCGAACCCAAATGACAAGATTATACTAGTAGTTCATTAAAGCAGATGAGAAAGATTAGAGTGCTTGTTACTATGATAAAGCAAAATTGCATGTGTAGAAGCATGCCTAGACAGAACTTTTTAAAAAATTAACATCACAAAATGCTACCTTTTTAACTAAAAAGGTGTGTGCTGGTAGACATAGAATTTTGCTAAAGGAGGTTTTGGTATGAAATACACCTGGAAAATAAGGCAAATTATAGAAGACATTTCTCCTCCACTTTGTGCTTCCTCTCCTACAAAATCCCCTGGATGGGACAAGCAAACCAGATCTACCCTCTCCCCTTTATTTTTTGAGAACCTATGTCTTATTTCAAAGAAAAGCAGCGGGCTCCACTATAAGAGGACTGAAACATGAGGGAATGCTTTCAGTCACCTCTTCCACCATGGTCACTCCAGCCCAACCCCTAAGTGCTTCCTCCAGTTTTTGTGCTCTTGCTCCCACTTTCATCCTCCCTTCACATCTCTATTCCCTCCTGCAATAGTTCATGGAAGTGCTGCTAAGGAAAGAACATGTTGCTTGAGTGTTGATGTGTGGGATACCAGCTTAGTGAGCCACCCATTAGAAAGGCTAAGAAGATGGCATAAATAGCAAAACCACCTTATAGTACTCTAAAATAACCTGTTGTCTTAGTTTACAGGAAAAGCAGGTGTCAACAAGGCAAACACAACATTTCCCAGTAGACAGATACTGCCAGTGACCACTCGTTGGGACTGAAAATCCCAGCCCGAGGTTTTGACCTTTCCCTGTTATTGTACAACCTGAATTCAAGTGTTTCTGGAGTTTAGAGGCTTGAAAACTTGGCTCAAACCTGTATCTGATCTTTGCAATATAAACCATCCTTCTTTTAGCACGAGGCAAACGGTAAGGCACAACCAATGCTTTGGGGAAGTTTGAACTGAGACTTGATTTCAGACCTGAACTTTGTCATTCAGGCCTATCTCTTCCCTTTCTTCTTTTCCTTTGTGTTAGCAGTACGCACTGACTTTGTAGATCAATGCAGAAGGCTGTAAATGATGCATGAAATGAAAAATCCCTGTCCAGCCAGTGCACAGAGAGAATACAGACAGTGCTATACTGTCATTGCTGTGGTATTTGCTGCAATATTCACAGCTAGAAAAGCCCACTAAGTCCCAGAACAATGCTGGACTATTTTAAAGTCCCAATCTCTTTTTGGAGGGAGGGGAAAGAGGAAGAGAGACATTAACTCCCCCTTCCACCCACCTTCTTTCTTCCTTTGTTTCAGAGAGAGTTTTCACAAGAGCAAACCCTGCCCTCCTATATGAATCTTTCATTATTCCCCACCCCTCCCCCAAAAAATTCTTTCCCATTCTCAGATGGGGGCAGTAGGAGGGGAGGAAAGAGGAAAATAAAGAGATCATATCAAATAAACAAATGCTTTCAATGAGCCAGCTCGAAATGAATCATCAACTAAGCTGCACTGAGTCTGGGACTTGCCTCTCTCCAGCAAAACACTCCTTGGCCCAGGCAGTGGCTGCAGACCCGCAGCCAGGAAGCCCCACCAGCCGGCCCCAGCTCCTCGTCCTCAAGCACAAAAGAGGACAGCAGTGCTCAGAGGTGCTTGAGCTCTTCCCGAGCGTGCTCGGCCCATTCCTCGCACCTCTAATGCTCTGTGCCAGCACTAGGGGTGATGAGTGCTTGGCAGCACTATTCTTCATATGGAACATTAAGCTGAGGTCTTGAACACTCCTGAACATTAAACATCCCATGATAGTCATGAAGAAGAGCTACGGGTTTTATTAACCTCAGTGTCCTGGACACATTGCACTAGGAAAGTCATCATTAACCTACCTTAAGAATACAGGCAGGGGCCCTCTTTGCAAACTATGCTCAAAGAGCTACAACCCTATGAAATGCCTTTAATAATTTAAAGCAACTACCAAATGTTGCTATAAAGGATATAACCTCACCTCGAGGAAGAAAATCTGTAAAGACTTTGACACAGTAAAGTGCTCACAGTGTTCAGGTCCAAACCTTGACTTTTTTTTTGCTAGTCAATGCTTAACCATCGCACCCAAACACTAGTCCTTGCCTTCTCCCCTACCCCCTGCCAAAAGCTGGTTCATCTGGGCTTTCAGCTATTGTTAAGATATCCCTTGCATCTCAAACTGGGGTATAAGCCATTAACAATTCTTCAGCATATGTTAGGAACTCTTCTGAGAAGGCTTAGAACCAAATCAGATGATTCCCCCACAAAATAAATATATATATATAATATTCTTAAAAATTTCAGGCAAGGATTTTTTTTCTTATTTTTAAATAAAAAATATAAGGAGAAGTTAGGTTTGTTTGTGCCATATTCATTTAAATACAATCTGATTTAACCCAGCAACAAATAATACTTGAGTAATAACAGATTTCATTTGACAAATGTTACAAAGTCTCTCTTACATTGGTTGATGTATTTATAATTTGTGCCTCTAACACCAAACTCCACTTTGCTGTCAGTGCACAGGGAAAATAAAATTACTGGAGGAAGTGGAAGAAGGGGAAAACGAGAAGCTCATGCACTACCAGAACTCCAATACCTCTGCTCAGTATGACTTTAACTGAAGCAGCTTCTGAATAAAAAGAATTAAAGAATAACCAGTTAGATGAGTGCTATTTGCAAAGGCATTGCCTGGGATGTAGTCAGGAGGCACCCCACACCTCAGCACGGGGATTTGCATGCCCAGCACACTCAGCTCCTGAGGATGGTGGCTTCTCCACAGCCCCAGGCGCAGGGTGCATGTCCCAGGGCACCCACAGCAAGCTTTGCCCACGCAGCCCCTCTCCACCAAGCTCTGCAGGTGTGCACCCTCCCATTTTCCTACTCATTCTCTCTTTGTTGCAAAAAAAGTATAACAAAAAGTTGTTTTTGGCACTGCAGTCAGCAACTGTGACTGAACAGTTAAAGGGAGCAAAACTGATGAGTAAGGAGGTCCCATTTGCGGGGACTTTTCCCCCCTCCCAGAAGCACATCACAGTTTCAAGGGCTGCATTATTGTTTTTCCTTTCTCCTGCAGTAGGCACTGAGGGTCTAACGCTCAGCGGTCACGCACAGGCACCAGCCGGACAAGGAAGCACTTCTTATCCCTGTGCTTCAAACGGCGGCTGCAGCCCAGTGAGACCAGTGCTACAGCTACAGATCCCACTGACAGCAGCGGGAGTCAGACACCGAGAAAGCAAACCTGGTTTCAGTCAACCTCCTTAAAATTCATCCTGCCAGGGGCACACCAAGTCAGATTTTGCCTTTTTTTTTTCTTTTGCAAAGTGCAAAGGGGGAAGTTTTATATTTACCAAGATTAGGAGAATTTTTTCCACTCTCCTGCATTAATTTACTGTTGCCTAGAGTGGAAGGGGGCATCTGTGTTTTCTTACAGCAGCGAAGTGTTCTCTGAACTCAGGGATGCAGAATACCCGTGCTGGTAGCTGAGCTCCAGCCATTTCGACAGGTTATTTCACCCCTCATCTGCACAGAGAGATATTGCAGCAAGTGGATTACCGACAACCTGAAAGCAAAGGAAAGCCTCTCTGAGCTCGGAGGGTAGACACTAGGAAGAATAGAAAAACAACTCCCTGCAAACCCCATTCCCCATGTCTGTCTCACCAGGTCCCAGCCGTGGGCTTCAAGCAGCACCCAGCACCTGTCATGGGGCTGACGAGGAGGGTGGTGCAAGCCCTCTGTGCAGGCAGGGACAACATCCCCTTCTGTGATAAAGCAGCAATGTTTCAGGCTGGAAGTGTTAGCACTTTGAAATGGTAAATCACAGAGTGCCTCTGTTAAAGCCTTACCCCACAGAGAATTATTGTAAAGTGCCGGCTGCTATTTACATACTTTTTTTTTTTTGCTAACCGAGTCACAAAGGGAAGGGAATGACAATAAAGGCAGAGACACATCAGAGGGGGGGCAGGGGGAATCCCAGCCTCGACCACTACATGCAAATGCAGAGCAAAGCCCAGCAACTTCATGTGGGTTTCACTTGCTGTCGCCAAAACCCTTTGGTTCCATTCACAGAGAGATCTAAGAGCATGGCTTGGTTATTAGACAATAAGACTCCTTCCTGTGTCTCCTTTAATTTGCCTTGACAGATATGCAAACCAGAGGAGGAAAAAGCTAACCTGGCCGCTCTTATTGACAGCGGAGAATTTCCAGACCATAACCCAGTTGCCTTTCTTTTAAGCTACCTGGGAGAAAAACACTCAGAGCAGGCACGGAGGCAGGAGGAAGGATGCTGGATGGGGACATGCATGAAACATGGAAGTACCTGAAGGTGGCCTTACAGTCTGTCACGTTGTTGTCCGGTTGCAACTGATTCAAAGGAGAAGTTACAAATGGTGGTGCTTTTTAATTAGCGCACGGGGAATTCTCACCGTGCAAGAGTCATGTCAATGTAACACTAAGGAAGTATTAAAGAAAAAAGGGAAAGTGGCACCACCAGCAATCCCAGCCTTCCCAGGCCACAGCTTCAGCTCCAGGTGCTGTAAACAGTGGGAGAAGTTTTTCAGCTGAATTTTTTTCTCCAGGAGCTGTTGCTCACATCTGGTAAAGCTGTCCCTGGGCTACCGCCATATGAAAGGACACAAGGTTTTATGACTTAATGTCTGTAAGATTTATGGAGATGATCTATGATCAGCAATTTTTCATATTCTTATATCTTGAGCAAACACATAGAGGACCATTCCCTGCATAACAGGAACACGTAAAACAACATGGTCTCAGCGCAGCAGGTCTGCCTGTGCAAACACCAAGCTTGGGGACCACGGTGGCAGCAGGGATGGAGCAAGGCACATGGGGAGCTTCTTGGTTTCCACTCCCTTCCCAAGACAAACAAGGGACAAGAAGAGAAGCAAGAAATTAAAGGATTAAGATGAGCTACTCCAGCTCTTATATGACATGTTAATGTGAACTATATTATCTGCTTTTATTGAGTTAAATTCCAGAGTGTCAGCAGTGTTTCTCCAGGAAACACATAAGCTTTGGTGCTAACAAAAAAACTCAACAAACCCTGGTGGCTTCTCCATGCTCCTAGGGGAATCACTGCAGCTATGTGGGGGCAGCAGGGCTCCCTGAACCGTGGCTCTGGCACACAACCCAGGAGGTAGTTCTGCCTGAGCTTTTGTGTGTTTTAAAGGAAGGAAACTGCTTATCTCGATGTTTCACTGATACGCTGCTCTGGCTTTCGGTGCCACAAGCCTTCACCTTTCACTTATATTGGAATCGGCATGAATAAGGAGATTTAGTGAAAACAATAAACAAGAGGAAGTGAAAAGTCTGCCAAGAGTTTTGGTTCGGCTGCAGCCATTGGTGTTGTCTTTGACAGGTAGTTTGGCTATTAACAAAGGACAAGGCCTCGTCGGTGTTAGCAGAGCATCACAGGAAGAAAATAACCATTCTCCATCGATTGCTGTGATTGCTACTGTGCTCAGCACCTCTGTGCTCAGCATTTCCCAGTCCACTGATATTTTCTTCCACGCACACATTTTCTTTGCTATCAGCGATATTTTGCCTTACAGGGAAAAAATAGTTCCTCTCCACCACCCTCCATCTGCTCTTTCAACCCCAGCCATTGATGTCAACTCATGCCATCCACCTCCGTGGGACGGGGGTTTATAGCTAACAAACACAATTCGTAATAAGAATAATAAATAATTATCAGACTCTTGCAAAGTAAAAAAGAAATAAGCCTTAAGTCCATAATCTCCACAGGAGAAAGTACTGCACTGGTAAAGTGCTGAAAGCACCAGTGTTCCAACCATCATTAACACAAGGCTGAAATCAGTGGCCCAGCTGAGCTGTAACTTTGTAGTGCCTTTCACAGGCATAAGGGACAGATCCTTCTGCAAGTGCCACTGAGGCCAGAATTGATTTACACCCAGTGACAGCCTGTCCCCTGACTTATGCACCCGAACAACTATTTATTTTAAGAGATCATGTTAAATGCACTTCCCTTGTGTACAAACAAATCAACTCATTTGACAGATATAATCAATTCTTCGCAATCCAAACAGGTGCGCTCCTCTCCCTCCCAAAAATGCAGATGACACCATTAAAAAGAAAATACAAAATGTACAGAGACCTGTAGAGATACCAGAAGAATTGTATCAGTCCAGCAATGTACCTGAAGGTTTGAAAAACAGTCTAGCACTGTGTGATCATTTTGACAGAGGCACTTGAAAGAAATCAATAAAATTGATCATTCGGCTGCACCATTTATGGATGTGGATCACAGTTCTGGGATGGCTAACAGCGTTATGTTACACAAAAATGTGCAAAAATTTAAAAATGGCACAGGGGGACAGAGGGTCCACTTTGCAAGTTGGGGTGGGAGAGAGCACAAGCTAAGCAGCAGGATCTTCCAGCCAGACGTGGGAGCGCGGCACCACAGCAATCTTCCCCACAGAAAGAAATGGGCAATGAAATGGAGGCTTTTCCTACCAGAGGAGCTCTCGGCATAAAAGGCTGAGTCAAGCCCTGGCAGTAAAAATCCTGTGTGGAAGTGTTAAACTTGCCAGCCAGGAGATGAAGAAAAAACTCAAGGTTTGAGCCCTTTGATAAAAGTAGGAATTGGTACCCTAATTCTCAGAGCAGACTACTCCTTCAGGAAAAAGTTCTCCCAGCCTAGCCTTTTTTGAAACCACAGTGTTTGGCTGATATAAATTGATGCACTGAATTTAAGATGAGCTAAGCCACCTTGTACCCATTGAGAACCTTACCCACCATTTTTGATATTATATTTTATCTTCAGTGGCTTAAGGCAGAGATTGTGACACCCTTCCCACACAATATACCCACTTCTGGATCTGGCAAAATGATGTGGTTTCTGGACAACTTTTCAGGTTCTCCTTAACCAGACCTAAACTCAGACAGTAGTATTTTAGCCACTACGATTTCCACAGTCACACACAGTACTTCAACTTCTGTTTCCTCCTGGCTCTGGGAAAAGAGGTGTTTGGATGAAAAATAGTCATAGAATTGCAGAGACATACCAACCATGTAACCTACTACACAGAACAGTCACAAGTAGTCCCTACATCATGTTTTCTTACTCTATATCATCACAATACAACCCAGTAATTCCTCTGTTAATATGCATCTATTTTCTCCTCTGCCAGTCACGGTACCATGCGGTACATGGACTCCCCACTCTTTATCAGCACTGGGTACTGTACGCTTGCCATCTACAACTGTAACATTTAATACAGCAATGCCCCATTCTAATACTATGAAAGATTGTATCTGAACAGCAAATGCACATTTGAAGCGTGGCTCACTTCATTCACTCTTGGTAACTAGCTACTACAATTATCAGGAAATGAAAAATACACACTTCACAGACTTCTCTTCTCACATGTCGAAAAACATATAAGGATCAGCACAAACACTACAGGATCACTCATGCACAAGGCAATGCTTTGCACTAATATATTACTAAACAGACAAAAGTCTGGGGCTGTACAAACATAGAAGAGAATTTCTGATAATCACACATTGTGCATACATGTCCGCACATCCTTTCAGAGAAAACTGAGTGAACATAAAATCTGTAACAGCAATAGACTATCTTTACTTTAAGGCAGAGTTCTGCAAAGTTTGAAGCAGATACTGTCACCAAGTTGCCATTTAAAAGGCATTAAACACAGAAAAATAAGAAAAATTGTTATGTCTGCTGTGGATTCTTTTGGAATGAAAAAAATTATAACTGTGGGAGTCAATGCAGTTACAAGTGCTCATGGGGCACTGTACGGTATATATACAGTGACCCCCAAAGTGGGAGTAGAGGTGTGAAAAAGGGACTGTAATACATAATTATAAGAAGGGAGCATAAATAGCACACAGTGTAATAACCAAGGAGTCATTATTTTAGGGACTCTATATATAATCCTAGTTTCCCCCTCCTCCCTCTCACAATGTTTTTAACATTGCTTTGACTTCAGCCTTCCTGGACAGACATTTAAACAGCAGAGGCTTCAGGTTTATTAAATAGAAGTACTGAAATTGGCAAAATACCTGATTTGGTTCACATTATGTGGTTTATAACATTGTTAAGCTTCATTAGGATGCTGCAGCACTCGAATAAATGAAGACTTATTTATTATTTCATAGGCTGCTGCCCATTAAAACTAATACTTCCTCTGCTAAGAGGTGCAGACAGCAGAACCCATGATGCTCAGCAGTTCTGCCATAGGTATTGTGTGAAACAGCTGGACGCCAGACTCATGTATGTTGGCTTACAGTCACCAGATTCCTGGAAAGATCTCCATTTTACACAGAAAATGAAAAAACCACACCTAAGCAGCAAGCCTGATCAGGCTTGAATTTACACTGGTGTAAAGTAAAATAACACCGAAGCAAAGGGAATCACTGCAGGATAAAGCTGGCACAGGACTCAGCCGAGTGCCTTTCATGCCACCAGAGCAATGCACACATGGACTCTGCTCCAGAGCACCCTATCACAAGGGTGACACCATTTTGCAAAGCCAGTCATGGCACAAAGCAGTTTAGTTGCCTTCATTCTTTCACAGCAAAAGAAGCAACCTAAAATCAGCTTACCTAACAGAAAGCATACAGGAACCTGGCCACCACTGCTGCTCTGGAGACCTCTTTCCCTGCCATGTATGACACCTGCTTTGGGAATATCTGCCTTGCCTTTTAGCCACGCTAGATCTGTCTTGGTGTGTCATACAAGACTGGAAGTCAACAAAACTTTCTTAGCAGGAATTCTTGGGAAGTCACCTTCCTCTGGTTTGCATTTGGGACCATTCTCTTAAAAAAAGGAAGTGAAGAAGTTTCAAGTGTGTCAGACCATTGGCTTTGGTACTCCCCCAACCTCTTACCTTAGAGGTCTGATTCACGATGACATCTGTCCTTCCTGGGCCAACTGTGTTGGGAAGATGCTGAGCCCAGACCTCCAGAGGAGCCCCACAACTTCCTTCTCCCATCATCCTTAATGGGTCCTGAGCACACCCTGGACCTCCCCATCTCCCACAGAGTGGGACTGGAGGTTTCTAGTGTTCTTCATACAACAGCAAAACCCAGAGGTACTCCTGTCCTGGTTCCAACAGAGAACCACAAAGGTCTTTTTAAAGCCTCCAGGCTGTTGAGGCAGATGTAGAGTACTAAGACTCAACAATGCTATCCAAACACAAAAAAAGCCCAGGCCTGCCAAAATCAGGCTTATATAAGGACAGCATCAATAGGCATGAACATGCCTCCCTACAGGGAGCTGATGGAGAAGAGGCAGCACCTGCAGCCGACCACCCCACCCACTCACACCAATTCCCTGCTTTACTGTAGCACTTGCTTAATTGGTGCAAAGTGTGATCAATTTATGCTGGGCTTTAGCTGAATGTAGACTTCAACCAGACTAGCAGCAAATCCTGCTCTAACCTGCAGTGACTTGAATTTTCTCTATTCACTGCTCTTTTCCGGCCTGCTGCAGGAAAAATGTGGCCTTGCCTCAATTGACTTAAATTTAAAACCATTGACATATTATATAACTCAATAAAAATCTTGCTAAAAAAAGGCGCATTGTACTTGTTCTCCTTACACATGGTAGGGAGGAAAATGGGTATGGACTACTTCTATGGCTTTTAGTTAATCCACTATCAATGCCCAGCTGCTTTAGAGTAAATACAGGAACAGGGTGTCATATGGGTATCCTGAAGAAAAAGAAGAGAGGTTTCCTATTTCTTTGTTAGCCAGCAAAGATGGTATGCATGTTATCCAAAGATAATACAGGGGAAGAAATCAATTCTCCGTGTTGTTACACATCCTTGCGTGCAAATGTAAACTTGGGGAAAAAGGAAAAAAAATAAAGAAGTACATTTCTGTTATGCTGAGGTCATATGAAATCATTAGTGCAGGCTGATACGATCATCAGAAAAAAAAAATAAGGCTGCTTCGTGTGAGGAAAACTGCATCAGCTGGAAGTTTTGGTGGGTGAAGGAGCGCGGAGTTTGCTCCATTCTGCCCTGGGAGAGCCAGGATCTTTTGGGATGAAGCGCATATTGTGCACAGTAGATTTTGGTTACGCTTTGTGGTTTGAGCATAAAACCCGCCGATGCTCCTCGCTGCCACAGTCGCTCCGAGCCGCGCCTGACACGGCATCCTTGGTTACACTAAGGTGAGGAGTACATCCCCGCCGCAGCTCCAGCTTCAGATGGTTTCCTCGCAAAGGAAATTCGGCTTATTATATAATGAGTCAACAAAAATATCATTATCGCTGCTCTGATACCTGCTGGCAAAGGCAGGGCTGTGATACGGCTGCTGGCCCGGGCACAAGCGCGCCGGGTAATTGATGGAGCGGCGCGCTCACGGGCTGCCTCGCTCGGCTCTGCCGCCCCGCAGGGGTCCCGCGTTTCCAGGCCTTTCGCAGGAGGCATCCTCTCTGAAGAGAGACTCCCTTCCTGACGCAACAAGATTAAGCAATTTGCTTTTAATTAGTACTGCAGTCATTTCCAAACTAAGCAGTGGAAAGAATAGAAAGCAGACTGTCTCTTTAAAGTTTAAGTGGATTCAGTGCACACAGTGAATTTAGAGCCTGCTGTTGGAAAAGTTCAGCTTTCTGTCACCGGTACTGTGCTCTCTGCTAATTTTTACAAGAGTTCAAGTTGTATGCACCAGTTAGCAGAGACATTGCAGGGGGTAAAATGAGAATAGAAAGCGTGACCCCTTGCTGCCTCTGTTTATAGTGCCTAAATTATATCCAGACAATGCTCCAGGTCCCCTCCCTTGCTCTGCCAGGGCCCTGTGTGCAAAGCCCATGTGCTGTTCCCCTCTGCTGCCGCCCAAGAAAAGGGGGCCCTTGGCATTTGTGAGCAACCACCCAGGAGTCCCCTGCAAAGAGCCACAGGGAGAGGAGGGGAAGAAAGCGTTGCGGGGGGCAGTGGAGGAGCAGCGTGGTTGCAGCGGGAGAATGTGGAGAGTGGGGAAACCCAAGGGAATTGGGGATCCCAAAAGTGGACACCTCACTTTCATCATCCTGTATGTCCACGAGCGTCCCGGCACAGCATGCTGCCAGGGCACTCCCAGCTCCCTGTCCCCATGCTGCAGGCTCCTGGTGTGCATCGGGACGAGGAAGGGAAGGAGGGAGGGAGGAAGGGAGGAGCTGTGGCTTCATCTGCAAACCAGCTAACATATATGAACAACTGAATATCAAATAAAAAAAACCCTTCCCATCCAGGAGATGTACTTTCGGCCACTGTTTTTCACTCTAAAGGACCTCAGCGATGAACAGTTATCCTTCAATCTCTAAAGAGATGGCACAAATACCCACTCCTTTGTCCGTGGCTCATCTCTCCTGCAAGCTCCCTGCAACGTTAGCATTGCTTCTTTCCAAACATGCCCTAGCAAGAACCCTTCAAACAGAGTGGAAGAAACCACTCCAAAAATAACAGTCCATTCAAGCTTCTGCTGTGTCTGTCCCTCTGCCAGCCTCTGTCCTTCCTCTGGGCAGCAAAGTGTGCGTGCACGCAGGAGCCACGAGGCTCGTTGTGGGGCTCACATCAGCCTGCTGGATCCATGGCTTGTGCGGCCCAAGTGAACATGCAAAGAAAATAGAATTTTTCTGCACATTTCGCAACGATGGCAGCGGGGAAATCCCCATGACCAGGACCAGTGCTGTCTGGATGATTAGTATCTGGCATTCCTCTACCTTCAGCCACAGCTGGTTTAGATTTGAGCTACTGGTTCATTTAGATTTATGCTTCTCGTTCAATAAACAAACACAGTACATAGTCCATCATGCTAACTGTGTAATAAAGCTGCTTACCTACTTCCAAACAAGTAGCTCTTTTTCATCTGTTCCTCTTTCATTCCCCCTTTTCCCTCTTTTCTCCCCCTCATCAAACACAAGAACAGCATTCACTTTCTTTTCAAAACGGACCCTATCAAAGATCAGATAATGTCCGAAGTCTCCCCCACAGCCCTTCAAACTACACTTTGCTAGAGAATATTTCCAGAAGTTGTCTGACCAATTACTGCAAATACTTTGTCTTCTCGAAGGGAGGCAGGTTATAGTTCTACCCTGGCGCGCTCTGTGAAAAATCCAGCTCTGAGCAAAGCCCCAGACTTCTTCCCCAGCCCTTTGTGAAGGGCCACTGGGGCTTTCAGGATCACTGGGGCACAACGAGAGGCCAGTTTCTTCCCACTTCCACTTGTTGGAAGGAATTATCATGAGGCTGGGAAACAGTTAACGTGCCCGCAAACCTTGATTTCAAGATGCACCCGTTGTCTGGCAGCGCCATCCACAAATGCGCTGCTTTCATCCAGAACGCAAAACACCCTGGGATTTTTGCAAAATCCTTTTAAGTTGTTCTAATGGTAGCAGCTCTGAATCTGGTGAACTGCTTTGTTATCAATGCCGTGCAAATTGTTCATCTATTTCTCTCCTACAGTGCTTGCCTCCACTCACTCGCCTCTCTAATAAATTCGTTTGACCGCAAAGGGTGCTTTATGACTCTTGTTTAAAACGGCTTCCTAATGATGCTTGACAACATCTCCTGCCTTTGAAAGAGCCTCGCTATGCAAGGCTCTAATCCCACAAAAGGAGGGATTCTTGTTAACCTGTGCCTCCGTCCTTTCTGTTGAGTCACCACCTTTAATGAAACACTGAAGGGGAACCAAAACGCAGCTGGGAAATTATGGCTTTACATGATCGTCTCTTGCTACAAGAGAGTTATTGCCCAAGCCTTAATCCCATGACTCAGCCCTCTCCTTGGACCCCCTTTAATTGTCAGAACCTGAGGAAATCCGGGCCGAGGTAAATAACACTTCAGCAGCAACAGAATAGATTCACTTTAGGCAATGAATTTTTAATGAGCTGAGACTGCAGAGGGAATGCAGGGCCGAGATCCGTGCTGCTTATCTGATGGGGAAGGTCAGGGTCTGAACGGAGGGAGGGCATGGATGAGAGAACAGATCTGACAGGGCTCTTCAGCTGAGATTTCAGCTTGTCACAGCCTGGCATACCTTAACATATTAGGACCTTCTCTTCAAAGGAGCAACTTACACATGCCCATGCTAACAGAAACAGCACAATATTTTCCCCTGGTAAAGGCAACCCAAAGGGTTGTACTCTCGCTTTCTAAAAAAAAAAAAAATTAAAAAGCATACAGAGGGAAAAAAAAAAAAGAAACCAAACCGAGAAAGATCCATGCAGACGGGCCATGCTCTTCATGGAAAATCAGGTAACTCTACAGACAACCTGCAAACAGAAACACGCGTAAGACTCTGAGTAGCCCATTAGCATAATATCACTTATTAATTAGGTCAGCGTGCCCAGCTGAAGTCCTTACCAATATAACCATCAACGCCAACTGCCTTAATAAATGTCAGGCATGGGGACTTCTGTTTACGAGGAGTTTGGACTTCATACAACCACCCTCCAGCACAGGTCTACCCACCAACAGGTCTCCGGTGTCATTGGCCAAGAGCAACACCTACCCCTGCTGTTGGGACTGACTGATCCCAGGCACTTTTTCTGTCTCAGAAAACTCAAAAAAGGACTAAAACATGTCTAACTCAGGCATAGGTTTACACTGCTGCAAGTCAAAGCTCTCAAGCCCGGCAGCTCCTAACACAGCCTGGTTCGGCAGGGTTCGTGGGTGGCCCGCCTGGGCTCAGCCCACCCAGCATGGCCTCACCCCGTCCCCTGCAATCCCCATAGCCCAGGCTCCTCTCCAGCAGGGCAGGAAGCAGGCAGGCAGGGTAAAGGCAACATCCCGGGAGCTAATCTACACCTCCAAGAGAACCCGTAGCTTAGGCATGGATGGTAACAGAGAACTTTTGAGCCAGAGATGTTACTCCTAAGCAAACTTGGGTCAGAATAGCACTGCTGAAATTTCCTCAAAATAATGAACGTTGACAGAGAGTTGGTTTCTTTCACACCTAAAAATTTTTTTTAGGGTTTTTCAGGAACAAAAAACCCCAGAATATTTCTGCGCTAGAATCCAGTCTTTTTCACTTGCTGGGATTTCTGTTTCTTATGGAAAAAGAGAGACGGCGTTTCCTGGGGAAAGACTTTTTTTGTGTGTGTGTGGAAAAAAAATAAACAAATAAAAATATTTAGCAGAACACATCTGAGCAGTCCAAGCCTGTATGAGAAATTACTGAAGTAAAACTGCTGGGTGAGGCTGATCACACTGACCCATGCAGGAGGAAAGGAAAACTCATGGACAGTCATTCCAAAACATCCCCCCAACTTGTCATTTCCCTGATATTTTGATCTGTATACCATGGGAGGGGGGCTTGCTCTCACTCCGGGCTGCATGCCCTCAGGTGTGTCCACCACGTGGTGGACCTGCGAAATGTGAACCGGGACAGTTAAAGGACGTACCAGCAGGAGACGGGATAATTTATGGGGAGCCAGGTCAATGCAAATTTATTCTGAGTAATGGACAATGGAAGGGGGAAAAAAAAGCTCCCATAGGAACAAAGGCAAAAGGGTGCCGGCGCTCTGCTCCTTGCAGACATCCAGGATGCTAATAAAAACCTCGGTGGACAATGAAAAGCAAATACCAGTTCTGGGGAACAGATTTACTGCAGTGGTAGAACAGGTCAGTGCAGAGGGAAGTGGTTTGATCAGAAAGCCAATGAAATTCACATGATAATTATGCTCAGTAAGAGGCAAAATAATCCTTTCATTTGCTGGGAGGTTTCAGTCATGCACTTTGACCTTCATCCTGGTGTTTCATTAATAGTTTATATTAACAATTAATGGTTGCTTTCATTGGTGTTCTGTGCAACTCGCATTAGAGTTAATTTTCAAGTTGGATATAATAATACATAAGTCTCATGGGATACTCATATCATGTGACAGCGCATTTATTTCAACCAGGAGTCAGGAGATGAAAATCAGGCCAAACACCAGTTTCAGGCGTTTATTACTTGCGTCCAGTCACCCTGCAGAGAACTTGGATGTTGCAGTAGCTTTCGCTATAAGGCCCTGATGGAAAGCTGCCCAGACCAACTGTAGTCCCTTGATCGTAAAGATAATTTGCCTTTGGGTTGACTTTAGATACATGGTTTGTCTGGTTTACTGAAGAATCATAAAAAAGAGCCTCTCACTTCACTGTAGCAGTTACTTACAGGGTCCACACAGCTATGCTAATCTTGGCTTTGACAATACTTGCTAGAATAATCCTAAAGAAAGGCCGGACCTAAGGGTCAAAGGTCAGGTTTAGGGTTATATTCACAGTTTGGTCTGCAATGGGGTAGGACAATATTACACCCAGAGAGCACTGGAGAGCTTTTGCTGCAGCAGTCACATAGACATTTTTAGTTTGTTTTTTATTAATCTGATATGATTTACTGTTTGTAGCTTGGCTTTGTATAGGTGCTGACTCTGAAGAAGATGTTTTGCTCCTCGGTTTAACGTTCCTGCCGACGTGCCTCCCACGGCGCTGCCTGGCCGGCATTGATCATCTGCTCTGCCACAGGGGCTGGAGGGCAGGCTGCGGGCGAGGGCGAGGGCTGAAGCTCAGCCCTGCAACAGTGGTGGGTTTAAAGCAGGCTTTAAATTTGGGACTAATACTTCTAGACACTACCTTAATATATTTAAGTAAGGTACGTATCCTGGTTTAGTTTTAAGGATAGACCTAATGTTGCTCTTCTCATTCCCCCATAAATTTAGATCATTGACACATTGGGATTATGCCATTTTTAAACTTGTCACAAAAAGAGAATTTGGTCTATAATATTTGGCCTGAAAACTCAGCTAGCTCTTTGCTTTAGAAGTAGTTGGAGGAAGCGTACGCTGTATTGTCTAAAAATATTTTTTTAAAAAAATCATGGGATCAAAACTCAATTATAATTGAATATTCTTCATACCACAGTTTGGTCATACTACGATTACTGTGGCAGGAAAATATTACAAAATTCACTGACAAAGTTTGTGGAGACACTACATATTTGTTCCTACTTAAGGGACAAACTAAGTCTTTAGATTTGGTGGTAGTCAAACTGCAAGGAAATAGGTGTTCATCTCCCTGGAGTCTTCCCCTGCAAATAGCTCAATTAAGGGATTAATTGAAATGTAGACATGTCCCCCACAGGGCTGAATAATGCCTATCTGGCATGGTAGTGTCACCCGTGGAAGCTTCCTTCGCCAGAGACATCATTTCTGGAGAAGACCAGGACACAACCAGCAGCACCCTGCGCCCCGTGGAAGGCAGCCAGCTCTGCGGGCAGCATCCCTGGGCGTCCCTGCCTCACAGCCAGCGAGATACCCAGCCACTCACCTGGCCCCGCTGCTGGCAATGCCGAGCCGAGCTGTGCTGATCCACCTGGCAGTGCCCGCAAGAGGTAATTTTACAGAATAGCAATGAATCAAGTCATCAATCACTGTCACGTCTAGTAGCAGGAGTGTGTGCTCAGAGCTTGGGAAAGCCTGTGCATGCTCAGGATTAGGTTGCAATAAATTCAGCAGTGCTAAAATGCTTCCCTAAGTAAGTACTGGCAAAGTCCCTGCAGAAACGTGTCAGAGTTTGTGCACTGACTCCAGCAGAGCTTATATCAGGCCCTATGACTTAAAGTCTGCTGACACTTTAGCACACAGTTACTACAAGCAGAAACACTCCTGGCAGCTAAGTTATCCATGTGCATAAGTATTTGCAGGATCAGGGCATAGCTGCCTCATCCTTTGTTCCTTTCATCATGCTCGCGATGCTGAATTAAGCCTTCAGCTTTGTCTTTTTCTTGTACACAAGCTCTGTTGTATAGTTACATCACTGTAATAAATGATGAAAGAGAGGACCTGTATAGCAGAGGGAATACGATGGAAATAATTATAACAATAAAAAGTTAATAAGTGTCTTTTCTTGGAGAATCTTCTTTCTGATTGCAACATGATTCTCTTGAAGAACTCAAAAAAGTAAAAAACAAAAACCAGAATTGTTTCTAAATCTTAAGGCTCTATGGACTTGGGAGTGTTCCCTTTTGTGAAAAAGCCTGAAAGCATGGCAAGAAAGCTAAAAATGCTCTGTCAAAAATGTAAATAGCACGAAGAGATTTTTGACCCTCCCTAATCACCACGAAGCAGGGGAAAGAGCATTAGGAGGAACAAAGGTGTGGTTTCGTTCTCATTCTCACACTTGCAGCTCATTTCTAACTCCCTTTGTGCCAACCCTTTCTTTTAAATATATATTAAAAAAACCTCTGCTTTGCTGCTCGAGCGCCACTGCAGGTCCCACCGCCGAGCCCACCGCTGGCCAGAGGGCTTTGGTGAGGGAGAGGGCACCCCTGCTAATGGCTGGCCGTGCGCTTGGCGTCCTCTCTCCCAGCCGCCCTGCAGCCCGCGCCCTGCGGAGGGGCTGCAGGTGGGTGTGCATCCGCGCTGGGCGCGGGGCAGGGCAGGACCGACCTCCCTGGGTCCTCCTCCTGTTTTGCCTCTTCCCTCCTCCCCAATTCCTGAGCCTGAAGATTAAGAGACTACAGTAGAGACTGGAGCCCGTACTGCTTAAAACATACATATGTGTGTGTGTGCGTAACTATATAATTTTTTCACACTGCAATTGAGTAAAGCTGCTTGAGGAAGAAATTTCTGCAAACTCAGGTTTCTCTGAGTGTGTGAACCCATTGAATACCCTTTTCTGTGCCTCCGTGCAGCTTTTGAAGCGCTGCTCTGCAGAGGGAGAGAAAATCCTGCTCCGATATCTGAGTCGTCACGCACAGAGGGTTTGAAACTGCGCATCTGCCTGTACCATTTGCATTTCATCACCTAGTGCTGGAACAAATAAAACCAAGCGAGTAATGATCTGATTCCGTGGTCTCTCTGTTGCTGCTTTGCCAGGAATTATCCTGGCTCAGTGGACACAGTCTTGGTAGAAGAGCAGAGTCTGTTTCCCTGCCACTTACCCGCTGCATGGCCTTAGGCAAGTCATTTAACTCTCACTGCCTCCCTTCCTATGCTTAATCCACCACCACTGACTTTCTTTGTAAGAGTTTTGAGATGTGTTAATGGCAAGGGGTATTTTAGTGCTCTTCTGAGAGCAGAACCGGCCGGCTACAGCCCCCCAGTAAAGTCCCTTTAAAAAAAATTATTACACCTTTTTCGCGGATCCATGGCGCTCCGTATGGTGGCTCTCTGCTTTGGGGTGGCTTTCATTCTCAAAGGAAAAAAAAAAAAAATTACTGAGATAGCAAATTGGAGCTATGAGTGCATGTGAGAATACTGCCATTTGCTCATGAGCAAACAGCAGCAAGAAAGAAATAAAAGTCAATATAAGAGGCACTGGTGCCTATTCACTGAGCCCTCGTTTACATACAGCAACTCGTACTCAGGAAATGAGTGTAGCACTTGGAAACAGTGATCTCTGTCAGGCAGAGATGGGTGAGCGCTGTTTCCGATGAAGGCTGATGACTAAGGAAGTCATAAAAGCTATCGGGGAGACGAAAGAGGCAGGTGACATGGGTAAGAAGGCAAATATTAAGGGGATGAAAGGGATTATAAAGCAAAGCTGAAAAGATGTAAAAAGCTGATTAGGAAACCAAATATGACAGAGAGAGAAGAATTGCCCATGGGGTGAATAAAAACAATAAAAGATTTATTTTAAACAGGTAAAGGAGACAAGATTAACAGGGAGACCGCTGGACCACTGAGAGGTGGTCGAGAGAGCTTAATAACACAGGGAGAGGGACAGAAATGAAGGAAATTAAATTATTTCCCCTGGCTGGTGCTCATGGGGGATCCTGAAGGTGAGATGACAGACACAGAAGCAAAGTTTCCTGTGACAGCCAAGCAGGGGAGAGCTGAGAGCATGAATAATGACCAAAGCAAACTCACACCATGGAGAAGGAGGCAGGGCTGAGCGTGGAGGGCGCACTTTTAGACCACGCTGCTTAATGGAACAGCAGGAGAGATTAAGTGCCCCATAACACAGGTTTTGAATCGCTTCTTGGAGATAAAGAGAGGTAAAAAGAAACTGATATAAAGCAAACATCTTTGAGCATCTATGAGAAGAGGTAAGCAGAAACCAAGACATTTGCAGTAGATTATCAGCCGATACGAATGCTCATAAAAACTGACGCACGCACACACACTCACTCCCACCAGCTGAGAATCTGGCCCCAAACCTGTAGAATGTGATTTATTTATTTATTTATTTAACCAGAGGCAAGATTTTAGAGATGTTAGCAGGTATGAGCTCACCCAACATCTGGAGAAATATGAACTGATAAAACTGTATCTGCCCAGCTCCATAAAGGGTAAATCTTGTCTGACAAATCTGGCAGAATTTGTTTTAGGAGCTAACATGAAAAACAGGCAGGAGCGAAGCAGTGGAGCTAATCCACATAGATTTCAGAAAAGTCATTTAAACGCAGCCCGGGATGGTAGACTAATACGTAAGGTTAGCAAGTATGGCATAAAAACCATTGTCCTTGAAAGACTAAGGAAATGGTTAGGTGATTAAGGGCAGGTTGTAATGGTAAAACTTTATGGGTCAGAGAGGAGGACGGTGATGTGGTGAAGACAGCTATATTTGAGGTTATTATGATGACAGTTCAAGACATCAGATGGAGACTCATACTTTTTACTCTGTAGAAAAACTATTCTGAGGAAAGTGCTACCCTGGGCGGTTCTAATCCAAAAATCACACCGAAACCGAGACCAGTTCATCTTCTGGGGGGCATTTGCCTTTGTGGAACATCAAATCTTCCCGGGTCAGCAAACCATACAACACACAGGAATGAAATTGGGCCCAATGAGCCCAATAAATGAAAAAAAAGCACCCCACCCTAGGCCAGGGTAAGGTCAGGTTGGCCAGAGGGATATATATTATGGCGATAGGGTTTGCTGAACTAAAAGATTGCAGAACAGGAAAAGGATTTAAGGCAGACCCAGGGGCTGTCAGCACACGGCATCAACGTGGTTACTCCTGGATTACATTCATACCTTATCTTGACAGATGTGCAGTTTGGTCCAGGTTCCCCAGGGTGATGGTGGGCAAGGCGCAAGATAGGAGGACTCCCGATAGCAGGGGGAAAGCAGAGAAAAACAGGCAGGACAGGATAGAGATGGTCAGGAATACGACACTGAAAAAGGGGCAGTGGTTCAGAGAGGACTCAGACAGACTTCAGCTGTGTGACCCAGCACCTCAGTCAAACCACTTTTATTAAACAGCAGAGCAGATGCTACCACAGTGTTGGAAGAAACCCTGTGCAAGTTGGAGACAGCGGTAATGTCCCTCAGCATGTCCTCTACAAACGCTGGACCCTCTGAACACGCCCATCCTGCACTGAAGGCTCCTGTACCTGCACTGGTTCAACCCCCTGCCCCTGGCTAGAGCAAAACCCAAGGCCCTGCCATGCTTGTCCGCTGGGACCTCGCTGCCACCGGGAAATGCAAAGTCTTGTACCTGGCAATTTAGCACAGGGGCATGTCTCCCTGCTTTGCCTGCAATATCTGTGATCATACCCCTCCCACTACCCCCAAATAAGCACCCCAGGGAATGGGAACACCCAATGGCGTTCATTCCCTCGTGCAACATGATCCAGACTCCTCACTCTCCATGAAATTCAGCACCTCTTATAGAGCTAAATTTAAAAAGTCATTGAGTCCCTGAGTGTAGGGCTGGGATTTAGTCTGCTGCCCACTCAGCTGAAGTCCCAAAGTCTGGCATTTCCAAGCATTTAAAGAACTTCAGGTCTACCTGAACTTCACATGACGTACCTGCATCCCCCAGACCTGCAAAATCAGGCTGGGAAGGTCACCAAAAGCCTGCCATAAAAAGTTCATCCACTTTGGCAACTCTTTTCTGCTGTGTCCCCTTCAGGCATAAGCAAAATGAGGTGCTACCTGGAGCTACAGGCTGCCGAGCAGGGAGCACAGCCCTGGCCCCCCAGCCCATTGGCACAGCAGGGACCCAGGGACCCCCTGGAGCCACCAAACCCCTCGCCTAGGAGCATCCTTCTGCCCCCCAGCCCGATGGCAAGGCAAGCTGGCTCTGCCATGCCAGCTTTGCAGGGGACAGGGCCAGCCAGCTCCGTATTCGAAGGCTTCGCCAATGCTGTTGTGCTCTCCAGGCACTTTGGGCTGCCAGAGGCACCGGTGCCGCCAGGCCCCAGCGGCTGCACACCTCGACGTGGGGCCAGGGAGGGCCCCTGCGATGGGGAGCTGAGAGGCGTTTGTGGGGTCGCTGCTTACAGCATCCCCGCTTAGCACAGCAAGCTGTTTGCGGCACAGATAGGAATCGTAGATTGATTAATTGATTAATCACACCTGCTAATTACATCGAACAAATAGGCAAAATTAATATTTGATGTAGGTCTCTAAAGAGACTGTATGGATCAATTTTCCACAGATAAGACAGAAAAGTTCCTGCAGATAGTACACAGAAGCTCGGCAGAAGCTTCCTGGCTACAGATGACTCTGTCATATTGAAACCGATGGAGTGACGACATCCCGCGAAGCACCGCTTATTACTTACACCCGATTATTCAGAGCCCTGACTAAAACATCATACATGAGTCATGTTTGTTAAGGCATGCACACACATGCACATGTTCAAAGCTGGTTTCAGTGCCACTTGGCTGCTGTTCTTATGAAAACTGAACATCAAAAACACATCAAGATAATAAAAATAACAGATCAGCTGCATTTAATACATAAATCATTATTATAAGCACTGTTGTGCGGCTTGAGCTGACTTCAAGTCAAGCTTCCATTAATATTTAGTAAAAATATTGGTGTTTTTCAAAGGACTGTAGAAATCCCCTTGCAAAACTATTCTGATTGTGCATCCAGAGTGCAGGGCCGCCTCCCGCAGCGAGACAACTCTGGGCTGAAGCAGCACTTTCATCCTGTTTATGCCCTTAAAAGGGGAAACTGCTTTTTTTTGTTGTTGTTGTTCAGCCCTTTGCAAAAGAGGCAAAGTTCACCTCTCATTCACGTGCGTGCTGACTGTGGGCGCAGCAGTCCAACTGGAAACATAACTCGCATTTCCTGCGATGCCGGGGGTTTTTTAGATGAAGGCAAGTTTGTTCAAGTGACCTAGCTGGGGCTGCTCTGAAACCCCAGTGTCACTCACTGGGATCTCTCCACCCCAAGCCTGCTCCTGTGCTGGTATTTTTGGAGGTTCTGGATCCCCTTGGGTGAAAGCAACTACATAAATGTATATTATTGCTGTATATTTGCCATTGGGTTTCTGCAGTGATCTGATTGCTTTGAAAATGGATTCGAAAATGGATTTGTTATTGTGACAGTGAATTTCTTTTGTCTTGATTTAACGTCTAACTATTATCTAGTATAAATAACAGACTTTCTGCAAATCTAATTCCAGGTTTTTGTTTCATATACCTTTACTAATCTAGAAAATCTGATTGTATTAAGAAACAGCATCAGAATGGAGTTAAACCAGCATATCCTCATAAAGCTGAAATAGGCATGAAATGTAATGAGAAATCCTAGTGCAGACAGGGTTTTCAGTCTTGGGTCTTTATTTATTAAACCTACTTTAGGAAATTCAGACAATCTACAAACATTTTGGGGGCTGATGTGTTTTAGGCTTATAAAGTAATCTTTGGACAGCAAAAAACACCTTGTTTTTTTGCTGCAAATATCTCCTAATATTAAGGGGGTGTGTGTGGGGGGGTGTTGTTGATGCCTGAAAAAAATGCACTGCCTTTATTTCCATAAGGGCTATCAGCACTGGGAAGGAGCCTGGCATTGCAGCAGCCAGCAGATGCATGGAGCAAAAGCGAAATCAGAACCTTTTCAAAATTGAACCTTACCTTCTGGAAGATCAAATCAATGTATCTAAGGTACTTACATGATCTTTGTAACTGAAATGCCCCCATCTCCCCAGCATCCCTCTGCGGCAGGCAAATACCTTTAATGCCATGCCTTAACGTAGCACTGAGGCCAGGCTCACAAGAGGACGGAGGTGCCCACCGTGGGAACGGGGTGGAATAAAGCTGCCGGAGTTCAAAATTGAAATCCAGAAAACTTCTGTTCAGCTGCCAGCAAACCCTGAATCATCTAATGTCCACAGACACATTTCCCGTTTCCTTTGAGTGTCCTGGGTGCCTCAGTCCAGCTACATTACAGATCAGCAGCTCTCCGCCAGAAGCAAAGGGTGCAACAAGGAGTGGGGCTGATGACTCAGTCGTGTCTCCAAACCGGGACCAGTTTTACCTGCCTAGACCCTGTTAAGAAGACCTAACTCCACTTTTATAGAACAGAGGTTGCTCCTGGTGTAGGTTTCTTGGTTTTGACTGTGTCCTCTGACCTGCCTCTGGTGGGACAGGAGTCCCCAGATCTGCCCAGAGCTCTGCTTGACATCTCCTCTCCTAACCAACGCACAGGTCAGAACCTGCAACATTAAAATATCTCAAACTGCTTTCTTTTTTTTTTTTTTTTGAGATAACAGGTGGACTCACATCACCTGAATTACTGAATTACTACCATGCCCGACGGCCAAATGCCACTTGGTCCCTCTCAGACTAGATATGGACAAACTTGCTGGAAGACATCCTCACTGCTGGCTCTGCCTGATGGGCACAAAGTCTATCTGCTGGCAGGCAGCTTGGCTCAAAGCAGAACTAGCCTAAGGAAAGCCTAGATTTTAGGAAACAAAGTCGTGTGTAAATTCCCAGGCTGCACACCAAAAACCCACCTTGGGATGGATGCGGCCTGACTCTCGGCTGCACTCAGCACTCACAGCTCAGGGTCAAGCTAAGAAAATCTGCAACCCCCCTCCAGCTGCCCGAGCAGGGCTGGCTTCTGCTGCAGCATCGGGGGAGTTTGTGTTCGAGGGTGTGAGCACTGCATCCCAGGAATGCAAACTTACGGATAGGAAATTCCTTGAATTCATGCTCTTATGATGCGAGGAGAAATGTGCCTTTGAAAATTCTCACAGCCACTTTATTTTCATAGCCTGGCAAAGTGTCTCTTATGCTAATCAGAAAGGAAAGCACAGCACACCTTTAGATTAATATGGATAATATTACCCTATTACCCTGATGATTATTTTATAAATTGCCTTGTAAAATGTTTAACACTGTTTATCCTGACAGTATTTTGGAGAACTTTTTCCATCAGGGCCAAGAGAGGGATGATCTAACAGCATGGCTGTTGGTACCAGAGCGCGGTGGGTCACGGCAGAGCTTGTGGATCCCACCAAGGCCAGACCTCGTCCAAATGCTTGTATGCAAGCTGAAAAATTTGACACGGGCCATGAGCTTTATCAGAAGCTTGTGGCTTGTTCCTGGCCCTATTGCATGACATGTCCCTGCCCTTGTGGGATCCCCTCAGCTACCTATAATGAAGGGCTTGGTCCAAAGGCAGGTGCCACATTTTCACAGCCAAGGTAACTGGAAAGGGCACTGCAGTTTCTCAGATGCATAAAGTCATGGGACATGGGATAGGGGTGTTTTATTTATAATCAGGGCATCCTTTGCCAGTCAGCTCCTATAAACCTTACAGTGATGCAAGACTCTTACTGGCAGACAAAATGGTTTGGTGTATACACTGTTCTCAGAGGAATAATGTGATTTCTTGTTCTTTTTACCAGTATTGTTTAACCAGGTCTGACAAAGGTGTCTCTAAGTGAGTGGAATGCATCTGGGTTTAGCAGAAGTGCTTGCCTGTGCATGCACATGCATCGTGCGTCGGGTGGGTGTGCATCTCTGCCTGCAACCTCTGCTGCCTTCCAGGATTTCTTCTGAAATGTCTAAAAATTACCAGTCAGGGTTAGGGTTAAATGACATTTGCTCATCTGAAATTTATTTTTATAACTAATACAGAGAGCAAGAAAGAGAGAGAAAAGCTGAATAATTGAAAGGGGAGGAGGGAGAAAGAAAGATTTGTTAAAAAAAAAAAAATTAGTTCCCAGTTGGCAAGAAGAAATCCCACCAAGCGTATGTGGAGATAATACTGAGCTGCTATTACACGACTGCATCCCTCTGAGGAAGAAGTTATCTCTCAATGGATCTGCAAGGATGTTTTAAGTGAATCAGTAAATGAACCGGTCTGGGGACGTGAACAAAATATGTGTGTTTTCCAGTCTCTGAATATAAACAAACAAAACATAAATATTCAGAGATCACTCCAGTTAGTCCTCTTGAAAACTCTTTGAGCAATAAAATAAATAATACGGGTGTTTGCAGTTCAGAGCAGATGATCTCCGTGGGGGAAATGCAGGAAGGGAAGGAGCCGTGCTCCTCCTGTCCCAATCTTTCGTGATTTACTCACCCCTCATGGCAGCCCGGCGCAGAGCAGTGTCCACACCACATAAAGCTCTGTGCTAACATACGACACACATAATAGACCTGCTTGGAAGTCTTCACTTGAGGATTTATGAAGAACAATCTAATTATTCAACTCAGTGCTGCTCACTACCATTATTGCTCCTATTTAAAGCCTCCATGGAACAGGCCGTTTGTCTCAGGGGACAGACCTTGTCATAGCGGTTTTCATTGATAGAAATATACTCCTCGGTTTTGATAGGAACCCAGCTAATCCTGGAGGGACTTGGTAAACATATCTCATACTTGATAGGCCCAAGGAATTAGGCCTTGACAGC
The DNA here is from genome assembly GCF_949628215.1 of Phalacrocorax aristotelis. Classification (NCBI taxonomy): domain Eukaryota; kingdom Metazoa; phylum Chordata; class Aves; order Suliformes; family Phalacrocoracidae; genus Phalacrocorax; species Phalacrocorax aristotelis. The sequence continues at coordinate 6,836,557 of NC_134283.1, read as the reverse complement.
CCAGATTTTCCAGGAGCAGAAAAATGGGGTTGCTTTACCAATAAACTCTAATTAAAGAGGAGCAAAGACCAACCCAACCCTCTGTTTGCAGTAAAGACGCAAGCGCTTGCTGGCTTCCTCCCGAGTGCAATTGTTTCAGCATCCCGAAGGAGGGAGGGGGCTGTCAGCCTCCCCTGCCTGATCAAACGGAGGTTGTTCTGTTATTTATAACCCTATGATATGTAACAGATGAGAGGAGTCACCTTGGCTAAGCAAGTCACTCGTGCAGCCTAACCTTGGGAGAGCCTCCTGTGTGCAGCAGCAAGACAAGCGCACACCGCGGTGCCAGCTCGGCAGGATGGAAGAGGAGGCACAGTGAGATTTCTCACTCACATCTACCGCATGGTACGACCTCAGTGGATTCTCTCATCTTCAGGGGAAACTGGTTTTTGATTTGCTTCAATATTTTTTGGTCTATTTTTATGCAAAAAGAATAAATGTAAACATCCTTTGTTCCTCCTCTCCTACCAAGAGTTAGTTTGCTCATTTTCCCCTGTAAAATATTTAAACACAGAGGTGTATCAAACATTTACTGAAATGCATTTGTGGACAGTCACCAGACTCCTGTCATCAACTGCTGACACACGGTCAAACGCTACCTGTAACCAGAGAGATGCTGAAGAATACGAGTGCACAGCTTTAAGCCAGCCAACCTTTAAGGGAGCATTTTTTCAGCCCTTTACATTACAAACCAAATGCTGTCCTGAGTGCAACCCCCTGCCTTCCACGAGCTGAGAAACGTCAGTACATCTGCCAGGATTTAAGGTTGTGATATTCATGGGGAGCCTCAGGGAACTGGTGATCAGGTTTTTAAAGGTATTTAGATACCAAACTCCCATTGATTTTGAGACTGCCTACATGTGTGGAAATCTTGCTATTGCTTTTGCTGTTTTATCTTTCTTTGCTCAAGGCAGTGCTAAGAATGATAGATGTGCCATAATTAAAAATGTACATGGGAAGCACAACCATAATATCTCTACTCTTCTTTATTTCCCTTCCACCATGGAAGCCCAAATCTCTTACACAGGGGTAGAAACTGAAGCATTTCTTTCCCTCAGAGAAACTAGCCGTTTTTCTCCATCATCCACACCAAGTTTTCAGGTTCCTGGTCTGAACCTAACCACAAAGCCTTGGTCTTCTGAGCATTTCTCAACAGGATCTGAAGACCACTCCGCTGGGGCTTTCTCGACAGGTTCATTTTTGTTTCCATCTCTGCCATTTTTTGAAGGCATAATGAGCAAAGAGCGCTCACAGCCTCATGCAGGCCTTGGCAGGCAGCTCAGAGGTGCAGGGACAGTCTGCATGGCAGCAGGAAGGCATGCAGCTCCTCAACTTTATTTTTGAGGGCATAATCACAAATGCAATGACTTTCAGGACACAACCAGCAGCTCCCAAACATAAAGGTTAAAAACATGTGCTTTTCCTTCGGACACGTTGGTTGCAAAGGGCTTTGACTTGCTTTGCCCTATGCGTAACGCAAAACCCAATGGCTTTGGCTACTTGTGGCTAGCCCTGAAGTACTAAATGTTGCTGTATACCCGCCACATGCACGCTGTGGCCTGAAACAGAGGCGGTAAGTCGTGGTATAATAGAAATAATCTAGAATCTAATTGCTGACTGGGACATACTCAAACATTTTTACTGCAGAATATCTCCTTTCATGCTAAATATGGTAAAGGGTAAAGGGCCTTTCTTCCTCTAGGGTTAGAAACACCCCATTTAAACAGAAAATTGCAGTTAAGGCTTGCTCAGGATCCTGAGGGATGCTTCACAAGGGACGAAATGGGCCTGATTCTGCTCTGCTAGCACAGTGACACCAGCATGGACTTCAGTCATTTTTTATTTACATCAGTCTTACAGAAGGCTTGGGCCCGTGTTTCTGAGCTTCTCTGGCTTTAATTACTCAGGGAAAATGTGTGACGGGATCCAGAATCACCCGCCTGTAGGACTGAGCCCGTTTCCATGCAGAAGCTGACACCCAGCAGCACAGTGCCTGAGGCACAGTCAGGTAGGAGTTACTTTGCAGTGAAGGGTGCAGAAAAACTGTGATGTTTCTAATACAATACACCTGTGATGACGTTTTTTAATGATCTAAGGATTAAGCACCAAGTCCAACTTCACTTGGAGTCAACAGGGACAGCAAAAGGGTGATTCAGCCCAGCCAAAGATAGAGGGATCTGGGGTGACTGGCATGGAGGAGGTGGCTAATTTCTGGACAGCTCAAGCTGAGGGAACAGGTCTCAAGGAGGATGCCCAAGTTATGCTAGGAGCCACCCTGATCTTACACATGCATAAATTACTGAAAGCTCATGCAGTTGCTGAAACAACGTGACTTGACTGTAAACACTGCAAGTAGAAATCAGTTATTTCTTTTTAAACACATTGCATGGAAACAAGATGAATGCGAGCCAGAAAACCATGTGACTCTGTTATAGGTCATGCTGTATCACAGCTAGCAAGAACAGACTCATTCCAGGCTTCAGCACAGATGCTTGCTGCTGAAGGTAGTAAATGTCCACCTAAAGTTATTTTACTAGCTTGTAAGTGACAGCCCTCCCAGATCATAAATTACTTTCCTATAGGATTTTACTCTTCTGGGTCAGATGAACGACTCTGAAAAGTAGTCTGGCGATGCTGTCCCACCTTACGTACAGGTTAAATCCCGCAAAACTATCAAACTGGCCACGGCCTACTCCAGCAAGCTCTGGTGAGCAAGGTGGCACGCTGAACAGCAAAAGCAATTCTAGATCACAGACACTCAGTGGTTAAATGTGGCAAAAGCCTGGGCTGCTCCGCAGGACAACATTTTCTAAGGGCTTATTGCACCTTTTGACTGTGAAACAGCTTAGCTGGAACCACCAAAGACATGAGTCAGCAGAGCTGAAACCCGGTTGCCGCTGCTGCTGGGAGTCGGTGTGAGCAGCACAGGCTGCTGCAGGCAACGTGCATCCAAAATCTAGGGCCTTATTTTTTTATGAGGAGGGCAAAGCAAATCCTTAAAAGTCAGGACGGCTCATGTTAACAATGTCTCACAGTGCTTTTCTCCATGGCGGTGCAGGTGGTCATTAGCTCACCCCGGCCACCTCTGCAGCATCGCATCGCGCTGAGCTGCACTTCTGTGCCCCGCAGAGGATACTGCAGCCCGAGCCTGGGGGTGTGGGGGGAGGTGGAGGCAGACAGGGGGAGAGGGAAGGCAGGGAGGGAAGGCAGGGAGGAAGGAAGGAGGGGAGGAAGGGAAGGTAGGGAGGAAGGAAGGAAGGCAGGGAGGCAGGGAGGCAGGCAGGCAGGCAGGGAGGCAGGAAGGCAGGGAGGCAGGGAGGCAGGCAGGCAGGGAGGCAGGGAGGGAGGGAGGCAGGAAGGGAGGAAGGAAGGAAGGAAGGAAGGAAGGAAGGAAGGAAGGAAGGAAGGAAGGAAGGAAGGAAGGAAGGAAGGAAGGAAGGAAGGAAGGAAGGAAGGAAGGAGGGAGGGAAGGGAGGAAGGAGGGAAGGGAGGAAGGAGGGAAGGGAGGAAGGAAGGAAGGAAGGAAGGAAGGAAGGAAGGAAGGGAGGAAGGAAGGAAGGAAGGAAGGAAGGAGGGAAGGGAGGGAGGGAGGAGGGAAGGGAGGGAGGAGGGAAGGGAGGAAGGAGGGAAGGGAGGAAGGAGGGAAGGGAGGAAGGAAGGGAGGAAGGAAGGAAGGAAGGAAGGAAGGAAGGAAGGAAGGAAGGAAGGAAGGAAGGAAGGAAGGAAGGAAGGAAGGAAGGAAGGAAGGAGGGAGGGAAGGGAGGGAGGAGGGAAGGGAGGAAGGAGGGAAGGGAGGAAGGAGGGAAGGGAGGAAGGAAGGGAGGAAGGAAGGAAGGGAGGAAGGGAGGAAGGGAGGAAGGGAGGAAGGAAGGAAGGAAGGGAGGAAGGAAGGAAGGAAGGAAGGAAGGAAGGAAGGAAGGAAGGAAGGAAGGAAGGAAGGAAGGAAGGAAGGAAGGAGGGAAGGGAGGGAGGGAGGAGGGAAGGAAGGAAGGAAGGAAGGAAGGAAGGAAGGAAGGAGGGAAGGGAGGGAGGGAGGGAGGAGGGAAGGGAGGAAGGGAGGAAGGAAGGGAGGAAGGAAGGAAGGAAGGAAGGAAGGAAGGAAGGAAGGAAGGAAGGAAGGAAGGAAGGAAGGAAGGAAGGAAGGAAGGAAGGAAGGAAGGAAGGAAGGAAGGAAGGAAGGGAGGAAGGAAGGGAGGAAGGAAGGAAGGAAGGAAGGAAGGAAGGAAGGAAGGAAGGAAGGAAGGAAGGAAGGAAGGAAGGAAGGAAGGAAGGAAGGAAGGAAGGAAGGAAGGAAGGAAGGAAGGAAGGAAGGAAGGAAGGAAGATTTCTCAATGATCTCTCAGCAAGTTGGACCAATTTACAGCAGCCCTTCCTATGTAAACCAGCCTTGGAGAGCATTCTATATCAGGGCTTAACCAGAAAAAAAAGGTTGATTTACTGTAAAAATCATTAGTTTAGCAGCAGGTTACTTCCCTCAGTCTGTTCCAAGGATCGAATACCCATTTCTCCACTGCCTTCCCCACACACGTGCATGCTTACACGCACACACACGTGCACAGGCACTGAACCCCCACTGCCAGCCGTCCCCACCCTGGCCATGGGTGGGCACCCTGCGGCAGGCTGCCCTCTCTCCTGGAGTAGTGGGTGTCTGGTGGAGCTTACAACAGAGGAAGAAACAAAACCCAATGCACACCGTGTATTTCCATGGCAAAACTCTGCAGTATAGGATATTTTGATAGTGACACACAAATTTCTAAATCCTTACCTTACAACAAAAACCAAAAGGACACTCTCGCAGAGCAAACTGCTATTTCCTGAAAATTAGCTTCATTGTGTCCTACAGCCTGCCCACACCTTTTGGCACATTTCTGAATATTGTTATTCTAATGAGGTAAGGAGCAATGGACATCCAAATAAATTCCAGCAAGAACTTCCAGTTTACTTTAAAGTAATTGACTCTCTTATGAAGAGGTCAAGGCAAAGTTATTTGGTCATGGTATTTCTTTTGCTTCCTGTTTTAAGTTACCAAGTTCTTGTACTGTCAAAAAACTGCTGACTTCTACCCCTCAGGTGTCTGTGCTAGAGTGGAAAATGAGCTGCTCTTTCTTTTCCCCCTCCTCCTCTCTCTCTTCCTCTCCCCCTTCTTCCCTCTGTGTGTTACTCTGGGGGTGTCTGAGGGACAGGTACACAGCAGGCCGCCACCAGAGTGTCCTTAAGGGAAAGAACACATACAGATTTTACAGATTTTAAAATACAACTGGGTAAGAAAATGGCCCTTTTAAGCCTCCCCTAAATACAATGAGCATATAAGCACCCCATGTAGCACAGAGCCAGCTATGGTACAGACCTGGAGACCACAGAGGGATGCCTCAGCCTGCAGACCTCAGAGCCAGGCTGGGATTTCTCACCATTGAAGTTGCAATTGTGTTAAGATCTGACAAATTAGTTTGACTTACTGATGGCCATGGCTGAAACTCAGATGCAATTTGGGTTCACACTTTTACAAGTTTGACAATGTGGCTTTCTCTTTCTTCCTTGACTCGTAAATCTTTAAAGGGCTATGTAAGACCCCAAGGCCTCAAGGAAAAGTCAGTGTAGAATAACTCCCCTGAATAAGTTAAAGCCTTTCCTGACCTCACTACTAAAATATTTGAGACACTAAATGAAACAAGGCAGTAAGAGGAAAAAGAGGTTCTGTGGACATGCTACAGCATCTCTTTATCTTCAAAGCCTGAACAGGGTGGAGCACAATTAGCTCATCTGTGAGAAATTTGGCCAGGAAAGGAGCTTCAAGAAGTGTTGAATTCACCTCAAGACCAGGATCCTGTTGTCCCCTGGATGGCAGCTCAGAAAGCAGCAGTTCAGCTGGGGAACTCATTGCTGCAGGAGGCTGTGGTGGTCAGAGGAGTGACTGGGATCCAGAGGGGACAAGACGACCCTTGGAGGACAGAAGCACTGCTGGCCATAAGATTTAAAACCCCAGATGAAATCCTCTACACCACTGACTTCCAGAACAAGAAGAGTGTAGCAAAGGGAAGTGACACACCAGCAATGCCCTGTTCTTCAAACTTTCTGCTGTACTGAACATCAGAGAGAACACACAGTGCTATATGGATTTTGCACAGACCCAGATCTTGACTCGGTGGAATTCTGCCTCTGAGCAGTGACACTGCTGCATGGCTCCCTCACCTACTGCCAGGAAGGGGCAAAACTTTCAGGCTTGGTGTAAGTACATGGCAAGCCCCAGGATGCATCCTCCCCCAAATCAAGTTTTCTGAGAAATGGAAGCAGAAGAAGATATTGCCCAGCAGCTGGATGTGAGAGCATTTCAATATCCGCTCATCCAAGCTTTAATCTCTAAATTGCAAAAACATTAACATTATTGATTGATCAAACATCAATCCAACAGGAAATTTAATTAAATTAAAATGTGTCACTGAGCAATCCTCACTGCATCACGTATAAATCTTTGGTAATAAGTTGACAGACAGCAGCGATTGATACCATGTTCCCAGTTTAATTTATCCCCTACCATTTTATTTTCCTGCACTGATAAGGAGGGCGCTCACAGACTCACACGGGGACAGCCTTGCCTGCAGGGCATCTATCCAACACACACCAGCACCAAAGCCCGCCACGTCCACTGGACGTGCATTATTTACAGCCGAATGGGCACGAACCAGACGGCTTCTGGGACAACACCTTCATTCAAGGTGCTGTTACGGGGCTGAGCCCGGCTCAGCAATGGCTGAGCACAGCTTTCCCATTTCAGACGATCTCCTCCTAATAGCAGATTTGTCCCCAAAGGCATCAGGGTCCTGGAGAAAGGCTGAGAGGTCCCTTTCATTAAATCAGTTTATTCGCAGAGGGAGCACGCATGGCCCTGACCCCAGCCAGTGTGCAGCCGCCGTGCACCGAGGCAGTGGCAGCTGACGGGAAAACTACTGCATTGAGCAGCGGTGGAGCCCCCGCCAAAGCACAGACACATGCGGATAATAGCAAGATGCTAAGACGGATGATTAAGAAACAACTCCACACAGCAACTTCTTTGGAGTATTATAAATCATTACAGCTGGCTGCATAATACAAAAAGAGATTAAGAAATATTTTCTCCAATTCACTTCTGAACAGCAGTGGGTTTGGTTTGCTGTCACTTAGGGCAGCATGATATTTACTGTAATTTATTATTACTGTTGCTGCTATTCAGGCGGCCACTGGCTATTTATGAAAAATTTTGAGAATTCAGGAAGTTCATGTGGGGTTTTTTTCTAAACTGTTTTTCATACCCACTAGGGTTCCATTTGTTCCCCGACATTTGTTATTCTCATTCCCAAGTGCCAGCGTCCCGAGGGGAAGCCAAGGGGCCGCACGCGACCGAGCTCACGCACCGCGGGGACGGGGAAGAGCCAAAGGGAAGGAGTCAGCAACCGGCACTGGGCTGAGATGGCTTTGCTTTCAATAGAGTGTGGGGAGGGAAGGAAGGGAAATCCAAATCAGTATTTATAGACATCAAAATCCAGCACTAAGCATTTTGCAGAGAGAAGGAAAACAAAGATTAGGTTACCCAGATGAATGTTATTCAGTCAACAAATTCCACGCTCACAAAGGAGTGTGCAAACTCCTGCGGTCTCTCTGCCTGCCCAGCACTAAGATACATGTGAGTGGTGCTTCCTTCCGAAACGGCTTGCGTTATTTTTTGGGTTACTTTCTTTAATCTTACTGAATCCAGACTCCAATTCCATTTCTTAAGAGCTGTCCTCAAAACAAATACCGAGGTAATACCAAGCAGCCTGTGACTAGATGTGAAAATAGAGCTGTCTCAGCACGGAGTCCCACAGACAGAGCACAGATTTTCTCTGTCTCCACCTCCCACTTGCAGCACAAGTACAGTTTTCATGCCTTTGTCAGAAGTGCCAACCTGGGGAAGTTGCAATGCACAAGCAAGGAGAGTAGCAATGAATTAACTTGACAACTTGCATTTCTTACAATAAATCTCTTAAGAATTTGATCCATAAGGCTTCCTTCTCTGTGGTCCACATTAGGGGTTAGTGTTCTTCGTCTATCCAGCAGCGCATGGTGTGTGTTTCAGCTCAAATCTCTCTCTGATGCATATCTGCTTTGCAAAGGCAAATCCCCACTGCATAGAATGGACAAAGTGAACTCAGCTGCATGGGGAAATGGATCTGGAACTGCATTCAGAGGCAGTGATTTATATATAAATTATAAAGTGTGTCAATTCCAGACACCCATTTAGATGGAGCTTGTCAGACCCAGCTCTGGAACGTGTATCGCCTGCAGAAACCATCCGGAAAACCTAAGAGGCTGCTTAAACCCCAATGTGTGAAAGGCCCCAAACCAGGATTTAATGGATTAGTAAGGCTGAAAAGGACCATCATAATAATCTGGTTTTGTTTCCTATGTAACACAGCTAAAGAACTTCACCCACTCATTTCAGCATCAAAGCCATAACTTCTGCTGAAGCTATTGCATATCTTTAGAAAGACACTCACTCTTGATTTAGAGACTGAAAGTAATGCTAAATCCAACACATTCCTAAGCCAACTGTTCCAGCTGTTAACTACTCTTGCTATTATAAAGGCACAATTCCAGGCCAATTTTATCTTGCTTCAGCTTCCTACAGTCAGGTCCCACTACATCCTTCCTTGCTGCATTAAGGAGCAGATCACAGTCAAGTTTAAGTTGTGGGGACTGTCCTATGAATCACTGCATGCTTTCCCTTCTTGGACAGTCTTAGAAATATGTCACCTGAGAAGATTTATGTATGGACAAATTCACTGAAAATATCATTTGCAGGAGAATAACCCGAATAACCCCCTCTTCTGATGAAGAACTTCTGAGTATTTTTTGTGTGAGGGTCTGTGTCTCATTTTGCTTTTAATCTGATGATTCTGTCGTGACACAGACAAAGGGATATAGGTAAATATGTGTTGCACTTCGAGATCTCCCTTAGCACATTAGTCGTGGTGTAATTCTGTGCATCAAAGCAGTAGTCTGTGTCACATCCAGCACAGACACTGAACAATGTCCCTTTAGAAAGGGCAGAGGGTGAGAGTAGCTTTATGACACTATTGATTTATTCTGTGCCTGCAGTTAAAAACTATACCCAGACAGACAATAAAAATAACTGCTCTAACCATATAACAGCTTCCTGCTACTAAAATGGATTTTACACTTAAAGTCACGGAGGGCTTTTCTTTCTTTCTTTTTAAGTCGCAATTATGATTTTTTTCTGAATAAATGGAAATGAGGAATTGTCAGAACTGGTTTAGGCCTGATGTTGCCCTTTTTTCTGCTACCTTCAGTGTTTAAAAAGGCCGGGATTATTTTCCTGTTGCAAAGTTGTGTTGTAAGTAAGCGCACTATTAGGCACAATAACCTGGTATTAATCAGACCGGATAGTTTGGTGCACAATTCCTACATGAAGGGATATGCAGTGGGAGTAGTAGTCTGGAATGGATTTACCATACAAAATAAAATTGATTATGAATTTTGTGGCCAACTGGATGACCTGGGATTGACATTCAAATGTTAAAATAAAATCTAGAGCAACAGGATTATCTCCTAGAAAACCCATTTTCACGCAAAGGACCCCATAGATTTGCACATTGAGATTTATGCAAGCTGCAAGCGCTTTGCTACACTGAAATTGGTGTCTCAAGCGAGTTGCTAGCAAGCTTCTACAGTAATTCGCAAGTTTCCATGATAACGGGGAAGGAATTTTTAAAATTGAAGGCCTGTCTGACTGTGTAGGCATGATTGGATCAATGAAATGTTTTAAGACCATATAACCCTTCCTTGAGGTCTTTATCAAAATCCCTGAAAGTACTGAAAAAAATCGAGAAGGTAGTGCAGGAGGCCCATGAGTGAGCACCGATGCTGGCTGGCGAGGGCCTGTCTCTTTTCACCTATCCTGAGCCGGTGTTGCTGCAAATTTTTGGACAGAAATGCAGTGATTCAGACCAGGGCAATGATTGCTCTGAAACTTGGGCTTTCTTCAGATGTTTTGTCAGCTGGATCAGTTCTGTGCTCCAGTTCACACAGCAGCATCCATAGGCACAGAATATGAACAGTGGGGTGATACGAATGAGAGCACAAACACAGAAGGAAAAAACCCAATCTATATATGAGGTAGTGTGAGGCAGGATGAGGCAGTCAGGTAGGGTAAGGAGAGATGAACATCAGAGCCTGCTTCTCTACAGAATGGAGATGAGCAGCCTGCCTGTGTGGGGTCAGATAGCACAAGGAGGAGTACGCTCTGCTAGGGAGGAAAAAAAAACAGAAAAATGAAAAGGATGAAGAATCTGCTATTCAAGTGCCATTCCCTTTCCATAGGTTTTATGATTTGGGAGACATTGCCTGAATGACATATAATGTGAGATACTGTAATGTGGCTTCCTTCCCCTGGAGATGCTCTCGGAAATTAGATGATTCCATCAGCAGGTTTTTTATAAAAGTGAGCAAACATTGTAATAAATGAACCCAAACCTATGAAACATTGGTGGGAAAGTCAAGATTAGGCTCTTCACAGCTGGCTTGGGGATTTTTTCCCACTTACTTATGCTCTGTAATAAAGTTCAGATACGTTAATGATCTCAGTGTAAAATTAAATTATTTAATACATCTGCAAGGTATTTCTTTATTTAAATTTGTAAAACATACAAATAGGAATGTTTACACAGAACATGACCCTGTGGAAATCATATGGTCTCCAGTCCAGGGAGAGAAGACAGAAGACTTTTTTCGGCTTTGCTTTCACACGTCCTTTTGGTGGTTGTAACATCGGAAACCTTAACTTCATTCCTTGCACCGGATGGCACTGTCTGGTGAAGTGCTCAGGTGGATGTGACACTGGAGACAGGGATCTTTTTTGGTTCCTCTGATTTTTATATAATCGTCAGCAGACAATATCAAAGACAGAAGTTAAAATTTTCCCTTAAATTACACGGTTGACTGTTAATCTTCATTGTATCTTCAACTCATCTGGACAAACCAGGATCTGGGCCTTATATACTTATATACACCTTCTCCCTCACACAGAATTTGCAATGCAATTTCAGGAGTATGATTTCCCAATGAATCATTCCTCCCTGGTGCTTATGCCTCACTTTCATTTTTCTTACTTTTTGTAAGTATGGTTATTTTACATCCTTTCCATCATCAGCCTCTTCTGGGGGCCCCAAATATCTGACCAATTTTAAACCAACAGGATTATACAGTTCAGCTAGCAGCCCAGTGAGCCGCTCCCCAACGGGGTGCCATGGGACCCCTATGCAAAGATATCAGGGATGGCTGCCTACAGCCAGCTGCATGGATGGCTGCTCTCCATCTCCCTCCATGCCTGCATGACTCAAGAGCAGTTCAGACAGGACCCATCTTTAAAGGGCAGTTCATGACCCACCACAGCAAGTTGCACCAGAGCTTCATCAGCCTGAGTTGAAACCTTGACCTTTCTGGATGGGAAGATTACCCAGAAGAAGGATTTCTTCCTGAAACTCCTAACAGCTCTGCAAAGTTGGAAAAAATCCTTATGGGGGAGTGATCCCTTCTGGTGCTTTTCAAAGCCTACTCTTCAGAGTAGCAGATATATTTATATTGGAGGTGGGTTGCTAAGCGCAGTAACTACTATACAGGAGCTAGGCAAAACAAACCAGTTCCCCAGGTTTGACTCTGCGCTCAAGTACAGCTACATGGGGGTAGATGGCTGCGTAACTCAATAACTGTGACAGAACATAAATCCTGAGTAGGAAATTAGTTAAGGTAGTTATGGCACCTTAGGGTTTGTGCTGTGAAGACGCTCAACAGGAGCTGGTCTTTCCTAGAAGTAATGAAGAGGTGGTTGTGTTTCATCAGCAAAGGAAACCATTCTTGATGTCTCTTGGCACAGGTCAGAACACAGGGTACATCTTAGGTGACAAAGTAGATGATGGGTCATGAAACAGCCTGAGTCGAAGGGGAAAAGGCCGTGTCTCAACCGGTTGTGTCCCTGCATTATGGATGCACTGCACTTATGGAATGTGAGTGCTCAAAAACTTGTGCCAGCATCAAATCCTTGAATTTGCACAGGTCTGGGATTCTGTGCTATACCCAGGAGGTTGTTTCACTATAGCTTCCTAGATGGAGGATGGAGCAAATGTCTTCTGTCTTATCCATTCCTCCTCCAACACTGGTGAAAGAGCAGCACAGGATCTGCATGTGCTGCATCTTTCTGCACTTCCAGCTGAAAGTTTAATTTGGGAGAGAAACAGGCTGAACAGAACAAATAGGAGGCAAACCTGAAAGATCTGAGTGGATGCTGCTGTTCACAACTTAGCAAGCTGGTCTTTGAGAAATACTCTGTTCACTAGCTGGATGCCAATTGCCAAGCGATGCTATCAGTTGATTAAAACACAGCCTGCCCGCTTCCTGCTTGATAAAACTAAGTACAAACTGATTGGGAATTCTCAAATCCATTACAGAATGACTAGTCCATCACTTAAATCAGCGTGCACCATTTCGCCATGAATCATCAACATACTTTGCTAATATATTTGCAGCTGCTAAACCCTGACAGTTCGTCAAAACGGTTCCTGAGTGCCGGATTCTGGGGGGTGGGAAATGGCAGGAGCTTGGGACCACGAGGGTTTCCTGTTGTTCCCCACTCAGCTGGGTGAAGGTCATTTCCTCTCCTCTCTCACGCAGAAGCAGCTGAACCCTCAGCCCTTGAAGATATGTCAGCAAGCTGCTAGAAACAACAGCGAGCCCTACAAGGAGCCCTCTCCTGCACGGCCACACTGACCAGGCAAGGTCACTCCCCAGAGAGAGCTGCTGTTCACTACACTTGCCTCTTTGGAGGTAAATGAGGTGATCCCGGGCTGCAGAGGGAAAAAGTGCCACGTACTATTACAAATCAGTCCTGCACTTTATTTCTTCTGCATGCTGTAACGCAACAAACCAGGGCTGCAGAGCCAAGCTAGCATTCCTGCAGCGGAAGGAAGGGGCATGCTGCCAACGTGTTAAGGATAATCCACTAGTGGGTTGGGGTCTTTAAAAAAGCCCTCTTTTGTTGGCTGTTTGGAGGGGTTTTTATCTGCTGAGTTGGAGGTGGATGCCCAACTCCAGATATACGTCGGTGTTTGCACCTCAGCTGCAATGTATTCTTGATCATCCCAGTGTGATAGATGGAAGCGTTACTCGATGAATTGCTGTGGGACACTTGCTAGTTAAATAACAACACTGATATACCAGATCAAGTCAGCCCGGGCAGAAACATAAAGTTTTCATGCCTTAACAGAAATAAGATCTTATGGAGGGGAACAAACTGATGTAAAATCTTCTAGAGAAAGTGAGCAAATGCAATGAAATTTGGAGGGCGTTTATTATTGATCACCTAAGCAGCAGATTATATTGAAACGGTGAGGTCAGAAAGATAATAAATCTTAATCATAGGAATTCTCTGATGCTTCGATAGGCAGTGTTATCCTCCAACTCCACCATTCCCCACCTGTGTCCTTTTACCTCCTCTCTCCTGCATGCCCCTCCTTTGGTTCTCCCTCCCCATTCTTTTTTTGTTGCAATTAAATAGTGCAAGGTCCACTCGGGAAATGTACAGATAATACAACACTTCTATGTAAAATGCCAGTACAAATTCTTATCTGGTGTAAAGTCAGTGTAACTCCATCTCTGGTCTCAATACATTTTATTTACAAGAAAATGCATAATCAGGAGACAAATATCTATTGTTTGCACAGTTTCAAAAACATAAACTATAACATAAGGGTAGTTTGGGCTCCCCCTTAAACTGCTGAGACTCTGGGAAGTCTCTCCAGAAGTGAGACTGACTTGGAATAGGTGTAACAAAGCAGAGGTTCACAGGCACAGTTTCCTCATTTAAACTAACACAAAGTGAGAGGACAAAGAGGCTCCCAAAATTCTGCCTTGTGGTTCAAATTTGAATATATGTTTTTTAAAACTGGCCAAGCAACTGAAATTAAGCTTCATGTAATTAAAATCCAGTAATTTGAGCAGAAAGTAGTCCTGGGAAAGTTAGCAGGCTGAAAAATTTACGGCAAAGCAGATATATTGAATTTTTTGTGCCATTCCTATCACATCAGAAGTCCACAAAGAGGAAATTTAGGATAAGTCAAGAGTTTTCAGTCTCTGGTGTGCAGACCCCAGAGGTCCATGGACTCAACCAAACAAGCAGCTGGCTGGGTGGTATGTTCCCACCTGAAGATCTCTTCAAGCTTTCTGTACAGGACCGTGATTCAGCCCCAAAGTCTCCATCCTCAAGAACACCGCCTTCATCTTCTCAAAAGCATGTGGCATTGTTCTCTGTTCCTTACACCCACCAGCAGTCCTGGCTTACCTCCTGCTGCTGAAGAAACTTTTGGCCTCTTCAAGGTGCAGATTTATAAGCAGTGTGATCTCCTCTGCGTCCAGGCATCACCACTCCAGGTCTTCTGGGAGACTAAGGTTGGAAATTGGAAAAGGGATCACAAAAAGTGATAAAAGTAGAAGAAAAAAGGACAGCAGCAAGGATGAACAGCTACAGAAGATGGGGCAGTTAATAAACAGAAAGGATAATGAACCAGGAGAAGTCTTGATGGAAGAAAGAGGAGCAGCAGTCACAAGAGCTGCCAGTCACCAGCAAAAAGGGTGTCACATAAAGCATTTGACTGTCTCTATAGCACAAGCTCCATTCCAGGCGGGCACTGGAGCTCTGGACAGCTTTTCTCTTGCAAAGCAAGGTTACATACACCCTGAAGGATTTTGTGTTAGTGTGGCTGACCCATTGGATCAGAGCTGAATGTCCCACTAAGCCGTGGCTTGCTTTTGGAGAGAGGTCCCCACTGGGTCTCTTCTGGAAGGAATCTGAGTGCACCGAAGCTGCTTTGCAACTGGACTAGTGCCCAACAAATGGAGACAACCAGGGGATTACTGCGAAACCACCCCAGGCTCCAAACTGAGAAGCTAGTGTAGGCAGAGTTGAAGCATAACAGAAGAGAAACAAGGCTACTGTCGGTCACCTTAAATTCACTAAATATACCTGGGGGAAAACTGTAGGGGATTTATAACATTAAAAATGTTGAAAACCACCAGAAGCTTTTTTGTAACACTCTGCTATTTTACTAGGCTGTATTGTAGCTTCAACTTTTCCATACACTTCAACCAACATCAGGCAGATCTCTACTTACTGGACAGTGAAACACACGGTTTGCCCCATGATGACTAAATAACCCGGGAAGAACTACAATTGATAAGACAATGATTTATGCACCTATTGTTTTCTAGGTTCTTGTAAATAATCCTAATTGGTGTTAATCATCCACCCTCTGCTTTGTGTTATCACCAAGCAAAGTACACTTCCTAAAGTAGCTATTTAGGGGCATAACCCTTCTGAAAGGCAAGACAGCTATTGACTTCAACAGGATCTGGATTAAGGCGCTCAGACAGAGGAATGCGACTCTGGAATATGAGCAAATCACATCACACTGTCTGTCCATGTCTGCACTGAAAAGTTTATTTTCAACATACTCACGGTAAATTCAGTGAGTTACAGTAAGCCCTTCCATGTGGGCTTCTTGCAGTGACCCTTCAGTCTTTCTACTGGCTCAAAAATCCACCACACAGGATCTAAACTTGCTGATACTATTACTGCCAGTTTGCAGCTCCTGCCTGCATCCCCTTGCTGGGGGCTGGCAGTGTCATATCTGAGAAAGACTGCTTTGGAACAGCAGACACCTGCACCGGGACTTGGTGTCTTTCTGTCTCTGATTTTATTGTTATCCTGAAAAAGTACTTTGATCTTTTGGTGCTTCACTATTTGTCACACTGTACCCTTGTCAAGAGGGAACCACGAAATTCGAGACCTCCTTGCCTGCTGGTTTTAGGTGTAAGGTTTGGTGGGTTCAGTTTTAGCATACAGATGAGCTTGCTTGACCTTAACAGGTCTGCACTTTAAATAACGCTTAAATAGCATTTTAGAGGGTACAGTTGCACACTGCTTGCTTATGGAAACTACAAGGAAACCAGACAGCTTTTCAATTCGTGTATCAAAGAGAAAGAGATTTACACATAAAAGGGCGAATTATTTTGATTTGTAGTTTTCAAGCCACTACGCATTCTCCAACATAAATGCTCCCTTGTCTTTGGCTTCTGATAGTTCATATCAGGTTCACTGGTCTAGATTTTCAAAAGTGGTAATTTTGGAGGCCAATATTTCTCAGTGCCAACACAAGGTGCCTTAAAGAGACTAGATACTGTTAAGATCTTTGGAAAATTGGGCCATTTTAGCATCTCTCAAGCTAGATACCCCAAAGTGACAGCATGTAAAATTCAGGGGTAGGTTTGCCAGAGGAATAAAGCTCTTTCCCCCACCACACCACCCCTTCCATTGTGCTGTTTGTGCCGGTCCTCACAGCATCATCCCCCCATCACCATTAAAGGTCTCTGCAGAGTCAACATTACCAGTCCTTTTTGACATTCTCAACCACTGAACATCCTACATAACCTATAAAAAGAGCTCATTTCCTTAGCTATTTCATCTTTTAAATAGCTATCAGAGAAAAGTCTCCTATGGCCTGAGTCTGGGTAGCTAAAATCTAGCTATATGGTATTTGAGGGAGAGGAGGGGAGAAACCCTATCTCATTATCTGCATTATCCCATTACCTTTGGATGTCTTCCACGTACTTGGAGGAGCAATGCCCCATTCTTGAGGCTTCACATTGCAGCCACTGCCTTTTTGGCAGAAGAAGGGTGGATGTGGCTCCCTTCAAAGTCAATGTCACTTCTTTAATCAATCAACAAGGTCACCGCTGTGCTTCCATCAAAAAGAGTTGGGTACAATTCTCGCTGAGTCCTGAATGTTTATGGGGGACTCAACTTGCAGTGGATGTTGAAAAAAGTCTTTACTGGTCCTGACCACAGCACATCTTCTATTCCTATGTCCTTTGTAAGAGTTTAAGATCAAATAAGAATTATATGCATGTCTCTGAGACACAATGATGCAGAAGTACGTATAATGAAACCCCAAATTACACAAAACTGACTTAGTTTTGTGTTTCATTATGGCTTTGAACACATCCAGTTGTGCTGAAAGTTTCAGAAAGCTGAGGGAGCTTTTGTGTGAGGGCAGGTCACATTTTGAGCAAGCTTACAATGATTTTGAGTTTCACATCGTAATCACCTACAAAATTTCATTGTTCAGCTGGGATGTCTGTTAGCAGTCACAGAACAGAAATTTATTGTATTTCAAGGAACTGTGACTAGGAGGGAGGATCAGAGCAATGCATGTGTGAAAACCATTCAAACTTAAGTTAGGACCCCTCATATAAACAAACCTATTGATACAAGATGCTGAATCTGTTAAGCCAGAAAATTCTTCCCCCAGAAGTTGGAGTCATTTCATTACCACTTTGGCACAACTGGAACAGGATCCAAAGCCCACTGAAGTCAAGGGTAGAATTTCCATTGATTTCCAAGGAGTCTGGATCGGATCCTAGATCACATTGTCACACTGCAGCAAAACCCAGCCGTGTTGCAGTGTACCCACCTGCTTTCTAAAGTCTCGGCTCCAGTCGTTCAAATTCATTGCCGGTACAATCTAGGTTATTCCAGCGTTCACTTGGTGCAATGCTAAATAAATACTGTTTTATCAAAATCAGCAATGCTGAATACCACTTCTCGTTAGTAAATTAGGCCAACTAATGAACACTTTTTCTTAAGAGGATTTGTCTGCTTAAATCAAAACGAAGTGTCAAAAATCCTATTCTGTCAATCAGACTGGTGCCCTCCTGCACCAGCTGTAGACTAGGGCTGGCTAAAGACATACAGAAAAAGTGAATGAGGACCTCACAGTATTTTTTAATGATGCATTTTGGCTTCTTTTACAACCAAGAACAATTCAACATAATCTGGTTAGGTAAGGGATCAGCAGCTTCTGCGTACACAAGAAAGAAAGGAAGAAGGAAAGATAAAAGGAAGGCAGGCAAGAAGGGAGGAAGGAAGAAAGGAGGGGAGGAAGACCCTCTGTTTCATTTGCTAATACTTCATGTTGACAAGTCACAAAAACACAAAAGCTCTTGGCAAAATCATCCACCTACAAATTAAAATAATCTCCAGACATTGCCTGAATTATTTTCTTAGGCCGTTCTGTAACCTAAATTGTGGTGTGCACTCAGAAATTATTTTAAAACTAAGACATAGAGATTTGGTTTTTCTGCAAGCCAGAACAGAAGTCTATATCCGAGAGGAATTTCTGGGAAGAACAGATAATCCTCTGGAGCTGGTACTAGAGTAGGTGCCCTAAACAAACCTACAGAAGGAGCATAATGAGGCAATGATTTATTGCGTGCTATGCAACTCTCACTGCTGTGCAGCATGTTATAAGAACCAGTAAAAGGGAGAGGCTGTAATCATACAGCCTCCTCCTCCTCATGTGTTTCTGGATATTACCTGCTCTGGGTATGACTGTGTGACACTGAAACAGAGCTGCAGCCACCCTGAGCTGCAAGACTGGCAAATGATCTTTGTGCTACAACATTTCACCTCATACTTAAAGCTGCACCATCTCCCCCTACCTAAAAAAAAAATAAATAATAATATATTTGGATACTCTGAAGCTTCGCACAAATACAAAATGTCGTTTGTGTTGGATGTGTTATTGCTCTATTTGCACAATAAGGATTTTTAAGAATGTTTCCATCAGTAGGTGGAATCCTGTATCTTCCAAAGTTAGTGGTAAAACTCCCCTTGGATTTCAAAAGGGGTGGCATTTAACCTAATCCTTTTTAAATGCATGAGGGACTAAATACAGATAGCAAATTCTGCACGCATAAAAATATTTGTAAGAAAATCTTGGTCCTAAATAATTACAATCAATCAAATGAGGAGCAGAAACAAGCAATGTGACCGGTATTGCACCAATCAATACACATCAACATGAGTCTGATCCTAACTGGGTTGTATTTGCAATTAGCTGTGCTTTTTTGCAATTTAAAATTCATTTGCATTCTTGTAACGACTGGTGGGTTGCTTGCAGTTCTGCCCAAATTCCTCCTAATTTCTCCAATTTAGGAACATAAAAAATTCTTTGCAACTAAGAATTAGCCTTCAAATATGTTTGGTGAGTTATTTATAATAAATAAGCGTGCAAAAGATTACCTGCAGACTACTTGTGCTCAAATTCCTCCCCCCCCATCCCCCCGTCCCAAAAGGCTAAATCAGTGAAATAAATTAATTGCTATGAATTATTCAGCTCTACCTGTGGCAATGAAAAATAGCAAGAGCATTAGGTTTCTTCTTTGTGTACTAAGCCTCTAATTTATAGAGAATGCATATTAATAAAACACAGGATATTCATCAATATTCAAGGCACTGGCTGCCTGGCTATTTAATCTAAAATTACCAGCCAGCTCAAAACTCTTACTAGTTAATCATGCAATCTAAGCCATTCTGATATTGATGGTTAACATTAATTGCCCAACTGCCATTTATAAAATCCTCTCCTACATCTTTCCTTTGCCTAGCAGAGAACTCTCTGACGTGTTTAATTTTACGGACAAGCTAGAGAAGACCAGCTTATCTGGGTTGTTCTTCAACCAAAAACGTTTGTTTGTTTGTTTGCCACAAAAAGGCTGTTGTCTCCCGTTGTGGTTTTGCATTTTGAACGTTATCAGTACAAAATGTTCTTCATTATGAAGATCTTTGATAAGTTTCCCTGCTTCTGCAGATGTTCTGCAGGTGGTGAGAAGAACCAGCTGTTTTTCGTTCCACTGAACAGAAGATGATGTCCTGTACAATGGAAGCAAAGGTGTTCAGATCAGGAAGGCCAAAACAATGATCAGCGTCAGTTCCCAACCCTGAACTCCATAAAAAGCCAGCGACAGTGAATTTCCTCCCCGAAACCTAACTTCACACTCCCAAGGGGATGGCTGGCATAGAGCAGTGATACCTTCAGGCACTGCCAACGTATGCTGCATGACTTGCTCTGCACACAGAGAGGTGCAACAGGAGAATTTGGGGAACATTTTCATGTCATACGACTTGGCCAAAATTCAGGCTCAAACTCCCGAAGTTTATCAAACCCATACGAGGTGCTGATGAAAGGGATGTCCAGGACAGCTTCCCAAAGCAGTACACCGTAATGCCAAACCTTAGCAAGCCTTGATATTTATCACCTGTAATTCTTCTTCATTCTTCTACCTTTCACTTTTTATTGACTTAACCAGATTAAAGCAAACAAAAAAAAACCCCAAACAATTGGAAAACCTTTGACTGTTCTAACCAAAAAATTAAAATGCTGGAAGTTAACTGTAAATCTGCAAAAAAACCTCACTATCCTCACTGAAGCAGAACCTTCAAACACACATATATATAGTCATGTAAACGCTACTGCATAATGAATAAAAGAATACTTAAAAACAACATTCTCAACCACTTTCAAATTATTATATCCTTGTTTCATTTAAGCTGAGACTTAAGAACCAAAGAAAAAGTTTGGAAAAAATATTTTTTAAGTAAAAGAAGTCCCTTTCTCTGCGTACAGACTTTCTCCAGGACAGAGAGGGAAATTTTCTGAGTTTTATCATTTTGCCCCTCGGGAATTCAGGAACAACCAACAACTCAGTAAGTGTTTCTTCCCATTATTTGAGGCTGCTAGTTAGCAATGGCTGGTCAGATAAGGCACGTGGTACTGCTTCTACTCCCTGATTGCTCTGGCGCAGAAGCACCCTCCTAGCCTTGAGACTTATGTAAGGGATCCCATCCATCACAGCCATGTCAATAAGAACTTGAACCTGAATGTTTGCAGAAAGCAAACACTAAGAGTGCAATAGCAGAGACTACCCCAATTCATTTCAAAATTCCAGCAAATATTTGTGAACAATGTTTTGTAGCATTCGTACAGGTCCCACTGGCGATTAAACTCAGCTTCGAAACACACTGAGGCTCTCGGTGAATTCTGAGTGCTGAGAGGTAACAACATGCTGACAGCAAGGAGAAAATGATGACTGCAGAGTGAAACACAGCCTCGGAACAAGCAAAGACTAAATAAACTCTCAGCATACCTCAGTAATTCTTTGTGGCATAAAGCATAGCTTGAGCCTTGTCTGAACCGGGCTCTTACTTAAGTCAGAAAACCATGTTCAAATTAAATTTAAAGGCCATTCTTCTTAAAAGCACTTCTACAATGCTTTGGCTGGACAGTGTGTTTTTCTAACCAATGTTTACATAGTTTGACCCATTTTCACTCATTTGCTCTAACTGAAACTATTAATTAAGCTATTTAAAAATTAAATGGAGTATATGCCTCCTTTGGACTGGATCTCAGGCTTCATTTAATTGTCGGTTCTTGTGCTGAGTTTGGCTGTGAGGGTGTGTGAATCTGTCTCCATTTGGAAATGAACCCAAAATTACAAATATATTTCATATAGGCTCAAGATTGAGTAAAATGCCGAAGACATGCCCTATTTTAATTGTTTTAATTGTTTGAAATACACCCCTGTGATATTAAAAATTACATCTGCAATAAACATGGTGACATGAGCCCGGTGTAACTCACTGTCGGAAATGGTGTACATCTTTAAACGGCTGAGCTGGTGTTAGAGGCATAAAACAAAGTTTGATTTTGTGAGCAAGAAAACATTCACACATCGCATTTCTTGTGATTTATATGCCATAATCATGCTGGATTTTCAAGTGAAAAGGGTCCTTAAAATTACTGAAAAAGGGTAATCTCTATTTTGTTATTTGCAACTAATATAATACAAGGCCTGCTATCGTAGAGGGGCCCAATGTGCATAGCAAAGTCTGATTTAGATTTTCCCGTTGAACGGCTTTTCTGTATAGAAATCTCATGAAGACACACTGATCCTTTAAACTTCAGTGTTGATGCTGAAATTATGCTGTGTGTCAAAATTACATCAAACAACTGCACTTATTTCCACCAGAAAAATTTGATTATTTCACTCTCATTTACATTACATTTTTTCCCACTATAATGCTGACTTGGAAATTCCCTTAGGTCTGGACACCTCCAAGTAGACTTTTTCAGTAGAAAGAAAGCTTTCATTATATTTCTTTTTTTTTCTCCTTGATTTGAATGTTATAATTGGATTGGAGAGATATTTATTGCAAACTTCATGTTTTGCCAGGCTCCATGAGCGGCATCTTTTAATTTCTCTCATTTCAATGAACCTTTTGACTTGACAAAAGTGGCTCTAAGGTATTTTTACAAAAGAGGCCAACAGAGCCAGTTCATTTTAAACCCCTCTCTTTAAAGTATCTCATTTCCTTATAATTTCTTAATAGAGGCACTATCCTGCAATGTCATAAAGAACATCGCAGTTGACTTCAGTGGGATCAGGATCATTCCCAACTGTAATTAGTTCTATATTTCAAAATATTAGAGGTCATTTTCTTCCTTTTTTTTTTTTCCTCCCATCTGAGAAAAGAAAACATTTGGAAAAAAAAAAAGACTTTCAAGGATGACTATCAGTAGAATACTAAAAATAAGTTGCACGCATTCCAGTTGCTACAATTTATACCTCTAATGAAATTTTCCTCTTCTCATTTACTGCAAATTTTTAATGTGAGCTTTTACAGCCATTGATTCAGTGTCTTTAATCTTCCACCAATATTAGATAGAAATGGAACTAACTAGGGAAAATCCATCTGGTTATAAAGCACACTGTCTATAAAGTTGTTCAGTTCATCCAAAACTACTTTTTTTTCCCAGTGGGTCGGATAGGATAAAATTATAATATTTTGAAATACTGTTAATAGTATTCAGAGATTAATACACTTGTAATTAATAATAAGTTTAAAATATTATGATGCCTCTGGAGAAATCAAAGGATCTAATGTCAATCAGCCTGACTACCAGGGATGGGCTAGATCCCACAGTGCCAGGTTCTGATGCTCTTAATTAAGTTCGGTAGCAAAACCTATTCTCTGAGCCCAGTAGGTGAAATTCAGCCCCAGCCCAAGCCAGGGAGGGAGCACATCGTTTCCAACTACTAATTTAGACGGGATCTGTCAGGGTTTGCATGAGCAAAGGTCTGGGAGCCAGTCTCACAGGGAGAAAATAGCCAAGCGCCCACACCCCAGGTCGTGGCCTCTCCATCCTTCCCTTTGCCGAGGGCTCGCCGCAGGCTCCGCTCGCACCACGGTCGCTGTTTTGCAAAGAGGGCTGTGCTGGTTCACTGGGAGCTGATGGGCTCCCTCCCCTGCCCCGAGCTCCTCTCCCTTGCCCCGTAACCACTCCAGAGCAGACACCCTTTGTCCACATAGTCTATTTATAAAACCCCACTTCTAAAAACGTGTCTCGGCTGGCATGGGTCAGCTTCACAACACCAATTACGGCAGCCAAGCTGCGTGGCAGGAAGGTGCAGCACCCAAAAGAAATGGTGCAGGGCCAGTAACAACTTGACCCTGAGCAGCTATAGGCAGAGCAGCACGTCTGACCATGCCCTCTGAGCAGGGGAAAAGCCTACGCTTTTCCCTCATGACCATCATGTCAATGTTAAAAATATAAAGGATTGCAACCCTGCAAAGAGCTCGACTGTTGCTGGTGGATAGTCCCTTTAAAATCTGTCAGTCTATAATGCAGAATGAAATCCCGCACCCGCTGAAGTGAATGGAAAAACTCTCCTGCCCTGCAGGGTGCCAGGAGTTCCTTCCCAGGGCAGGAAAGTTAAGGACATGTGCAAGACATTGGCAGAATGAGGGACCTATTTTTGGACACTATCTATGCTAGGTATTTCTACCGATCCTGTTAACACTGTACTAGACCACGTGGGAATCATTCATGCATTTACTAATCATGAACCAAAAAAGGAAGATTGCCCAAATTTACCAGATGAGGAACAGAAGAGCAAAGGTGGGGTCTGTCTTCCCAGTGGCTGTTCCTGCGTATGAGGTCCAGCTGGGACATGGGTACGCCACGCAGCCTGCAGCGGCAGGGCACGGGGATGCCGACTCTGAGCTACCTCCTCTGCCTTTCGCATGCCCATGCATTTACTCTTCCCACACCCTCTCTGCACATGCAACAACAGATGAGCCCCCACCAAACACCCACCTGGGCTTCTGCAGCCACCATGCATAGGCAGGCACGCGTGCATCCTCATGGGAAAGCAGCATGCACCCCCACAGTACGCTGCTGCCGAGACCCGAGTTGTGCACTTCCCACCCTGGTTGCTTCTCATCAGACATAATTTCATGGCTGGGATTCAGAAGAAGGTCCTGCCAGGAAAAGATTGGTGAGTTCACATGTTTCCAGGGCTTCATCCAGCAGCCTGTGCCAGCCTCCCAGACGAAAAGCTCACTGCTGCTTCCTACAATGGATTAAAATGTTCCCTCCATGCTGGCCAGCATGGATTGGAGCAGGAGAGGTGAGCAGCCTGCACGGCCACGGACACAACCTGGCACACGAAGTACCCCAGCCATGCACAGCCATCATCACCACCTGGGCTGGGCACGGCAGAGATTTAGGGGCTCTGAGCACGTGCATCTTTTCTCCTCCATCTCATCTATATCTGGCAGAGGGAAGGAGTGCGATCTCATGACAGTGTGAGAAAAAGTCTCTATTTATTCTGTCTGGAAGGGCGTTGCGTGCAGTGAAAGCCTCTCAGCCCATGTGCATGCTCAGAGGAGACATCGTTCGGGCTGCTGACAGGTGAGCCCCAGTGGGTCCCCCCCACCATGGCAGGCTACCCCCAGACCACAGCCAGCAGAAGGAGGCACGCCTTCACATCCACCACTTCAGTGCAAAGTCCAGCATCCTAACACTGCCCATGAAATGTCGGTGCCAAATTTCAGTGGGCCGGAGGTGTGGGTACGCGCTCCCTTCTGCTGACTCGGCCAAGCTCCGGGGCCCCTCGGGGCTGGCGGCGGTGGGGGCACTTCTGTCAGCACTCTGCGGAAACAAGTTAATTGACATATGCTAACACGCTGTTAAACATAACACAGTCATGTTTAAAAATACGCTAGCTAGTCGGATCAAATGCATTTTTAAACATGCCTTTTTTTTTTTTTTTTTTTTTTTTTCCAAAAAGGAAGAGGTTTTGGTTAACATGTGCTAGTAAAAACATTTTTGAACACAGCAGAGATGCAGGAGATGTGAAAGCTACGGCAAGCGTCCTTTGGCCAAGCATAGTCTGCAGGGAAAGTTGACTTAAAAAACAGGTTTTCCTTGATAATGTTAATTTGTTTACATTGTCCAGTTCACAGGATTTCAACACGAACATACGGGAAAATGTTTATGTGCAGCATAATACCCATGTAATCCATCCACAATGTTTATAAATTCAGCCCTAAGGCACTACAGCAATAAACACCATCATCGTGTAATACGATAATAATAACTCCCCAAAAGCGTTACAAGTCTTCCTGTCAATACAGGTATCTCTTTAATGACATGTTAAAACTGAGAGCAGAATTAAAACCAAGATGTAGTTTTGTGTCTTTAGTGATAGTTGCAATATACAAGACTACTCTCTTCAACTGAGAGGACTCTGTAAAGTCCTGTTGCTGGAAAACACATAAACCTTTTCTCTTTGCATGTTCTGCTGCTGCCAGCTGGTCCTCCAGGTGGGCTCACCTAAGGATTCACCTATGAAATGATCATATCATAGTTTGAAGCCAGGATCCTCCACCGTATTATCATTTCAAGCGAAGCTGTTCACACCATCATAGGCTAGTGAGTGTGACTTTGGCTGGTGGATGAAATACCAAGTGCAAGAGAACAGCAAAAAGACAAAAGACTTCGTTTCCATGCAAATGTAACGTGAAACAGCAAATGGAAAACGGCATAGCAAAATCTAGGTCAATGAAAAGGTTACTTGTATAAAGACAAAATAAGCAGAATTGGCTCTAAATATAACAAATACTTACTCAGGATTTTACCAAAAGCATTGAGGGTTCTTTAAATAATATTGCCGGGGTCTGATTTGTAAATCCGCATGCCCAACCACCACAGTGCAAAATGAAGTCAAGACTCAAAAATGAAACCATACATCAGATGCCTGGCAATGAATGTACACGAATATATGCTGTGATTGCCCTTCATCTGTGCCCGAGTCAGCTGTAACTGCAGAGCTGCACAAGGGGTTTTAAATCAGGCTTTGGGGATAAAGTGCAGAACTGGGACCCATCACTGTGCTGAAACCACAGGGGCTACGGAGGGTTTGCACTGCTACTGCTAAGAGCCGACATTTCTGTTAGGATAAGCGTGGGTTTTTTAAGGTTTACATTTTCTTTGTGTTTAAAGCACAGGAGAAATTAAGACAAAGATGACTACGGAGAAGAAAGGAACCTGAGGGACACTTCAAAGCAAGCATGTCACTACCGAGCCGCCTGGGTCAGGGGCTCACCAGCTCCAAGTGCTGCTGCTGGATGTGATGGCAACCTCAGAGCTCGGGATGCCTGTCCCAGAGCTTGACCCCAGGCTGACGGGCATGTCGTCACAGAGCTTGGGCCGAGATGTGCTGCAACTCGATGCCATGCCCTCGTACACCCGCGAGACGTGGAAGGTGAAGGGAGGCTGAGGTTGGAGCTTAGAGCAGGTTGAACATGTTCTCTCAGCAGTAACTGCTACTGGGAAGAGAAAGGAGAAAAGAGAAAGGAAAAAGCCCAGGCTGAACATTTATTCCAGGCTCCTGTCCTTTCCACACTGTGTGTACGAGGAGGTCAGAGGGCTGCCCTGACTGCCCCTGCTCTGGGGCAAATGCTCCTGGTGAGAGGATCTGGTAAAAATCTGTAAGGTCCTCTGGCTCTGCTCTTCTCTGGGGGAGATGATATTATCAGATTTTAAAAAAGAAAAGCAAGTGAGAAAAAAAGCTGCTAGCTTATGAACTTCCTTGATCTGAAGCTCCACAAATTCTTTCCATGGTTTTGGTACAGCACCTTATGTGCAGGGTGGAAGGGGAAGCTATTGAGTGTTGAATTACAGAGGGGAAAAACATCTCAAATTCCTTTCTATTTATACTCACAACTTTTCCAAATCTTTATACACAAATCCCCTAGCCTCAGCTGAACTGCTCACGGGTTACAGGGCCAAGAAAGAGGTGGAGCCTTCATAGCTTGCGCTAAGCCTTTCAGAAACTTGGAGAAAGTTCCAAAAAAACGAAAGCAATGAAAATTACCATGCCAGGCATAGAAGATTTAACCTTTACAGCGCCCCGCAAGCACAGAGTTAATATACAAGACAGTAGGAGGCTGCTTTCATAACAGGGAGCATAGGTTGCTCATTTGTGAGAAGTTTTCTGGGACTACCTTCATTGTTAAGCTGAGGCTGACACTGGGTACAGAGAGACAGAAATTTGACAAAAGCATTGAGCGTTTGGGGGTATTTGAGAAAGAAATCTATTCTGGTAGTCCAGACACTAGGCTGGGACTTGTTAAGTTGTGAACTTGTTAAATTCCTACTCCACCAACGGCTTCCTGCATGACAAGAAACCAAAGCCTATTTCTGCTGGTACAAATTCTCCTTGACTTTAACAGACACCGTGGCCTTCGTGTTTCAGCTCTTCACCCATAACGCTGTTTGACGGCTGCTTCCCCTCCGGGCACACGAGCTCCACTGAACACCTGTGTGATGAATCAGTACACCACCAGGCAGAGAGGGGCTTTAAGCTTAGGGGACAGGTCCAGGTGCAAATCCTGAGCAATGCATCCTTGCATGGTGCTTCTGTGCCTCCTCATATAAGCCGGCTCTTGGGGTGGCTTAAAACCTCAGGTAACTCATTTATTTAAAATACCTTTTACCTCTGTTACAACCAGTAAGGTGGATGGTTTCAGATTTTAGTTTCCTTGTCATTATTTATGGTGTTCCTTTATTTTGTCTATGTTTTGTTCATTGTTTTCCACCAAAACAGTGGATTAAATGATCAACACCCATTTTTACTCCTGTTTCTGGTCTATTTTCACTTCACTGCTTTCAAGTTTCAGCAAAGTCCTCTTATTTTTGGATTTCCAACACTGAACACGGCAATACAGACATTAAAGTAAGAAATATGCTAATTGGACTTTATAATAAATGTAAAAGTTATGAGAACTCTCTAATCACATGAGATTCGGAGGCTCCCATCTCTACCCTAATTAAAAATCTCAGTCCTATATGATTTAGCACGAGGCTGAGCGATACAGCTCACAAGTACAACATGCAAGAATGAAGCACCCCATGGGCTCCTCCAGGGGGACTCATGACACCTTACATGAGCAAATTTAAGGTCTTAAATCACAACCATATAACTTGATTTTATAAGCAGGAGCCAGGAAGCTCCACCAGCAGAAGCAGGAATGTGGACTCCAGGACTGATTCTGAGCTCTGAGAAGGACTCGTAAGAGCCTCAAGAGGATTGAGTGGAAACACCCCATGGGGTGCTCCAGAAGGGTGGTTTCTGGCCTCATATCTTCTGAGAAAACCTCTGGAGGGTGACACATATATCCTACAGCCCATCAACCTCTTCCCACTGGCCCAAAAAGTCTGCGGACAAGAGAAGCATTGATGGCCAGGGAGCTGGCTGCCCTCCCAGCTTCTCCACGAGGGAAGGATGGATCCAGGCGCTCAGCTTTGCTGCTATGCACAAGTCACCAACAGAGCCGGTGGGGCTCAATGACACATGCAGCCGCTGTACTCTGTTATGTTTATCCGCACCCAAGTGCTTTTTAAATACGGACTGCTGAGTTACCCAAAACGCACCTTAGCCAATATGCTCGCCGATTTCCAACCAATAGCCCTTAAAAATAGAGTGGTGGCTGTTTCGCCGCTGTTAAACAATTAACTATAAGATTACTAGAGGTCTGGAGCCTTTTGTACTGAGCTTCGACCTGCAGCAGTATTTCCCTGCTAGAGAAAAGCAGGCTGGAGTTGGTGACATAACACCAAATATACAGATGGGACCACACTATAATTAGCAAGGGAATGTCATTCCTGCCATCTTTGCTTCGTTTGTAACTGTGCCTGTAAGCTCTGGGGAATGGTGTGCATTTCACACAGTCTGCACAAGAACGAGGATTGCCAACTGTCCCAGTTCTGGTGGGATACCCTTGGTCCTCTGCCCCGAGGCTTGCAGAGATGCCAGCAGCACCGCGGGAGAGCCTTGCCCCTCGCCATGCCGCCGCCAGGACCCCTGGTCCCGGGGCAGAGGGGAGGGATTTCTCTGCATGGCAGCAACACACTCAGCTCCCTCTGAAATGCCATGTGCTCCTGTCCAGAGGAGCGTTACCCATTGCTTCTTGACAGACTCCTTCACACACCCCCAAAACCACCCTTTTGCCTACCGTCAGGCCAAACGCACAGCCTGGACCTAACTACAGAGGCTGATAACTCTGCTCCCCTTCGAACTCAGCTCGCTCCCAGGAGGGGGAGGATTTATTCAGCGCAAATACAGGGATTTTCACTGGAGCTCTGCTTTTCAGCATGTAACCACTATTTTAAAATCTCTCTATTGGTTCCAGTAAAACACCAAATCAATGCTTAAGGTTTTACTGCTTACTTTAAACGTGCTTAATACATAAGTCCAGTTGTCTTTTAAACACTTTGTCATCCTCTGCAGGCACTTAGATGAAGAATTTACTGTCAGCTCAATTCTGTCTATGGAATCAAGTGAATTTGTTTGGGTTTTCACCAGGCTCTACAAACTGTTGAAACCAGCCAAGGGAACAAACAAACCTATAATGTAATATGTTCCTTGTCTTATCACGCAAAGTTCAAATCAGCTTACTCAAGAGGGTTAATTCATCCTATTGAGTCCGAAGGGACCTTGACTCTGAAGATCTCAAGACATGTTAGGAACATTAAACCGCACAGATTTTTAAGTCTGGGGATTTTAAGCAGACCAGACCCCTGAGATCACCTCATCAGTTCCTCCTTTATGGCAAATCATTTCCCTGTGTATTTCTTGCACAAACCCTAAATTTTGAGATAAAGTAGATAATATTTTTCTGGTAAGTACTGAAGCCTTGATGAAAAACTTCAAATGATGGGAATACCCTACATTCCTAGAGAAGATTCCCCAATTTTTCATGTCTTTCATATAAAAAAAATCCACCTCCACAAGTCCTCCTGCAGTGCTGTCGTATGGGTAAACTGAGTTCTGGAGGAGTCAGGGCTTCCCTAAGGTTATACAATGACAAAGGGTATTTTCCCAGTGTTATTTTCAGCTCATTTAAGCTCAGGCTGCTGCTGAAACGGCCTTCTGTTGTACCTCCCCCCACCCCGCCAAGCCCGCACCCCTGCTTCCCCCCTGCGCAGCCCTTGCAGGCAGTGCCGTGAGGGGGAGGCACCCCCACCACTCCCAGCACCCGCCTGCACCCACAGTGGCCGAAAGCACCTGCAAGGATGCGCCTCAGCAAGCTCAGAGCCCTCGAGTCCTGCCTGGGCTGTGATGGAGGAGTACGGCAGCTCCTGCTGCGAGCTAGAGCAAGCGTCCAGGAGCCTGGAGACCTGGGGTCTGTTGCAGCTCTGCCTCTGAATTTTTGCAGATCTGTAGGGAAATCACTTATTTCCCTGGGATTTTCCTATAAATTTGACGGAGTGCCTTTGAGATTCCCCAAGGAAAGGCACTGTTCAAGTACAAAGCTTAATTATGATTGTTATAATATAGTCAAGCCACTAATTCCCACTAAGAACTGCAAATCGCTCCCATTCCACTCCTCCATCCCCCAAGCTTGTCAGTGCTGCTGGACAATTAATTCCCCAAAAAGAATATATTAAACACATGTGAAATCTTTTCTCTTCGCAGGACATCTATGAGCAGAGTGCAGTTTCCCTCAAACATATTTGTGATTTGAATGCACCAAGTGATGTATTTCCATACAATTTTTTTAATACCTTGACAGAATCTCTTCAAAATTCAAGTTCTTACTGGCCAAATAAATCTTGTGACACCGTTCCTATGCCTGTGATCAACCGAATTTTTCTACCATGTACAAATTTAAAATTCATTTTCTATAAAGCTTGCATAGTTGTCTTTAGAAATCACATTGAATGAGCTGCCTTTTTTTTTCTCCTCAGTTAAAATTAGTCATTTTGAAATCCACAGGAAGCATCCCAGGAGGAGTGTAAAAGGCTGAGGTGAGTTCATTGAAAACCTCAAGTGAATTAAAATACATTGAAAATACCTCGCATTTTTGCCATGTAATAAACACCAGGGCTGCCATAAGAAATGCACCAGCCTCTCTCAGCCAAGCTGAGCAGCAACAACTGCAACTTTCCATAAGCCTAGGGGTTAACGAAACCCATGCCATAAGGGTTAAAGGATAAATTCAGCTCGAGGGCCACCACTTAGGGAGCATTTGAAGGGCAGTTCAATATCCCACCTACAAAAATCATTCCCTCTGTTGTCAGCTCTGCAACCAGAACAAGGAGCTCTGAGATCTATTCGTGTAATATTAGGCCTGAAAAAATTTACAAGTTGTGATGAAATTAAAGACATCCAAATTTTTAGCCATTCTCTGCTGATAAAGGCTCTATTATTACCATTTACAAAGGGGAAACACAGCCAATTATAAGCTACTTCTGGCACATGCCAGGCCTCAAGAAGAAGATAAGCCAACATAGCAGAGCTTGCAGCTGGAAGCCCAGAAACCTGAAAATGAGCTGACTCATGGAAATACCCTCATATAAAATATCGGATGGTTATTTTTCTCTGCCTCCTTTCTGTGTGTCTTAGGAATGATATATGAATTGCCTTATTTACTTTGTCCCATAAAACTTACATTTTTTTATTAATGCGCTGCCAGCTCTGAGAGCAGTAGGTGTGGGAGCGGATGGAGGGAGGGCAGCAGGGAGGAGAGCTGCTCTTTTGGGGGCACATCAGGAGAAAGGTCCCCTGTAACACAGCAGGTCCAAAGGCACGGCAGCAAACTTTCAGCTGAGCTCCCAGAAAGCAAGCCAGCTCCTCATTCTGCCCTGATTTCACCAAAATGAGGAGGCTGCTGCACTGACATTACACTGGGTAGAGTTAGTGCAAAATGAGGTTCACAGAATTTATGCTCCTGCCAGAAAACAAATTGTGAGCAGGAGCAGAGGTTTCCCCTGGTTATGCCCTGTGCTGCCCATCCTAAAGCCTAGCTCCAGCAGCAAACCTGATGCCCAGCTCCTTTGATCCTGCTCTTCCCCAGCAGGCAAGGGGTGCGACTGGCTGTGGGCTGCCATCAGTGTGGATAAGGACTGGATTTACCTGGTCCCTGGCACAGACACCAACGTGGAGATTTTTCTTGCACTCTGATTTTCATGAGGGCTTCGTGATGTTTGAGGTGTCCTTCCCCTTTCAAAGCCACTTGGAAAGCACTCACACATTGTTAGGAGAGGACTGGGTCCAGGTGGGTGGGTGGTGGGATGCTATATGCCTCATTTCCTTAGGAAACGAGGTTAAAAAAGCCTGCCCTCCCTCCTGTTATACTGCACTATTGAATTAAGGATGGTGAATGCTCATTATGAATAAAATTAAAAGCAACAGCCTCATCTAACAAGCTATTTTTATCTGCTCCTCACCTAGACAAGCAACAGAAGGAATTAAAATCTAAAACAAAGAGCCACAGTTGGGGTCAACTGGTGGAGTTTTGCTCTCCACCAGCTCCAAGCATGTTGAGAAAGATTTAAGTGAGACAACCTCCCTTAAAAATTCCTGTCCAAAAAAGACATGCTTTAGATGTTTTTTTTCCTGGGAAACCCACGTCTAACAACTATAAGGGCACAGACTGGGAGTATATTTCCATTTTCCTTTTATATTTCCAAGGGAAGAAGGCATGAGCTTTGCAGCATTTCTTGCACCAGCTGCTGGCCTCCGTGGCGGCAGGATAGGTAATTAAAAAGGACATTGTGTAACAGATAGATGCAGGATAGTAAGTAGTCATTACTTGATATATAGTCTATCATCTATTATTAGAGGCTAATAATTCTCTAACCTATTCATGTTAGTCTTTTGTCTGTGTAGCTAGCTGTTTGGCACGCTCTATATTTCTCAACATAAAATTTACTCGATGTTACAACTCATATCTAATCCTGAATTTCTGTGCATTTCACTGCAGTATATCATGTAGCTAGGTAGAAGCTCAACACTAAATCCTTTGCAGAAGGAAGAATGAGCCAACAAAACTCCATGTTTTCACATTCCTGCCAGAAAAAAAATGGTATATTGCATATTTTTCTTAGTTGTAATTTCAACATTTATTTCCATCTTTAGAATGCTGCAAGTCAAAAGATGTTTAGCTGTACTTTACACAGCACTCAATAGTGCACTTTTTGCCTGATATTTTTACTCTCGTTGAAATAACCTGTATTTTAAATGCATTTATACATACATTTAAATACATTTTAAAATATGTATTTTAGAGGGAACCAAAGGAAGTGCGATTGTGTTTAATCACAGGGAGCAAAATCCTCAAGTCATGTAAATCATCGCTTCACAATCTGCTCCGCAGTATCCTAATTTGGAAAGTGTATCATAGCAAACAGAGCTGAATTTATAAAGGATTCTTTACACGTTTAAAACATTCATGTAACTTAGGGTGTCAATCTCTATCAGCTGTCCTAGATCACTCCAAGAACTAAAAGTAGTATTTTTCATTTCTTATTTCTATTATTTATTTATTTTCTTCTAACTACTGATACTTTTTAAAATTTAGTTTTATTTTACTTTACTTTCTTTTACTTTCTTTTATTTCACATTATTTTATTTTATTTCCAAAGCCCAGTCTAAAAACTTAACTTGTGCTATAAAAGAAGCCAAGCCGCTCCAAGTACCCAATTACAGTGTCTCCAGAAGGTTTAGAAGACAGAACAGCACTGATAAAAAAAGCCACATGGGATGAAGCAATAATACTGCATTCGCCCGCAGGATCTCTGCTGATGAGCAACTATACAAGGACTCCACTGATAAGGGTTTACAGCTTGAAACTGTAGTAGCTGTACCAAAAATGAAACCAGATCTCTGCTTCTGTCTTCTGCAAATTGTTTTCCAGCGCGACACTCTTCTGGGAGACAGAAAACGTTTGCCGTGGGTTATCAAAACCTTACACTTGCTGTTAACCTGGCCATGCCGCCAGCCAAGGAGCCGCTCTGAAATGAGGGAGGGAGGACAAAGTCTGCAAACCGCTGGGAGAGGTTACAGCAGCCGCTGGGAGCTGGGAATGGAGCAAAGGGACCCTCCCGCAGCCTCACATGCAAATCACTCCGGATTACAGCAGGACCCAACTCCAGATTAGAAGGAGAGTTGAGCCATACAGTTAGGAACTGAAACGGCCGGGGAAAATCCCTTCCCAGGGATTACGAAGCATACAGCATTCAAACCGTGTGATATATTTTTATGTTGTTTATCTTGTTTACATATCCTTCATATAAAAGCCGGATTTTGTCCACCAAAGGCTACTAAAACCTATGTGCATTTTTGCAGTACTGTACTGTTTGCTTTCATCCGACAACAACATTGCATGTGTGCTCATTCGAATCCCATTCCTCATAGTTTCACCCGGAATTGGCACTAATTGCCCTCTCCTATAGACAGATTCTGTATGCTGTGCTATAGCTGTTATACTCCACCCCAAAGATCGCTGCAGTTTGGTTCTGAAAGATTTACCTTCAGGCTCCCTACAAGAGTACAAGCATTTGGGGTCCTTTCATTGTTTTGGAGAGGGAATAAACACCATTTGTTAGGACTCAGAGCAGAAATACAAAGGTTCCCATAATGAGAGGCTCAGCTCTGGCTCTTGGAAAGATGCAGGGAAGGTTGAGCACATGTGAGTTACCAGCCCGGCCAGGGCATGCCATGCTAATGCAATTACAGAAGGCTGGTATCTGAAAAGGAAAAGCGTGTGCTGATATTATAGCAATAGTAAAGGAGGAAAAAGCCCTGTCAAGTTTCTTAAAAACACCTGACCCACTTCTATGCAAACCAACAACCCCTCGCTTTTTCCCTGAGCTCAGCAGCCACCACTCCATATCATTCCTGGGCTCCGAGGATCTTTGGTAACTCTCCCTGTTGTATTTAGATCAGAAATGTTTTCCTGTGGCTCAAATCTCTCTTAAACCAACTGAATTAAAAAAAAAAAAATTTACTTCACTTTCTAACAGATGCACAAGTGCACCTTGGGATGACTGTGTTACGGTGTCCAAGCTATCACCACCTGCCTCCCAATTACATTTGCTGCATTGTCCCTTGTGGTGTGCACCTGTGACATGTTGGCACGGAGCGGGGACGACTGGAGTGTGCAGGCGTGGACCGAGCCACACGGTATTTTGCTTTGCAAAAGTCTCCCAGCGATTATTGCTGCGCTTTCTTAAAGTGTAAGGGACATTCTGCAGCAGCCAATTTTCTTCCTCTTTTCAATGCGATGAATTAACACAGGGGAACCTGCGGTCCTGTAAAGCGGCAAAGCCATGAAACTATAATTTAAAAAAGTCTTCACCTCGGGATACCGAATGTCCAGCTGGCCAGGGACTGATCTAACAAGGGAAAAGGTCATTTGTGGGCTCCCTGCTACTTCTGCTCATATATAGACCTGGCCAGCCAATTATCTAACTCTAGCAATAATTCCCATCAAATTTCAATATGATTTTTACACCTGAAATAATAGAGGCATCCACAAGGCTGTGACTGTTTGCAGCAAGAATGATATACAAAGGAAGACTTTCAAGGTTTTAGGCTTATTATATTCATTCCAGTATATCGTAAGTGGGTTTTTTTTCTTCTTTCCCCTGGTAGTGTTACAGCTCTTTAAGTGGCTGAGCAGCATCTGCACCAAGAGGACCACATGATGTGAAGCAGAAGCAAGGAGACGTGGTATTATGCATATTGTAAGGGTACACTGAGCAATGCACTCACAGTGACGTGTATACTGACAGGATTAATTTGACATTGGCAAGTGAAAACTTATTTTGTCATTAAGCTATCATAATTATACCATATCCGGAGCCAGCGGATGCCCTAGCTGAGAACCCTACATATGCTGTCTTTGCAGCGAGAGCCTAATACAGAATTTTAACATCCATTTTTGATGGGATTGGTACAGGAGCGCAGATTGGGACACTGCTGTTTCCTGAGTGCCCCGCGACTACCTACGGGTATTCAAGGTGACAAAGGTACTGGAAAATGGGTGAGGGGCATCTGCAGCCAGGTAATGGAGGCCCTGCTGCCCAAAGGCCTGAAGACTTCAACGGACTCTAAATTCTTTTGTAATGCAGTCTGTCTAAACATTGCTTCCGATTCATCTGGTTTTAGCAAAGAGGATATTTCCTTGTAAAAGAAAGACAGGAGCTATGTACAAGAAAAACACTCCCTAGAAGACAGACAAACCATGAAGATCTTTTGCACATGGTAGATATTCAGAAAAATCAGTCTTTTGTGTCTCCCCCCATTTATTTTGATGATGAGATATGCTTAAGAATGGAAAAGCCAGAAAGATACCAGGAAGAAGAGCTGCAGCACTGTTAAGGATGTGGTATCGCAATATTTATTGCTGCTGTATCAAAAAAAAAAATCTTCATGTTTGCAGGGTTTAAGTACAGCAGCTTTAGGTTACCTTAAGGTGACAATTTATAAACAGAATCAAAATTGTGTACTAAGTTAAGCAAAAAAAATTGGTTTCATTCTTAGTTCATGAATTCCCCTGCCAATGACAAAATATGCTATTAGTGGCCTCAGTACGATTGTGAAAATATCCCTTACTTACAATTGAACGTGCTGGGTGTTGGGGTTTTTTTCTTCATTGTTGTGTGTTGTTGAGCTAAAAATGACAAAGCCCTGGATTTCGTCGTTCTTGCAATCTATTCTTTTCCCCTGACTTCCTGTTTTCATGAAATTTTAATCAGGCATTTAAAATAAATAGCTATGCAGAGTCTCTATGCCTCTTTGAATGCTTGGGATGGATGTTTTGGGTAAAGTGATAGTCCAGAGACCTTGAGAGCATTTAATCCCATTCTAACTTGGCAAGACAACAGAAAATGAAACCACAGCTCTCTCCACTTCTAGCTACTCTGGAGAGATTTTGGGGGAGGGATGGAGGCGAGTCCGGTGCGTGGGACAGCACAATGAAATAATGGGTCTGTCTCTGTCCTCCCTGCCATGAATACTGACAGCAATCAGACCAGTTTAGAAAGGTCAGCTCTTGAAAAGAGAAGAAAAGTTCACCTCTTCAAAAAAAAAAGAGATAGGAGCAATGCTGCCTTCGTGCCTTTTAAAAGTCCAGGTGTAACACGCAGCCCCTCACCCAGCATCCTACACCCTGGGCAGGCAGGAGCCCTGCTCGGCTCCTCACCCTCACTTGGCCTCACGCAGTGCTAGTCGTACGGCACCGACTACGTGACACAATTTGGGTTAGAATACGCTGATGTGGAAAAAGCCAAGAACCAGCTTAGAGCGGAAAAGCTGAGAAGCAGGGAGGAGGACAGGTTCAAATCCTTGGCCAGTGGGAATCACACTGCCCATTAAGAGTTTGTAGCTGACAGAATAAAATCTCCAGATTTTAGGAAATCAGAAGAAAGCTGCTTGAGTTTCAGGGTCAATGGTTCAGTTATTAATGAAGGTGACATGATTTGATATGAGAGTCAATGACCCCAGATCACAGCTAAGCCTGATCCCTGAGCCTTACTCTAATTTAAACTTCTGTGGGATTTTTATTATCGTGCATATTAAGAGGTAAGTGCTCCATGGTACAGACAATAAAACAATAACTTACAAGTCGGCCACCAAACTGTTACCGAGTTAAACCGCTCATCAGGGACTAGACATCTTCTCCTGGTCATGGTTTCCTGGATAACTGTTTAAATTGGAGGGATTTAAACACAGCCACATCTCCAGTCGCCTGTGTGTTTTGGAAACGTTTCACTTCTACCGGCACAGGGGTCAAGGTTTTTTGCTTGAACCAGGAGGAAGATAGAAATGTTTACTCTGTAGTTGTGTACACTGCTCATTTCTAACAAGGAAGAAAGAGCTCACAATCAGCTGCCACTTCTGAAAAAAAGAAGTGAGAGCAGCTAAATCACGAAGCAAACTTACAACAGCAGCTTATAAAAATGAGGGAGATGTAGCCGCTTTAGAGACGTGAATGAAAGTAAGAGGATTAGAGAGTCCTCTTGAGAGGAGACATACTTGGCAGGGCTCACGAGATGGCACAAATAATATCTTCTGTCAAGAACAATACAAAAGAATAACGATGAAAACTTCCAGGAGCCCGTGCTTAAGGAGTCCTTCCCAATTTTGAGGGTTCCTTTTCCCTGAATTCTGCTTGAATCTTGTTTCACCCCAGCTATTCCGCTCACAGCCCCAGCAGCAGTTTTTTCTCTTCTTGCCGTGCAAACCTTTTGAACCCTACTCATAGGTGCAGGAAGCATCGTTTACACAGTGGGATACATATTGCTTCTGCACACCACTGTGAACCATCAGCAGAAATCTCCGCGATGGCCAGCTTGCCAGCCTCTCCTTGGCATAGCCCCTGACTTTCATATATCAAATGAGCAAAAATATTCCAAGCAAAGCAAAACAGAGCGAATCTTGGCTCCTTGTCCTTTAACATACATATTCAATGTGCAGGAAGCTAGGAAGAGCTATTCATGGGGTTGGCTTGTTTTTGTTGGTTTAGGTTTGGGGGGAGGGGGAGCGTTTTCAATGCACACTGCATCCTCCACAAATTTTAATAAGTGCTTTAAGCCACAGTGATCCTTTCCTTTTTTTTTTTTTTTTTGTTTTTGTTTTTGTTTTTAGTGTTTAATTTCTGCAAGGACATTTCACTTTAAAAGGAAGAAAGGGCCGCACCATAAGGGCTGTGCAGTGCAAAGCTTTTTCTAGTCATTTCCAACAATATATTTTGGAACTGTTCCCAGTAAACAGGCCAGATTAGCTGCCTTTGGTTCACATTTTACATTGTTCGCGAGATAGGGAAGCTCTGAAAAGCAGACTCTGTCCATACTGTTTCGTTGCAATAAAGCTAATTCTATTCAGTCCTATAGCAGTATGATAGCACTTGTGTAGGATTTCCCTTCGCTTGCATATTTATAGGGTCTTGTAGAGCTCTGCTGTAGCTCAGTGCCAGCATGAAGAAATCAAGCTGTCAGTAGTTTCTATTTTTGTCCCTACCTATAGTTTCAGTAATGACAAGTGAGTGAGGCAACATATGCATTTCCCATCTACAGGAAAAAATTACTGTCTTCCTTCAGTGTCTTACATCTGTGCTACAACCTATTTTCCTAGGGCTTCAGATTATGTTAGCTGATAGTTATCATGTATAAGCGCTGGTCAGGTGCAGTTGATTCCAGACACTGCATTAGTCGAACCACAAGAGGAAAAGTTCCAACAATTCAAAATTCCTGGTGCTTTTTCTTTCTGC
Organism: Phalacrocorax aristotelis; assembly: GCF_949628215.1. Taxonomy (NCBI): domain Eukaryota; kingdom Metazoa; phylum Chordata; class Aves; order Suliformes; family Phalacrocoracidae; genus Phalacrocorax; species Phalacrocorax aristotelis. The sequence goes on along the minus strand of NC_134283.1, from coordinate 6,797,193 downwards.
CCTTAAAGAGGGGAAAAAAAAAAACCCTTCCTGGGAAATAGCTGTTACTGTATGGCATCCCGGCTCCTATCATGCTTTGATCAGCACACACATTCAAGCAAATGAGGATTCTCCCCCTAAGATTAAGAGAGCTGCTGATTATATTTAATGTCCTCTTCTTGACCCCAGATGGTTAACTCATTGCTGCAGCTTCTGGGGAGTTGTTTCAATGGAGCAGATAATACCAAAGCCAAACCATGGTCAGCAATGCAATGCCATGCCTTTTTATCAAAGCAAATGGAAGGGATCTGGGGACCAGGCTCCAATGCCAACAGAGAGACAATGTCTCCCAAAAGCTGCTTAATTATTAAGGCAATGCCTGCATCATTTGCAATCTTCCCTCTTCAGCTGATAAACACTAATTCTGCATTTACTAATGTTTAACCGCACCAGGGTATGGTCACCCCATGAATGCCACCAAATCTGGGCCAAAATTTGGGAAACGCTGCTCGTGAGCCCCAGCAGCTGGAAGACACTGACTCCGAAGGCAGTGCCAGGAACGGCAGGCACCCACCCTTCCTCACAACTGCTTTGGCTTGACAGCATCAAGGCATTTGCAGCCTCCGACATGACTGCATCAGATCTTCAATGACAGCTAATAAAATGGAACTACACCCCACTGCTTTGAAAAGCTGCAACTCAAAACTTCTTCAGAGATTATACTTATTTAAATAAGAGAAAGACACTGGGCTTTAACAGAAGCTCATAAGGAAAATAGCTTGACAAGTTTGATAACACGGAACACACTCTTCTTCATACACTTTCCTCTCCTTTCCAGCTCCATCCTCTCCTTGCCTTCCCCACAGCCTAGAAAAGCAGATATTTAGCCCTCACTTGCTTCTACTTAGGCAAGACATAGTGCTTGAAGGGGGATGTGCACACCTCAAAGTTCAGCCTTTATCTGTGCGGCTCCTCCAGCTAAACTGACAGATTTTTGGACCCTGTTGGGGCTCCAATACACCAAAAGGAACAGGCAGAATTAAGATAGGAGGGGAGGGAGACAAGGGACAAAGCAAGAACTGTTGGGCTAGGTTGTAAACAAAAGGCAGACAAAATATGTTAAAAAATACAAGGCAACACTATAAATCCCTCTCTCCTGTGTGAGCAAGCTCCTGTGTTACAGAGCTGGAGGGGCTGTGAGACTTCCCGTTCCTTTATAGTCCATGACGATCACCCTCTCACAGTGCCACAGTATAACAAACAAATGTCCCGACTCCCATGAAGCCGCTCGTAAAAAGATGCGCCACAGCCTCTTACAGTCCTCGGAATAAGAGAAGCAGAAAGAAAGGGGGTTTTTTCCCCCATAAACTTGTTGCTTATTTTGTTAATTTTGTTTGAATTGTGTGCTGGGGCAGAGGGTGTTGGAAGGTGGGGAGCAGTAGCGGGAGCGGAGGAGAAGGAGGGCGCCTGGCGCTGGGAAGGCTTCCTGCTTGTTAATACAGAGGCAAAATGATATGCACATATACAGCTCCGAAAGCTACCGCGGGGAGGGAAGTAACACAAAGGAGCCATTTATTGCCTGAAAACTGTCTCTGAACAAACCCATTGTGTTAAAGTAATACAAATTCACAACACCTTCCTGCCTCTTTTTCCATCTGGATCTAGGCTAGTTTGGGTAAAGGACCCCGGCACAAGCCCTGTGCCCTTGGCCCCTGGCGGAAGCGTGACTGCTCAGCATCCCTGAAAGGTCCCCTTGTAGGGCCAAATGTCGTGCTGATAACACAGAGGTGAGAGAGAGGGAGAGGAAGAGAGGGAAAGAGAGAACAGTTTGGCCAGAAGACTCTTAAAAATCCATCAACTCATTTCTGGCCAGGCTCTGGGTTTATCTAGAGAAGCAATTTCAATCCAAGAACCAGAAGGAGGTATCTTTTGATGTAACATTTTGTTCTTTTTCTGAATACAAAGTTATTCCAGGCAATGCAGTTGGCCTGAAATAGTTATCAGTTACAAAACCAGGACTGCTCCTATCTCCCCTCCTCCTTGTGCAATGCAAAGAAGATCCTCCCGCTGAGCTCCAAAGTAGGGGAAAAGCTATTAATTAAAAATAATTCTCCACGTTAAGGCTTGCTGCCTAAAGCTCAGTTAATATTAAGGAAATTCCAGCCGTTCACTCCCTGCTGCTGGAGCATTTTCTTTCTCTATTTTGTTATCCTAAGCTTTTTGAGAAGAAGGGAATATGGGTATCACCTTGACATCTCCAGGCCCTTCCCTCTCCTCCCCGAAATTCAGGCTCTGCTCTTCCCCTCTTTGGGGAGGACCCAACCCATCAGACTGGATCACACCAGACGGGAGAGCAGGTTTATTCGCCTTCCACCTTCTTCTAGGCCTAAGGTGACAACGGGGGATATCCCCTGATCTTTGTTCCACCCAAGTGATTAGCACCAGTCAGAAGAAACAAGTTTTCCTGACTCACAGCAGGGCTGCCCCCCGTCCCCCCTCCAGCCCCGCGCTCCTGCTGAGCATCACAGCTCCGCTTCTTGAAATACCTGCCCTAAATTTTCAAGCCTCATGCACACTCTCCTCAGCCACATTCAGGCTCTGCCTCTTCCCAAGGAATCGCTCACATCATGCAAACCCGTATCTCCTTCTCTGGCTGCTGCCAGAGCTCCACAGACCCTCTGCCCCCAGCCCTGGGACTGGATGACAACATCTAATACAGGAAAAGTATCTTTCTGTTCTGCTTAATGATGGCAATGTATTTCATCCCAGTGATGTTAAACATCACAGAAGACTTCAAAAACCACTTAAAAAAACTTCTCAGTTTTCTCAGGTATTGCCATGCTGTTTGAGAAATGCAGAAAGAGTACAGAAATGGAAACCTGAAGAAAACAAGAAAGAAACTAATCAAACTCCAAAACCATTCTTTCCTGTGCTGGGGAAGGCTTGAAATTACATGTGTCCCTATGCCTAAATACTAAAAAACTGCAGCAAATAAGCTGATTTCAACAGTGACAATATCAGTGTAAAATTCCTGCCATTACAATATCTCAAAGTACATTTTGCACTCTTACTTTCTTAACAGCCGCATACAGTTAAAAAAATCCACTCTGTTTCCATGACTTTTTTCTGAATTCATGCAGCATGCAGGAATCTTTTAGAGAACGGACCCCCAAAAGCTTGTTTTATCAAATTCTAACTTTCACCATTTCAAACCTCATCATGCTGAAACTTGATGTACAAGCTGTCAGAACAAAAGCCTCGTCTCTTCAGTGCACATATTTTAAAGCCATTACTTTCATTTTTCAAACAGCAACAAAAAAAACCCAGAAATACCTTCAGAATTCTTTATGATTCCCAATTTCTTTTTGAAGTTCCTTAAGCCTCAAAAAGGTTTAGTTAAAACAATTTCTATGTTTTCAGGCAGTGAGTTTTTAGCACACATTTCTAAGTGTGCTTTTCTAAGTGTTCTTTCCTACTGAGATAAAGGTTAGAAGAAGGTAGTGACAAAGACAGTGTATGACGGGGAAAAGTATTTCGTACACCACTGTGAATTTACATATAGCTGTAAAATGCGTTATGCCAAAAAGGATTCCACTAGGACAGGCAAATAACCTCATCATTCTTGAGCATTAGTCTTACTAAGATGTGAATTTAGATCCTGATTCATTGAAGCGTTAAGTCCATACTTAGACACATATAGCTGAGTCTCACTGAAATCATAGGGGCTGGAGATCAACTTAGGTTTTTATTTACATGGGGATTTTGGTCCACAAAAGCAGCAGAGCTAGCACTGGAAAGAGCAGATCACCCATCATATCCATGCTTTCTTTCAAAACCATCACTGCGCCACAGCACCGTCACTGCACACATCCAGCAAGCAGGGGTGAACATATTCCCACGGGAATTTCTGTAGGACTCTGAGCACCAATTACCTGGAGTTGACTACAAATCTCTAGTCACTGATGATGCAGGATTCACTCTGAATAGGCACCTCAGAGCTAAGAAGGAAAGTGGTGCTTTAAACTATGTCCTAGCCAAAATGTGGCGACTTATTTCTGCTGATTTTCAGCAGTGGTGATGATGCGGCCCATGATGCTGACCCCTCGTGCTACCACTGCCACTGCCCCTTTCACAGAGAAAATTCCTCTTTGCATTATTACCACTGCGTAAATCCATTATAAATACTGCTTAGATTCATCGACAGCACTTGAACATACCTGCCAGCCAGTCATGTAAATTGTACTCTTGATTTTCTAAGTTCTCATCCTTCCCTTAAAACTGACTGTTTACCCAGCCTGAATTCACACACATTCACGTTGAGTGTCCCAGTGAGTAATCCAGGTTGTTTCATGGGCCACGTCGATTCATCAGCAAAATGTTAACGTGAGCTCTTTAGAACCAAAAACCACAGGATGTTTTACTTGTGCTGCACAAGCAATGTCTTTCCCAAATCCTAGCTGAAGGATGTGGCGCTCTCTGTGAGCTGAGGAGTAGCTAGCCATGCAGCTTCTTCCTCACTTCTCTTTCATGGGAAGCTCATCCCAAATGCCTGCAAGAGAAATTACTGAATACAATACCACTCACTGCCTACATCGCTTTAGTTATATCACAATAAATACAAATCAAACACCATTTTGGATGTAAAAGCTACCAATTGAGAATTTTACTTCCATGTGAGGCAGCTTTCCATCTCCTACAGTGATATTAATTTCTCATTTTTCCTCCTGTCTCTGCAATTACTTTTTAAGCTCCTCTATTTCACATCATCAATCCCACTCATAAGACTGCAAGTCACCTAGATGCCATCTGTTGAAAAACAGTGATGGAAAGTCTGAATAATACACGGAGTCAGGGTTATAGATGCTACATTTTGACACCCTCAGAGGCGTAAAGCTGGGGGGAACGGATTAATAATTACTTTACCTGAAACTAAATCAGTTCTTCTTTACAGGCCTGACCACAGGATGAAGCTAGTTCTATAAATACCTTGGTTTAGTCTGGACTAATTCAAACTAGGTATGCAAATATTCAGCACTCCAACGGCAAGATGCTTTCTCTGATAGTTCTTGCTTTAGCATGTCAATCTGAAAGCTTGATTGCTTTTCTCACACTTCTTTGGATGAAAGGACATAAACAGCTATGAAAACCAGTTCTTTAATATGCTACTCCTCAATTCAATTCAAACATACACTTATTGCAAAAAAACCCCTGACATGAACTGAGAAAAAAAAAATCAGAATGGAGAGCATCATAATGTAATACCAAATGCAAAGCAATTTTCATTCCTGGATCCTGGAGGATGCATGTACAGAGCAATTTTTCTACTATACAGCAAAAAAGGGATGAGGGGGAGGAGTACATATTTCCAGTAGAAGTTGGGGACAGCTTATAAAGGACTGCTTTTCAACTTAAATACTACATTTTTGAAAGCTTTTTAAAACCACTGCTAATAATTTATATTTGGTGTGATGGAGAGTGTATAAGTATTATTGCAGAGGACAAAAAAGCCTAAATCTTACTGGCTTGGATTCTTTGACCTCGACAAGTTTAGTCTGAAAACATTTGTTACATGACGAAGAGCTTTGTGAGAACGCTAATAACATTCTTAAAGGGTTAATGATGCCTAACTGATTGGCACTAAAAACTAGATTTCATTTGGTATAGTGACAGAGAAACTCTGCCACCAGGAGTATCCGTTCATGCCCACATTATTATAGGACAATTTAGGTCATCTTATTTTAAATTTCATGGCTCTGTAACATAGATGTAAATCAAAGTCAGTGAGGCAAATGATGATTTTTCCATAGTGAGATTTTTATAGTCTTGATCTTGAAAATATGCTCTGGGCCCAAGCTGTCTATCAAAATCCTTTGAATTAGCCAAAGGAGTTTGCATTGCTGCTAGTGTACAATTAGAATCAGAAAACAAAAGCAGAAAGCTTTCAGAACAAGGCATGTCTCATAATTTTTAAAATCTGGGCTATACTAACAATTAGCATTTTTGAAAGAGCTGGAATCATGAGCTGTTCAGGTCTAGTAACATGCAGCTATTGAAATGGAGAGATTTCAAACTGAAATCCTAGGTACGTCTAGGAGACTTCAGCTGTTAGCGTGGCTCAAAACACTGCAGACACGTGTGTGTTTACTTTGTGTACATATATAAAGGCACATGTGTCTACACCTGCACATAGCATCTGTTATTGAAGGATTTCTAGTATTTAATTGCATGATTGTAGCATGCAGATTCAGTCACGTACAAGCAATTGCTTACTTTAATAAGCACACCGTGCATTTGACATATTGGTTGTTAGCTTTTTTAGACCTGATTCATCTGTCACTTCCTTTTCCAGATTTGATTTATTGGTCAATTCCTTTTCAAGATTTGATGTACTGGTCATTTTCTTTTCAAAATTTGATTAAAGCACATTCCATAAGTCCTTTCAGATCTATTTCTAAATACTACACATATATCTGGTATGTATGTTTAAAATCTTAATTCCAGAACTTTTTTGATTAATAATTAATCTCTTCCTCTCTTGGGCTAGTCTTTGTTATACATGGGTATAATCTGAATTAGATGAAACAAGCAATTACAGTGGACATAAAATAACAGTAAGTGTAGCTTTACAATAAATTGCTCTCTATGAAGCTTTAAAGAGAGTCTGGAGATTTAATAAAAAGCATTAACACAAAAGAGGTAAAATTTGAGTTCTGGCTTCAACATTTTTATGCTCTGGAATTACATGCTGTGAAAGCAAACAAAAGGGAATTCGTGTTGTGCAGCTCCGATTGCCCCAGGGATACCAGAGAGGGAATCTCAGTGTAAGGTAGAGAACTTTGCTTGCCAGGATAAAAGGCACCAGGGTGAATCTTTGGGTAAACAAGACACGTACAGAGTCCCGGGAAGGGTTCTCCGCTCCCAGCCCTACACCCACTCAGGCCAGACCAAGGTGCAAGATCACCCTTTAAAAGGGACGAGAACCTGACAGAGTTACAGACTCCACAGTGAAAGCAATGAAAGAAGGGAGGCAAGCCTTGACTTACTGGCCAAGCTCCAGCAGAGGTAATTAAATTCTGCCTAGCTAAATTCTCTCTGCACCCCCAACAAGATACAGGTTTGTTATCTACTTCCTAATCTGCCCCAAACTGCGGGCAGTGCTGTTTTATACAGCCAGACAGCTGCTTGGTTCCACTGGTGCGTGAAAGGAGCCGTATCCATCCATCTCCTCTCTGCCTCGCAGGGGTGTTTTGAGGGCTAATTAATAAATATTTGGAAAGATGAAAGGCACCCAGGAAGAGCAAGGCATTATTATTTCACACTCACCTCTGAGCAGGTCTCTAGATAAACTGTATGACCTGGGAATTCAAACAGTTACATGAATGTTATTTCAGCATTAGCTCTGCGAATGGTTTACCAAATAGAAAGGTCCCATCCTGCCCAAGCCTGAGCACCTCCCAGGAGGAGCTGAGCACCAAAGCTCCCACTGAACCCAAGAAAAATTGAGAGTGCTTCTCATGAAGCAGGAGATGCTCAGCTACTCACAAAATGAGGTTGCCTTTGAGGAAAATGCATTCGTGCTTTAAGACACCTCTTCTATGTTTTTGGTAACAGCTCAGGACAACCACCATCAAAGTCAGAAGAAGCTTTTCCAGTGAGGTTAGTGAGAGATTGATTTGATCCTAAAAGGAGAAACAGAAAGAGCAGCGTGCAGTGGGAAGCTCTGAGGTCTTTACGCAGCTTCCCTCTATCTACACAACTAGCCCTAAAAGTAAGGAGTGTGCAGAGATATAGAGGAATATGACATGGAGATGCCAGGGTCAGAGCCGAGGATGTATGTCCCTACCTCTGGCAATAAAGACTACAAAACTGGCAGCTGTTGCTGCAACACCTTGCTGTTAACCAAACGCCAGCAGAGATGCTCTTACAAGGCCACGGGGACCATGAGGATGTAGAGTTATTGCCAATGCCGAGAGGTCTCTGCTCGGTTTGGAGGAAGACCTCAGTGCTTCTGGCTGTACAACTTAGGGAGACCTTCTTTCTCACAAGAAACCTCTCAGAGGCCATTTCACAGCAGGAATGATCAGGAGTCCTGGCCTCAGGCAGAAAACAGAGCTCTCCATTAAGGTCAACCTGTGTTTCACTTGGCAGTTCATCTCAATTTATCATCAATACAATGAAGGCAGCTGGCTCTGGATGGCCTGATCCCCTTGGTTTCTACCTGGCATCTAAAAACCACCATGACAAAAAATAAAATAAAGGCTTTCAATTTTAAATGAGCTTCCTTAAAAAGATCTGGCCTCAGTGCTGCCAGGGTCCTGGTGCGAGAAGCTGCAGGGATGTCCCCAGCAGGAGCAGCATCGCTGTTCCTGTAGTGGTTCGTGACCCGTCCCGCAGTGGGCTCGTTCGCTGCACCGACTGCAAATAGCTGGGAGTCAGCGCTGCCCAGGAAGCGCTTTTCCTACAAAGATGCATCTGTGCATTGCCTTTGGATATATGTTCCCTGGATATCACAAGCCTGACCATTATGATGACAGTTGCAAGAAAAGGATCCATCCAGAGCCCACCGAAACTACAGAAAAGAGGGATTTAGGAGGAACCCCTACATCCAAACACTATCACCTCCTTTCTGCATGACAGCTCATGAGCAACACACCCCAGAAAGCTGCATCTTGGCTGGATGATTCATCTGCCTCCTCCATTGACTGAGTGCAGCATCACTTTATGTGGACAAGAAGAAAGCAGACAAAGCTATTTAAAATTATACCTTCCCGTATTCAGTTATTAAGCTGCAAATAGGCAGCAATTACAAAAAAAAAAAAAATTATTGGGATGGACTAAATGCTACTATTTCTTTTATCATCCAAAATCCAAAAAATAGGGTTTTTTTTTGTTTTGGGTTTGGTTTTTTTTTTTAAATATGGGGATGTGATTACAATGTTACTCATCCTTTGGACAAAATAGAGATTTCAGAATTGCTCGATGAACCTATGTACTTCTGCATATTAAAATCTAGCGTAGCATCACAGAAGCGTGCAAAGAATTTCTCAGTCCTTTTCTAGAAGAACTAACAAAAGAGAAGTTGCCTGCTCCCCACAGCCAGGTACCTTGAATTTGGTGAGACCTAATTACTTGTTTCCCATAAAGCAGAGCAGCCCATTTCCTGGCCCTGTAAAGATTTGACTGAGGGCAAACCACTCCCGCCAAAGGTCTTGAACCTGAGGACTCAGAAGAAGACACTGTAAGATAAAAGGCATACCTACACCTTAGAAGATGGGGTCCATAAACATATGTCTGAGAGAAAGCACGTTTCAAAGGGTGGGATAGTTTGAGCAGCAAAGGCCTCTGGACTTTCACTGACCTTTTTTTATATCTCTAAAATGATCTGAGCTCTCTAATTTTCATGTGCATCCAGTAATGACTTCCTGTCCTCCTCAACCACTCCAAAAGTCAATGCTATGCTGTCCAAGACAAACTGCCCTCTTAAGAGGAATTAGGAAGACTCCTGCCCCAAGTGAATAATATCCAGCCCCCTCTTACTTTCCCAGCAGAGCCTTCCCCTCTCTTTTCCACTGTGCCAGCATTTCCCACGAAGCGCAAATCCACATGCGAATGCTTCGCACAGCAGGGAGCCAATTCTCACACCACTAAACGCCAAACCCTCCAGAACACTTAAAACAAACACATTGCAGTTTGCGTCCTGCACTTGTTGAAATGTCAAATGGGTCTAATACCTTGTTTTTCATCTGCTGGCTTCTCTCTGAGACGACGTTTCAAGACAAACAGGTTGAGCGTGGGTACAATGTGGAAGTGGTTTCAATGAGGTTTTATACAACCTAGTTCCCACCGCGGCTCAGAGAGCATCCGAGTACCCTCTGCTTCAGAGGTGTTTGCTAGTGGTGCGGGTGGCTCGGACAAGAGACTGGGATCTCGTTTGCGCTGACTGGGCTTCCAAGAAGCGGTTCACCACTTACACTACTCTGTAAGAGCTTACTGTGCTTCCAGCAATGAAATACAGCAGCAGAGCCATTACCTGTCACTGCTCCCATGTCAATGGAGCTGTGAACGTGTTGCCACAGGAAACTACAAAATTACCCTTTCCAAAAATGGACAGGTCTTACAGTGTTATTTGAACTGTCCCCCTCCCCCACCACCAACCATAAAAAAAACCCCAAAAACCAAAAAAACCCCAACATTACAGCTATTGGCTCTCACTCTGTTCACCTATTGCTAGGGCATTTACATCTAGAGGAAAACAAGGAACAGATGTTGGGTGATTGAAAAACTTGAGCCTTCCATTGTTTTATTGACTTGTCACCACAGAGAAATTTGCTTTAATTTACTTTAAAAGTAAATGACTTGATCTTCATAAAACTGGTGGCAAGTCACAGTTCTTAATGAGGATGTTAAACAAGGATTCTGTTTAACAACCAGAGGCACCAATTCCAAACGCAATGCCTATTTGAACAGACACATCTATCTTCTCTTTTGAAACATGCTGGTTTATTTTCAAGATGTTCAACATACCCAGGGAAAAAACCAGAAGCTTCTGAGCCCTGAAAGCTTGTGCGAAAGCTTTAGGGTTGTTTTTTTTCTCCCTTCATGATACTTGATTGTACCAGATTGTACCAAGTAATTCAAGTAACTTCCTTCCCCGCCCCCCCCCCAAAAGAAGTAATTCGTATCTAAATAGAGACCTTTTGAACCCCACTGGCTTCAACACAGTCTACCACGTAACTCGAGGAAAAGTGAAAGAAGAAAAAAAATGCCAGGTGTCCAGGGATCTAAAAAAAGGCAAAGACACTCAACTTTTTGAAAATAAGCTACCAGCTACCGCCAGTCCTGGCTGCAAGCCTTGATGTTTTTGAGAGGCTGAATTCAGTTCCCCAGACCCAAACTCCAGTATCGCCAGTCCAAATCAAGCAACACTTTGATGACTGAGAATGGGCATGGTGTCTCCTGGGTACTGAAAAGTGAAAGGTCTTCCAGCCACCTCACAACCACCATAGGGGATCACTTCCTACTGCGGCCATCAAGAATACATCCATGGAAACAGGAAGTCTGTGAGGAGGAAGGTCTTCAGAGATGGGAAATGAAGATATCTCCTTCAAAGAGAGATAATACAGGGTTTTCAGAGGCTAGAGAAGAGACTGTCACCTTTGTCACCTTCACATGTCCTCACTACAATAGCAAAAATATCTCTGGAGCTCCTAATCCAAATGTGTAATTCCCAGAGTTTGGCTGCAACAGGCTTTAGCTGAAGCCTGGAGTGACTCATGATCTGTTTCCAGTCTTTCTTTACACTACGAAATTCATACAACTATGCAAGAAATTTCACCTTCACCTTTTTGGAAGCAATTTGCAGCTTACAACTTACAGCTGTTACTCAGCTTGGGAGTCAGAAGAATTTTCTACCAACTAAATTGGCTACACTCTGCTTGGTCCCAAATTTTGCGCAGAAGATCTGAAGACAAAGCAACAACGGACCAAGAGGTACAAAGATTCCTGAGTGTTCTCTGCCACTGCCAAAGCAGCTGGTGCTGCTCTGAAGAAAAGGTTGAGAGCCACAGTGGTGTGCAGGAGCCTTGGGAGAGGGAAGGAGATAAGCACAGCCAAGAGGAGAAAACCCAGGACATGGGAGCTCCCCTGGCACCAACACACCCTTCTATTGCCCTGCACTGACACCTTCTCGGTGATGGGAGAAGCACGGCCCAAACAGACCTCTACGTGCTTGGGTACAAGATCTCTTTTCACATCACAGCTTTCAAAGGTTGGGTGTTTTCACAAGAGTAACCCTTGCCACAGCATTCAGGCAGAACCTACGTGACTGACTTCCAGTATAGCGGTGCAATGCCCTTTCACGCGTGTTCACGGAGAAAGGGAAGGAAAAAGCAACAACCGATCTGTATCTCCAAAACGACGCAGTGGAGCAGAGCCTGGGCACTGGGTAATGCCCACATGGCCAAGGGATCCTTCCCGAACCCAGCACTTGCTCAGGCTCTGGTTCAGCACAGTAACAGCACTAACACCGGAGTACCAATTTCCCTGCGATTCAGAGAAAATGGCTCTAATTAGTCACAAGCAATTCTTCCCATCGCTCCCTGGAATTCTTTCATCCAGGCATAGACAAGCCCTCAGCAAACTCCAGTAGCCTGAGAAAAGCTGAGCCCGAGGTGTTAACGGCTGTGAATATAATGCGGTTAATTTAATTGGGTTGTCCATCCTTGATATTTGAAAAGTCCCTTTTAAATGTTACAACTTCTTTTTAAACAACTGAGTTATTATTTTCTCCTGAACTCCATTTCCATTTTAATGCTGATGTTCAGTTTCTTTTGCAAATTGAGTAAAGGTAAAACTCTCCCAATAATATACCATCCTTTTGAACAACTTATTTCCTTTTGGTGCAGTTTCAAACAGACAGAGCTGTAATGGCCAAAATAAATTTTATCCCCGAAATGCAGAACGCTAAAAGTTAAGCTTAACTTGTAAAACTTTTTTAAGAGAGACAAAATCATGCCAGCCTTATCACCGTGACAGTCACAGTTGTTTAGATTTATTATGCAATGGTAATCAGGCTATACAATAAATTCGCTATAGTAATGCATTAATCACTTTGCAAAGAAAAATGAACCGCTGAAAGGAAGACAATACATTTTTCTCTCCCTTCTTCTCTGTGGTAAAAACTGGTCCTTAACTCCATTCTTTAGAGAAGGAAGCATATATTTTCAGTTCTGCTGCTATATCTCTGATTTGAGCCAATGGCTCAGCAAGGTCACTCTCATTTTACTGTCTACATAACTGAGCTCCATGAGTATTTCTCAATGACATCTTCCTTATAGAAGTAGAAAATACTTAGGCTAAAATGTCTACTTGACTCATTGGCTGATTTTCCTGGTTCTGCATACAATTTCATCGCATAGAGAAAGTTTATACTTTTGGATGAGACAACTTTTTAAGTTGATTGAGACTGATCACCGAAGGAATAAAGATGCCCAAAAGGGTTTTATAAGAAATGGGATGCTATACAATGCAAATCAGAGGTGGAACCTTGGATGAAGCAAGAAAGATGTTGTCACAGATATTTTTAGATCTGAGGGACATTTCTGTCTTCCCTTCGCAAAGGTGTGTGTGTGTGAATACCCCGGTCATCACCCTCCTTCAGGGATAAGCTTTAGCCTTTCACAGTAAAACCTGTCACTGTCTCATTTCCAGAACCGGTACCTGGTCTATACGGGTGAGGTGGCAGTGTGTCCCACTGCACCCCTGTCAGCACCTTTCAACACAGGGTTTGGTTAAGACTTAAATCAAGAAGCCATAATCCTGCAGAACTTAAAACCACCTCCAAGAGCTGCTCCCTGGTATTCTGCCATGCTGATTAATCCCACTATGGAGCAATTTGTACCAGCACGTCCTAGAAGAGAAGTCCCTGGGGAACTTCTTGTGAGTAAATTTTCTTGTAAATACTTTTTTTTTTTGCTCCAGGACATCTCCCCAGCAACCTCCCAGGCCAGACACTGGAAGACAATGAAAAAAGCAGAATTAGTAGGCTCTGTTTCCCCTCATTTTTTCCAAGGAGCGAAGCGAAACTGCATTGAAAGAGCACCAATGTCTTTTCCAACTTTTTAAAAAACAACTTAGAGCCAACAGCAAAGCCCAGGTCTGTACAGACGGCTGAAAATCCTCTTTGTTCCACCTTCAGCTGTGGCATTTTAGGAAAACTTCCGTCTGTCACAAAGGAAAAGCTGGATCTAGTCAAGACTTCGTTGAAGCTGGAAGGTTTTGAAACACTGGACCCGACCAGCGACACCAGTAGAGGGAAAGGTGGTGTGTGGATGGCTGTAGCTGCTCCACTCCTACTGAAATTAGTGAAACTCATGTGACAAAATCTGCGTGTCGCACCTTGAAGGTACACCCCAAGGTGTTACCTGTAACCGCAGAGGCTGCATCCTATCTCCCATTCTTACTTTTATATATAAAATTATAGAGTGTTAAAACACATTTCCTAAAGCCTGTCAGTAAACTCTGACTGTACTTTGCACTACAACATTCCTGTTACCAGGGTAAATTCATGGGGAGGCTGCAGTTAACACTCCTAGGTAAAGAAATGCTCCCTACCCTCCATCCCATAGAAGAAAAATTATCAGAGTAAGAATTAAATTATTCGCTTTTCAGACATTGCAAAGCCTCCAGGCAGCATCCTCACAGTCCTTTTCCACACAGGTAAATTGAATTCCAGCAAGTTTACTGTATGTCGACTCTTCAGACGAGATATTAAATAACAAAGTCATGACCATAACCTATGAAGAAAGACTGAAAAACATTGAGTTGTTTAGTCTAGAGAAAAGGAGGCTGCAGCAAGCCATAACAACAGCCTTCAAATATGCAAAAGGTCTGTGCACATTGTCCGGGAAAGGAATGGGCTGTCCTCGGTGTCTGCGGTGACCAGGGCATACGGGACCTGCATCGCAGGTTAGACAAGGAGAAATGCTTTTGAGAAGGGACAGTGGTGAAGGTCTGCAAGGCAGGCTCCAGGGAGGTGTCACGGTCTCCTTGGGGGGCTTTAACGACAGGTTATGCAAATATCTGTCAGAGATAACGTAAATCTGTCTGACCCTGCCTCATGGAGCAGGTATGGATTACATCACCTCCTGAGATTTCTTGGAAACCTATTTCATTTCTGGTTTTTATGTGGCTGAGCCCCCAAGGGTCATTTTCCCCACTGCCCAAGCTTTTCCCTTATCTGTTCAGTGTTGGCACATCAGTTCTTCCCACCACCCAATTACCTGATTTGGGATGGGCTCACATAAATGAAAAGGCTGGTGTCTGCAGGGCAGCCAAGCTGCAGCATGGGCTTACACCACTCAGATCTGGCACCTAATTCTTATGGAAATAAGTACATGAATGGGAGGGTGGTTGGTGTAAGAATGTAAGAATTTGGGCCAAAGTTTGAGGATTGCTTTGAGACGAATTGTGCTAAAAATATGTAAATAATTCTAAAATTTCGGGTGGATTTGCCTGGCATCTTCAAGTGTATGAGGCTTTCTGCTGTTAGAGGGAAAGTCTGAACAGGGCACGCTGCTCGGCTCCCCTGCGCCCCAGAAGGGCTTTTATTGGTGGGGACGGGGGGGCATGGGACGGGGCAGCAGTGTAACTAGCCTGCACCCAGGTCCTTTAACTGCTCACCCCGTGCACTGTGCAGATGTGTAAGGAAGTGATGCTGGCTGCATCCCTGCGACGTTTGGGAAGATGTGGGACTGCCCCACAGAAGCCGCAGGGAGGGATCCCACCGGCAGAAAAAAACCCAGCTGTTCCACTGCTACCATCAGACACGGGCATCGCAGGAGGGACTGAGCTCAGGCAGAGCGAAACACTGGCACTACTGAAGGAAAAGCCTTGCAAAAGTCAGCTCCTAAATCCACTCAAGTCTGCAAAGCCCCCCCAAACCAGGAACGCAGGACACTGAGTTGGGATGTGCTGCCAAGGAGTGAGCCTCCAGATGTGCAATGGTGGCAATGCACCCTCCGACATGCAGAGCTTGCTATGGGGGGAAGCAGAGGCTTTTTGGGGTCAGTTCTTGCTTGCTTGAATTAAATCCAATTTTAAAATGCATAAAGCTTCAGTAACTGCAAAATGATCCCTTTAAGAGAAAAAGTAAAAGCAATGCCACTTCCACTTCAGCCTCCCCGGTTTAATTTCTTGCAAACTTTTCCTGCCATATATGCCGTGGCAACCCATAATCTAAACCTTTTCAGTGCATTCTCTTGCCGAACTGGTGTATTTATTTTGCAAATTAGATTAGCTTTCTTGATTGCAAACTGAGAAAACTAAAAAAGTACACCATAAATTGTAAGAAATGCTTAAATGGATGATATGCTGATAAATAATCCTTGTGCTTAATCTGAAAACCATTATGTAGTTGGAGTGATGACTGATTTAACACTACCCATTTAGTTTACCTGTGATAATGTGTTATTTAAACTCAAGACTTCGTATTAAGTATAATCTGGACTAAAACCTTTATCTGGAAATAATTGCAAAAGTCGAGGGCTTTTTCCCTTTTCTTTTTAAAAAAAGATTTAATTAAAAACACAAGATGAAATAAATATTTTAGGCAACCAGCAACAAAATGGGAAAATACCATGTGTTTGTAGTTTTAGTGCCCTCTGAGTGCTGGAATTTATTTGCAGCAAGCAGAAAATAGACAGCAAGCATAAAAATTCAGCAGATTCCCGCTAGTAAAATTATTTATCAAGCTAACAAGGGAGGAACCCTTCTAGTAGCAACAAGCCAGCAAGGAAAAGACGTGCCTTTATATTTTACCTTTGGGTTAGCACACCAGTAAAAATGCCAACTGACAAGCACTTCACATAAACATTTCTTTCTAAATGAGCTGCCTTGTTAGAAAAAAAATCTAAGCAAAGGAGCTCTACAGTCAACAGACAGAAAAACCCAGGATGAATACTACATTGCTCCATATTACAGAAAAATATAAATAAAGACATAAAAATAATGTTGATGCATAAATGACTTTAATAAATTAACATTTCATTTCACATTTAAAATAACTACTTGGGCTATAAATCTCTCTTAGCTTCAATTCTACCAAGAAAGATAACATCCCAGTTATCTATTATTTAGATCTTTCTTACCTCTGGAACCAAATGTATACACACACACACAAAAAAAAAAAAATATATGTGTGTGTGTATGTGCGTGCATTCACTGCGCTGTTGTTGGCTGTGCTACTCAAGCCCCATTGCAATATTTATCGTATATTTATTTTACGACTGAAACCCTGAAGTCGGTTTTACAGTTTAGTTTAACGACACCAAACTTTGATTATAAATTATAAGTGGCTTTATTGCAGCCTGAAGAGGCAAAAAATTTGGAGACACTCGATTGCCTGATCCCAATTAAATTTTAAAGAAATAGTAAAGCGACACACATCCACTGAATAGCTGAGCTCTAAGGAGAACTGCAAATTACTCCTGTCGGCTGTACAGCGGGGCTGTACCCTCCAAGCACTTCTTTGCTAGAACGAGCATTTGACAATTGTCAGCAAGCTTTAAAATAAAACCAAACTAAACAAAAGAAAACAAAAAAATAAAAATCCCAAGGATCTTTCTCAAGCATTATTATTTTCATTGCAGAAAAAAATAGCTCGTGGGAGGGTAGGGGGCAAAATCAGACTCAGCGTTTTATGTGATTCAGTAACTCAGGAAGTAAAACCTGCCACAGTTGTTGACAAAGAGGGAAAAAAAGGAAAGTTTTACACTAAACTGAGTGGTCGACGGATGCACAGGTTGGAGCAGCATTTCTGACTGATCTCAGATGATTTTCTGGCCACAGTTATATGCGAGACCCTGTATTACTCACTCAGAACTCAGAAGGCGAGCAAGAAAGATTGGGGAAGGTAGGAAAAGAACCCAGATAACTGAGGGGGAAAAAAAAAAAGTCTTTTCTGAGCTTTTGCTCCCCTCAAAGCCTGGCATTCGTCTCGCCTCTGCAGCAGCTCACAATGCAGGGAGAGAATGCAGCATCTCCCACTCCCTGCACCAGCGCCCTGGGCTGCTGCTGCGGCCGACCCCATGCATTTCTGGGGCTGGGGGAGAAAGTCTCCAGCTCCGAAATTCCCACCCAAGGGCCCGATCCTGCATTCTTCTCACACCCAAGGAGTCCTGCAAAAACAATGGGAGTTTTGGCTGTGCGGGAAATGCTGAAGTGAGCTGGCATTTGTTAACCGCTGATGGATTACATTAATATGAATATTTGTCTGTAGGGGACAAACACTTTTGAGAAGTGAGCACAACATTAAGGGCAAAACATCAGCAATAATAACAAAAAAGGGTAGAGAGAAACATCATTGATGTAAACCATGAAATAAATAATATATGTCAACTTTTATGTTTCTTGCCTTTGATCTGGGTGCAGCTGACATTAAGTCCAGGAATTGATACCTTTTAAGCTGAGAAGACACAAGATGTCAAGTTATATTTTTTTAGTGCAAGGCCAACATGCGAAAACGAAGCTAAAGGAGTTGAAGAAGTGAGTATAACAGAACCATAGAGATTATCTCTTGCCATACAGAAAGAAAACGATGAGAGTTTCCATGGAAGCTGAGTGGTTAATATAATGCTGTCCTCGCTTTGCCATTCTCTCCTTATTAGAATATAATTTGGGTCCAAGTGATATGGAAATAGATTGTTACTGAGCATGGCACGGGAGTGCTGCAGGTAGAGCCAATGCAGAACGAGGTCTACAAGATGTTACATACGTATGTACTCCTCGCTCCCTGCCTGCCTCTCGTTTTAACTCTGTCATAAAGCTGTTTGAAGGTGGAAGCTGTTTAGAAGTGCACATAAAAGCACCCATTAAAAGGCATTACATTAAAACTCCATTGGATCCTGCCCAAATGATGCAGGGGCAAGGTGGAGCACCACCACAGCGTAAAGGGAAGCTGCTCTTGCCTTGGCTTTGGCGGAACTGAAAAATTTGGTCCACTATTTTTTGCTTGCTTTTCACTAGCACCAACCTTCAGGCATGGGTCTAAACCCACAGACTCTCCATCAGCTCCCCTGCATGCTCCTGACCACTTATACCAGGTAACCGGGAACAGAATTTGGCCCTAGGTGTTTATGCTGGAGTTGACATTGGGCAAGTGAGCTGTACCCATCCACGTTTGCAGCTGTTCCTGTCCAAAACCACAGCCAGAAAATCGCAGGCATGAAGGAAAAATGCTACATGTGATTTTTCTCCTCTTTAAAACACACATCCCTCCCAAAGGAACTAACCCTTCCTCTGGGACACTCTGGATACCCCTCTCCTTTACAGCCTGGCCTCATTAATCATTTACACACCCTCACACCCTCTTTCCTTAATTTAGCCTGGGCCTAAATCCCAGCAACTTCAGCAGGCTGGTCTGCACACGGAGGGCTGGGGCGCCCAGCTCCGGGACGTCAATAACCCAGCACAATGCCTCTGCACAACACGAAGCCAGCTATTTAATTACCTATCACCGCTAACAAAAGCTCTCTTTATTTTGATTAACTTTGAGGGAACAAGGTTCCCCACCACCAGAGTATGTTTAAATAATTACACAATACAGACTAACACGCCTGGAAACACAAAAAGAGGGGGAGAGAAGAAAGGGAAGACATAAGCTCAGTCTTACTTCCCAATTTAAAGTAGGAGTGACCTCGGGGTCAATTTTTCAGAGTATCTCAGATCAATTCAATTCTCACCTCCGCTGCCTACCTGCTAGCAAATGAACTTACTCGCCTTCCAATAGACAGAAATGACTAAAAGGAAATCGCATTTAGCTGCATCTGAATAACCATGGTTATTAGGTGATGCATGCAGAGGAAAAATTACCATTTCCCTTCTCCTTCTCCTCCTTGTGATTGTCATTCTCACCTCACTGGTGATTAAGATGTAGGATGCTCTTGCAGATTGTTAATTAGGTGTTAATATCTGCAAGGGGCCACAGCAAGCTCCTACACCTGAGGTCATTTCTCAGAAGTCAGGCTGTCTCCGGTGACAGTACCTGTAATTCCCATAGCTAGTTTGATTCCCACTCAACAGCTGGAGCTAGTGTTTCTTTCATGTCTGGTTTCATTTCCTATCTGAAATTATATGAGTGCTAATATCTTTATTATCTTTCCTGTAGAAGTGCATTGCTGGAGCATGGCACAGCATGTTGTTCATAGGCTTTCTTTTTTTTTTTTTTTCTTTCCCCCCAGCATTTTCAAAACGTTTCAAGCAAAAATCTTTACAGTTAGCAAATTTACAGCTGAGGACTCCATTACGGATCGGGAGGGGTAGAAAGTAGGATGGAAACAATAATAATTCGGGGACAGAAGAAAAGCAAAGCTGCACAACTGCTGAATGATAATGGCTCGAACCTTGGGAAATAAGGGTAATGGCAGGAAGGGGAGGAATTACAAGGACAGTATGACCTCTGCATGTCTTGCAGGTGCACAAGAGTTATTCCATATATGCATGCGTACATATAGGTATTAAGGATATATAGTGTTCAAGAGAGAGTGGGGCCACATAACTGAGCAATGATTTCGCTTACGCTTTGACTCATTCAAAATCAGGGTAAAGCTAAGCTATGTGTAACTCAGAAAATTACCAGCTCCCAAAGCATCCGATCTTTGTACTTGTGGCCTGGTGTGCTCGGGAGACTAAATTCTCATCCCCGCAGAAATGGTGCACGGGACCTGGGGAACACCGATGATTCCTCATCCTAGGGTATGAATTAAGGTGAATGACAAGTACTTCAATACACGAGCTTTCATTCAAAGGCTTCAAGAAACGTTACAGCTAGTTTTTAACTGCCACAAAAGCCTAGAAGGTAAGAATTAATTATCTAGGTTTATAACTGTGTAAACTAAGATATAAAGAGACCAACGGTAACAGACCTTTAGAAGAAACCTAAGATAACAAGTTTAAAGTGCTTCAGTATTTTGCTGAATCTAGAATCAAATAACTGGGTCAAAGTCTCACAAGTGAGTCAGACTGTAACTCCCAACTCCCGGTTTCTTCACTCTCTAAACATCGGGACTATATGTGGAAGGCTGAGAAGTAATTTTATATGTGGGATGTTAAATCAGTACTTTTCCTGTCTCATCAATCTCCTGTATTTTGGTACAGTGTGAATCATTTGGTAAGTGGCACAAATTAGAAAACCCAGAAGAGATGTTAAAAATATTTCAATCTTTTTTTTTAGCACTTAACTTAAAATTCCTCTATTAGAACTAAACATCAAAAGCCCCATCACTGGAAAATATTTTAGAGCTTATTCTAAACACAGGGAAAACTATTAAATTGATTTTGCTGGGAATTTGGGGGGAGTAAAAGCTATCGCATACGGCATGTACTTTCTCTTTGCTCATAAAGACTCAAGATGTTTTCATACTTCAAATTCACAGGAATGAGCTAGGAAGGAGTTTGAGACATAGCGAAGCTGTGCTTTTTTTAAATACTAGCGAACATTTTTTTTTAACCAATGTAAAATGACCTGCAAATTGTACAAAATATGTTTGCAGAGAGGAAAAGAAGGGAAAGAGGTTACTATCCATTTTTTAATCAAGAATAACACATTACATCCCATTTGAAATAAAAGATTCTCATTTAGACTTAATATAGCACATCTGCTTGAAAAACACATACAAGGCTCCCATTGACTGCAGCGGGAAACTTGCCAATAATATTTCATGGAAGTTATCTTGATATCAGCTTTGGAAAATAAAAACTTTTTAAAGGGAGTGCTAATTCAACAACAGGAAGTTAAAAATAACTCACACACAGAGAAATGTGGTTGTTTTTACAGTTCTTCACTTTAATCTTCAGTTTAATCAGATGTATGGTCTGAGAATAAAACTTAGGTGATAAGGTGTAGTTTACAGTGAAGCCAGAAGGTTGGATATCGCAGGCTGTTGCCATGAAGAGAAAAATGATGTCACGAGCAACAGTCTGACTTGATTGCACATCAGAAATACACGTGAACAGTAAGAGGATGCAAAAGGTCTCACACAAAGCACAAATCTCTTTTAAAAATGCATGTGTGAATGCAGGAATAGCAGTGAAAAGTAAGTAAATGTATACTTTAAGAGTGCCATGATTTCCCTTGTGTGAAAGGTCTTAGAGGTAAACTGGAAAAGGAACAGAAAATGTATTTCTGTTCTTTACTGCTCCTTATTTCCCCCTTTGTTTTAGATCTCATCCATACAGGGAAATTATGTAGTAAACTATACCACAGTGCTATCCATTCCCTGCGTGGACGCTCCTGCTCTAGAGTAAGAGTGGATTTTCCTGGTTAATTTATTTAATTTTGAAAGCAGCTTAAGCTATACTGGGCAGGGGTTGGGGGGAGCAGAATCCACCCTTACTCCTGGATAAGAACACCCATCCAGGGAATTCACAGCGCAGCTACCACGGTACGAGTTCAGGTCTTGCTTTTTATTAGGACGACCTCCCCTCTAGACACTCCCTTCGTGGTGGAAGCGTGGGCCCCAGGAATTCAACAGGGATTTTACCAAAGCCTGCCGTGGGGCCAGGAGCCCACCCGGGACCTCTCCTCTCACCTGAGATGTAGGTAGGATGCTGTTTAGATCCCAGGGTCCATCATTGCTGCATCCTGCCCTTGGAGCTCTACAAAAGTCCTTTGAAAACTGAAACATTAAGTGTTACACACAGCGACAAAGCCCACCAGATTTTTTTCTCGCACTTAATTTTTAAGAGGAAGCCTGGCTACAATTTTCTATGTCAGAACCAAATTCTACTTTCCAACATCATCATGCTGATCAGGAAATAATTAGAGGGATGTTTTGTTCCTGTTGTTCCATGATGTCGGAGGATGGAAAAGCTCTTCTGCACCAAACAAAATACACTGCAGTAGGATAAAATATGCCTGGGGTTATGTATGTATTGTGAGGGACATTCGCCGGAGCTGCTAGCAGATGGAATAGGCTAAGACACAGCCTTTGGAAAACAACAGTTGCCTTGTAAAATACCACAGTGTACCCTTGGTGGTCTTTTATAGGATAGCAACTAATTTTGTTATTGGTATAACAGCATACATCATAAACACAAATTCCATCCTGCAGTGCTTGCTCTGAAAACTCCCAGCAATCCCCCCCAGGCTCGAGGGCACGGAGCGACACCACCGACTGACCTCCACGAACCCTGCTGCCATCTGACCCGCGAGAGACATTATGGTGAGAACCTCTTAACTAGCAACCACCAAATATTCCAGTCACACTCATAAAATGAATTGCCTCAAAATGCTAAAAGTATGCCAGAAATAACACAATTCCTTCAAAGGAGTCAAGTTAGTAAGTTAGACCATGGAGACTAGTGTCCAGTGCTATAAATGCACAGTCTTAAATTCCCCCAACCAAACCACCTCCATGAATATCAAGTAAGCGCGCCTCCAGAGAGCGTGGAGTACTGGAGTTTTCATATCTAAGCTTATTATTCCTAATATCACAGAGACACTTCCCTGAATTGTCCTTCTCCTTCCCAAATTCCCCATCTGACCAGATGTCTTTCTCTCTCTTGCTTTCACCTGTCAATCATGTTCACAGCTGAAATTTGATTTCTCTCCCAACAGTAACCTTAGATGAAATATTACCATAGGGGTCAGAACTGTCTGAACCTTGCCATAAAAGTTCGTTAACTCTTCCGAGACCCAAGAGCTATTTGCTTAAAAGGAACGGATTTTGCTGCTGGGTTTTTTTTTCTATAATATGTGAAAGTGTAACCACAAAATATTGGAAGGAAGGCACAAGGAGTTGTCCTAGAGACCAGCAGGCTAAGCAAATCCTGAGATCACAAGCGTCCACCAGAGAAAAAGCTTTTGCTTTTTTATTATACAGATAACAAGAATGTGTGTCATATTATTTATAAAAATCTAATAGTCACATATTTAAATTACAGGAACCATGAAAGTTTTCCTATAGGATTATTGAATTTAGAACCATTACACTAGGAACAAGGTGATGGAACACGTGCTGCACCTTTGTAAGGAAAATACGTACTTCATGTATTTACTTCAGCTGAATCACGACTTGGCTCTGTTCTCGCAAAAAGCATATTGCGCTTTAAGGTCTCACAAAAAAACAAGTGGTCTGGTTTCCCTCCCATTTACAGTGGTGAAACAGAGAAAAAAATAAATGCATTGCAGGCAAAACCCTACCCGGCCTCTTCCTCGGGGAAGTTAGAGGAGCATCAGGCTCAAAATGAACCTCTTCTGGTGCCCGTTGAGAAACCTACTCCCACAGTCTATACACCAACAAAACTCCGCTTGGTGCTATTTAACATAGAGCCTAGAGCACCATTTGCAACTTCCCCATCCTCACTCAAATTTTAAATAATAAAAAATAACATTAAATAATAAAGAATAAAATAAGCTTAATTCCATGAGCTAACAAAATTCAACTGTTTTCTAACGGCACATAAGTGCTGATGAAGGCTACACAGCAGCCTGTGTTCTTCACTAAAATAGGAGGTTTCATAAAAAAATTCACACAGGAATCTGTCATTGCAACCTTGGTGCTCATTTAAGCCACTTAGTATTTTTTATAGTCAAGGTCAATAAAAATCAGATTCCGCAGGAAAAATAAAGCGCCTAGGTTGAGTCCAGCAGGGGAAGGGACTGAAAGTTTAATTCCCACATTTTCATTAGCGGCGTATTTTTCAGTCAATGTTGACAGACTGAATGAACACAAATTTCCAGAGGAAAGCAGTGCTGCGAATTAAACTCTACTGTAATTTGTAAGTACAGAAGTTGTCTAACTCAGACTCATGATGTTCATCAAGATCTGAGGGAGATCTTCAGAAGACCCATCCTTAATCCCCGTAGCTGATGTCTGAACGCTAGCATTTGAAGAAAAAGAAAGAAAACATTTGCAGAGGATTATATATGAGTTGTGGGACACGGGAGAGCTGCCTGGCTGACAAAAGTACAAAGCCCCATCATTGCAAATCGTTCTTGTAGGCACCTGAAAGTCAGCCTCACTCGAAAGCCCAGGAAACTGCACCACAGACTGTCACCGGCTCCCTGGGGCTGGACCAAAAAGCACAGTCTTAGCAGCAGAAAACAAAGCAGAGAAATTACCACCCCTGCTGAAATATGTCAAACTCCTAATGAAAATGAAAACATACCTTTTTTTATTTTGACCTCAGGTAACAGGGATTTTCACATCACCGTTGTAGACGATTCTCTCGGGTACCTAATTTAGTAAATATATTAAAATAAACCATTATTAAAAGGAATTTTTAACATTGTAAAACATGTCTGCTGTGCCACTATGGTACAGAATAGGAGCTTGTATATTCAAATTCTAAATTAAATTTAGAAAGTCTCTTGAACTGTTTATTAACTGTGAGTGAGTGAAGAAGAAATTAACACAGTTTGAAGTGAAACATTTCTAGCTCACACATCTAGTCTTTACTTCACATTAATAACAGGAGACTCTTACTGACAAATTACCTTAAAAACACATATTTTTGCCTCACCAGTGAATATCAGCTTCTTAGACCTGAAAGCGTGTAGCTTTCTGTATTTCTTTCTTAATGATTGCTATTAGCTGCACTAATGTAATTGGCAAAATAATAATCAATTTTTGTACACACTCCATTATTTTCCAGACAGTAGTTTAATAACAAAAGCAGAGCTGTCATTTCTCCCTGCGGTTATTCACACTGTACAAATTCATCCTGTCAACACATATTTAAAATCTAATTTAAAAAAAAAAAATTCAACATAGAGTGAATCTTTGTACAATAAGTGAGATAAGTCGATGAGTCAATCCACATTTCTTAAATATGGATATTTTGGTGTGTCCCTTACAGTTAACTTTCTCTCCCTGAGTGTGCATACACAGGCATACACATATATTTTCTCTAAACCGCCTGCAGGAATGCTTCAGCTCCATCCATCTATTCTAACCGTACAGCATAATCAGAGCAAGGATAAACCACAAGTCTGATCGGTTTGAATATAAAAAAAAAAAAGCAAGACAAACTATAGGTGCTTTTCCAGCATTTGATTCCAGGTCAGCTCTGCAGCTTTGAAAACAGAACGATCCCTCTCCCACATGCCACCCAAAGGTGGGACAGGCACATGGAAATGGTCCCCTCACACCACTGTAAGCAACGATTCGTTTTTCCTTTGGCTTTCCTTTCCTTTTGGGTTTGGTTGTTTTGGTTTGGTTTGGGTTTTTTTTGAGAAAGGGGAAGGTGCTTCCTTAAATGCAATACTTGGCCCACAGCAGGGATCTCTTAAAGCAAATGACTCCCATAGACCTTTGGTGTCACTTTCCCCAAGACAACCTCTGCTTTCATGCCAGCCGGTGAATCCATCCTGTTATTAATGCATGGGGCCAAGAGGAATAAGTACTCAAACCTCACACCTGAAGAGCATCCAGAAAACGATGTGGTCAGCCTGCTTTTAGCAGTCTCAGCCTTTGCCGAGGCCATCCCTTCTCTAAAACCACAACCATTCAGCCACATCACAGGAGACCTGAAACAGGATGGCACCAACCCGCTTTCATTGGCAAGGCGCATTGATTCATTTAGCAGCTTTATTTAACTATCAGTTTATTAATAAGGGAAGAGTCAAAGAAAGTAAGACAGCGTGAAGGCAGCCAGAGACACTAAGCAGATTTATTAATTTAAGAAGGCTGATCACTTTCCTTCATTTTATGACAGAGTTGGTGCAAGAGAGTTATATTTCAATAAGTTTTCTACTCTATACTGTGCTATTTTAAAAGGATTTCACAATAAAGGAAGCTGAAAGACTGTGCACAGTCTGGAGACTGTATCTGGTGTGACATGAATATAGTATTTTAACCATATTTAATCTTACAGTATTCCCTCCTCTACAATGACTTTGCAAGAGGAAACCCTACAGAAGGGAAAATCTGTTCATCCCACACCACAAAACACTGAATGGCATTGCAGGCTCCAGCAGCTCTTCCTACATATTAAAATGCTTTCATCAGGGAATTTGGGAGCAGTTAAGTTGGGGGTGTGGGGACGGGGAGAAAAAAAAAATACCTGGTCTTGTTCGGTTCACTTTCGGGCTCATTTTCATTGTCTCTAATGTTTCACTGTAACAGCTCCAAGTGCTTGAGGGAGCAGGGGCTGTTTGCAGTGGAGAGCACCACAGCCTTCGAAGCTGATGCTAATAAATAAAACTGATTCTATCCCCATCCCCTTTAGCATCACGACAGGTCACTGTCAAGGCCTTGGCAGAACTTTTGTTTCAAAATTGGAGAAGCAGGGTGCAGGCTGCAGGAAAGTGCATCTCCCCGCTTTCTTACAGAAAAGGGCTTTAAGTTTAAACACATACACACTCTGAGATACATCCACACAGATTTGGGAAACTCAGCCTCAGAAAGAGCCATTCTCTGTACTTCAGATTCTTTAAAAGCCACGAAATGTAAATCCTGGGCCCACCCCCACCCTTGCTCCCTGCAGAAATCTCAGGGCCTGATCCAAAATGTCATTCAAGAAGCTCCCTTTGATTGCAACGGGGTTTAGATTAGTCTCCGTGTGAGCACAGGTGAGAAGGGGAAAGGAAGGAAAAAGAAAAGGAAGGGGAAAAAATTAAAATAGGAAAAAAATGGGAAAGGGAGGAAGAGGAAAAGAGGAAAAAGGATTAAAATGAAAGAAGAAAAGAAAAGAAAAGAAAAGAAAAGAAAAGAAAAGAAAAGAAAAGAAAAGAAAAGAAAAGAAAAGAAAAGAAAAGAAAAGAAAAGAAAAGAAAAGAAAAGAAAAGAAAAGAAAAGAAAAGAAAAGAAAAGAGAAGAGAAACGAGGCGGCTGTGAACAAAGTGAGGGGAAGTGCTCAGTGAACATACCTAGGGGTCGGTCAGCCAGCTGCAGCCGCCTGGGTGACACACCGGAGCTAAGCTTTGGATGCACGGACGGATCCTTTAGTTACGCACAGACTCCCCTTTTGTTCCAGGAATTGAATTTAGAAACAAACAAACAAGCAAACAAACAAACAAAGGATGCTGCCCTCACCCTTCCCGTCCCCCCCGGTGCCCCGCCCGGGTCCCTGTGCCCCCCCGCCCCGCACCTGGCCGCCGTGGGACCCCGGGGCTTGGGCCAGCCCCCGCACCGCGTGTGCGTGCGAGCTGCTCCATCGCCCCGGCCCGGCCCGGGGGGGCGGGGGGATGCGTGTGCCCGGGGCCGGGGGCCCGGGGCGGGCCTGCGCCCCCCCGACGGGGCGGCCAGGCCGGGGCGGCCGGGGCGGTGCGAGGCGCGGCTCCCCGCCGGGCCCCGCCACCCCCGGCCCCGCCGCTGCGGCTGCTGCCCGCCGAGCGCCCCGCGGGCGCCGATGGAGGGCTGGTCGGGGGGACGGGGGGGGGGCTTACACCGCTATACATACACCCCCTCCCCGGCCCGGGTTATCTGCAAGCTGCTGGAAGCAGGGGTTTAAGAATCCGTGCCAAAATCCTCCCAAAATGCGCTGCTCGCCCTCGGCTGAGGCAGGTGCCGGCCGGCAGCGGGGAGGCAAACGCGTGTGCCCCCGCCGTCCTGAGCCCCCTGGTCTCCCCGACACCCCTCCGCCCTCGGGGACACTCGAGTTTAATGCTAAAAACCAAGGGATGAGGGGCTGGGAAATGCCAGAGCTTGCGCTGAAACAGGGTGTTGAGCCTCAACGCCTCCGAACGCAGCCACTGACATTTCTGCTGTAACGGGGGACAAGCTGCTGGGAACATTTTTCAGGACTGTGCTTCTTTATGAATTAACAATTGAGAGCTGCAACCAGGGACACTCCATTCCCTACCCCCGCTGGAAACTTGAAGACATTGCTCAATTTGTTGTCTGCTGGGTATTTTTTTTGTTGCGTGGTGCAGAAGGACCACTGCTAGCAAACTTCTGCTCTGGTTTTGATTCCCTCCATGCAAGACAGCTGATAGAGATGCATTAAAAAATTAAATAAATAATAATTAGGAAAAAAAAAAACCAAACCAGAAAATCATGTCACAAAGTCCACAGGGCTTCAAACCAAGCGTGGAGAGAGGCAGGGCAATCTCCATCCCCGTAACTCACTGCACCACATCTACAGGCCTGCACACTTCACTGCTGCGTGGGAAGTGGCACGGGTTTAGAAGCTAGACTTAGGATTAAAAAAAAAAAAAAAGTGGGTACAGCAATAGAAAAGAAAATTATCATTTCAGAGAGCAGTAAGATATGGGCAGCTTGCACTGAGGGCGCTGAGACGTTATCACGCTGTGCCGGGTCAACCTGATACGGTGGTAGATAGCTGGGGCTGAAGCTGGAGCTGCCTATCTGCTGTTACACTCGGTTACAGCCTCGCTGATCCCTGGCCTTTTGCTTTTCACTCGAAAAGTTAAGTCACATCCTGGACTATTTTTGCATCGTGTTGGCTTAGAGCTCACAAATCTGAATGCACTCAGCCCTCAGAGAGTGACAAATGTTATTCTCGGTCCTCCCCCACAATTTCAGGCACTCAAGAATTAGATGCGGCAGAGTGTACAGTATTTTAATCTATTGATTCGTATCTGCTGTGCCTGAAAAATTCATTAGAGGAGCCTTAAAAGTGTGAAGTGGCTGAGTGCTCAGCTCCCTCCCGAAAAGACCAGTTCTCTCAACAGCCGCTCACCTTGCCACGTCCTGGGGTGTGCTACCTCGTGTTATTCATACCGAACCCTGCACTTAAAACAGATATCTGAAGCATTTGACTACAGACAGCTCGAGTGTGTGTGTGTGTGTGTGTGTGTACAAGCAGGATTGTTTCTTGTCCCGGCTGAGCAAACAAAATCTATCCCACTCTCCATAGCTACCCCTGGAATGCCCAAGCCTCATGGCAGCCGCTCACAACAAAGCGATTCAGAAAGATTAAGAAAAATCTTAATTCCTAACATTGAAGTATGCAGGATTTTTTTTTTCCTGCATGAAATTTTAAATTCAGCCATCTGAACAGGTGTCAGAAACAGTGGGTCCATTTAGCTCCTCTGATGATCAGAGTAATAAATATAGAGGATTTCCTTTCAATGCAGCACATGCTGAAATGACACCAGTGTAGTTCTGGCATCCGAGCAGATAATTCTGATATATGCATCATTTCCTCCCTAAATCCAGGAAGCAGCTACACTCTCTATCTGATATTAGTATATTATGTCAAATAGAAATTGGTATTAAAATTATGAATGATTCTAGATCAAGAACTTCCTACACGCTACGCAGAGGGAGGGGGAGGAAACAGCTGCGCAAAAGCTTTCGGAAGGGAAAGGAAAAAAGAGCTGGGAAAGTTCATTTTTTAAACTAAAAATTTGCTGCCATGATTCACGTGGGGGTAGTTTTCAAGTGGCATTTTGATTCAGCGCAGGCGTTTTTGTTTTAAAAGGATGAAGAAGACTTTCTAATAAACAGAAGCTCTCACTGCTCTCATTGCAAACAGGCGCCCCTCGCACGGCACCTGCCCAGCAGCGGCGAGAAATTGTTCAAGAAATAAATATACACTGGTGTGACCGGGATATTTCCCTCTGTTTTTCAGGATGTGGTCCGGGATGACATTTCTCCAGTAAGGAAAACGCTGCAGCGCAAACACAAAAATACTCTTAGACTCTGCTCGGCAGAAGCCTGGAGGTCGGGCAGAGGGTTATGTTTCATTTTGGAGGGGGGGGGGATATATAAAAAAGGCTTCGGGGTAAGGTGGGATGGGGAGGGAGGCGGGGGCTGAGCCGCAGTGCACACCATTTCCCAGCCAGCAAAGGGCCGCTCTCCGGGCGCGTATCTCCCAGCACTGGTCACATGAAAGTTCTTTGTAACGTAGTTAATAAATGGGAAAGGACTATGGGACTATGGGAGAAACAGGACATTGTTAGTGATGGGGGGATTAAGACCACGCATGCCTTTTGACACACGGTTGCGGAGCTCGGGCAGCGTTCCCCCTGCTTTAGCCAGCGAGGTACCTGCGGGAGAAGAGCAGGATCCTGCTCCCCCTTGAAATCCCCAGGGATTGTACCTCTGAGCTCAATGGGAGCAGGATCGAGGCCAGAGTCAAGCGAGGGGTGATTAATGAATGTAGGTTATTCAGAGCAGAGCGGTTCCAATTAGTCCTCAGCAAGCAGTCCTGCGGCAAAGGTGGGCGCTCCCCTGCAATGATTCATACAGAGAACCCCAATACTCGCTTTGCTTTCGTGACCATTAAAAGGTGCACCTATTTTTCTACCCCCCTTCAGTTGGGCAGTTGGCGTGCTTCAGGCTGAAATTCAAGTGCAGCCTAAGGAAGGCTGCATTTTTTTTTATTTGCAAAGCAAGACTGCACTGTGTCATAACGATGCCGAACTGGGAGAGAGCCTTTTTTCCCTCTCAGGTTGGGTGTGTGATGGGAATTTTCCCTTTTGCACTCAGTCTATTTCTAGGAAGGATTTCTCTTATCCCTGTTCAAACAGGGTTTTTTTTTTTCCTGTGAGAAAGAAGATACTTCAGGGAGGCAGCAGTGCTCCCGTCGCTCTGCGCTGCTCGGTTGATTCACAATACTTTTCAAATCCTAGTGTCTGCTCCTAACTTTGCCTGCGAGGAACCTTGCAGCGGCAGAGGGGCGCGGGGATGAGGCTGGACCAGAAGCGGGTCCTGCTCTGGGGGCTTGGGGCTCTGCGCTCCCTCGGGGGCTGCAGTGCAGCTTTGGCCAGGGCTTTGCCGAGGAGAGGCCTCGTCCCTTCCCTTCCTTAGGGCAGGGCTCCTTCGGGAGCTCTCGGCAAGGGCAGCAGCAAAGCCTCTAAGTGACCCCCTGCAAAAAACCCTGGGCATCAGTAAAGGCTCAGCCGGGGAAGGGGAGGTGGGAGAAGAAATAAAAAGCAGCCCCGTCTTTATGAGAGGAGATAACTCTCTGCTTGGCCAATAGCAACCAGTTTACCCACAGATTACACATTAACCAGAAAATAGAACTCGAATTAACCAGAATCTGGAGCTTGAACCATTACTCAAACCCTGGTGCAACAGCAGGTCAGATGCCAAAGGGCAGGCTGGTGCCCTGGCACTGGGGAGGGGCGAGCTGCAGCATCGGCATCGGGGACCACGGCCACCGACGCCCACTGTCACCCACAGAGCGGCCAGGTGTCCATCGCCTCCAGAGGTACCTCAGCGGGAGCAGGCTGACCTCCAGCAGCACCCAGCGCCCGCTGACGCAGGCCCTCATGGGTGCAGGCACCATGGGGGGCCTCAGGGCCGCATCCTGACCTCGGCGCACAGGGCAGGATGGGGTCCAAGCCATGGACTGGACCAAACGGGCAGAGGAGTGGCAACAGGTCCTCTCCTTTCAGTGCCACCAGTGCCCAGGAGGGATGACCTTACAGCTGGGAAGAAGTTGCGCCAACAGCAGGGGGAAAAAAATAAAGGAAAAAAAAAAGTGCTGGGTTTATGAGCCTAGGTCTGGAGATAAAAGCCCTATCCTGGAGGGGCTGGAGCATCCTTCGGAGAGGCCTCTGCTTCTCAAATAAACTGGGCAGATAATGCCATTCAAAGAGTGGGAGAGGACTCTGCAAACGGACACTGGAGGGTCTCGGGGAAGGTGGCTTTAAACGGACTGGGTTGAGGGTTTGAGGAGCCTTTCGAAGTCAAAATGCCCTTTGACATGAGAACTGCACGGAAGGGGGGCTTGGACACCTGAACGTCTAGCACAAGTAACTCCCAGAAGTTGGAGGAAGTCCTCTGAATTTTTTTTTTTTTTCTGTTTTCTCTGCTTCTCAGCTCTGGGCTTTCTAAGGCCTGTAGCAAAAAAAAAAAAAAAGAAAAGAAAAGAAAACTGGGGGGAAACGGAAGAAGAAGGGGGGGAAGGCAAAGGAAAGAAAAAAAGGAGGCAGTATGGACCCAAATGGCAAGAAATCTTTCAATCTAGTGTTAAGTGGCTCTGTGACAAGCCAAGCCTGATGCCCTGATGCGGTGTCATCTCTTACTAGAGACTGGCATGCTTTGCTGGGATCAGATGATAAGAGGATGTGAAGTCTTCCCTTTCGCTTCACTCCATCATAAAACAATCAAAATATAGGGCCGTATCATGTCATCAGGTTTTTAAGCAGACCTCCCCTTTGAGATCTCCTAAAACCTGGTGGGATGATCTGAGTCACTGAAACTGAGCTCATCACAATACTGAGAAGTCAGAAGCAGCACCTGAAAGCTCACGTTTTTCATCTACCTGGAAGATAGCTTGATTTCTAGCGGGCAACAGTTTTCCATTTTACACGAAGCTATCCTTCTCCTTCTCCCCTCCTGAATATCATTGAGTCCAGCACTTGTATCAGCATCACCCCTTCACCAGGCAGTACGCTGAAGTACTGCTCTCGGAGTTATTGAACTTTAAACTACAGACTAAGAAACTGAGTACGGAATCAAAAAAATGCAGTTTATTATTGTAGATTATTCTCTCTTTTGATATAACCATAGAGTCGAAAATGAAAGAAAAGCACATAGGAACATCAC
Source organism: Phalacrocorax aristotelis (assembly GCF_949628215.1). Taxonomy (NCBI): domain Eukaryota; kingdom Metazoa; phylum Chordata; class Aves; order Suliformes; family Phalacrocoracidae; genus Phalacrocorax; species Phalacrocorax aristotelis. Next base: position 6,764,251 of record NC_134283.1, on the reverse strand, counting down.
ACGTGGTTAGTTAGTAACTCAAGATATAAAACAATTTTGCACAGCAAAATATGTAAAAGAAAAAGTAACTGACAAGATTTTTTTATATTTATTGTGGTAAGATTTACTTTCCATTTTTTTTTTTTTTTAAAAGACAGGATATAAGTCCCTGAAAATAAAATTTACTGATTATTGCCTTTAAAACTGTGGAATTTTTGAAGTTACAGAAAATCCAGTTCTGCACCACAATACAACTGTAAAAAAATCTGCATCATTTTAAAACTGTGCAGTAATGCCATCTGTATAACTGCATAAATTGTATTAGCGTTCTAAACAGGTTCGTAATTTTTTTTGTTGTTTTTGTATTATATGCTTGCAGGTTATATCTTAGTGCAATTCAGTCCCAAATACTTCAATTTTGAAAAAAAAAAAAACAACCCATACATTTTGAATGTAAAATACCCCTATAGATATAAACAGGGGTGCCTCCCCCTTTTAATACTTTGGTTTTCAAATACAGTCAGTGGTATAGCAAGGACTACATATACCCAACTTATATTTAAGTTGCAAGCACATGCTGCATAAACTACTTTTTAAAACAGTCCCGTTGCAAATTCTACCCCCCTTTACATCACGACAGTAAACAATTTAGTGCATCAATCTTTAAAAAAAAAATCTACATCTAAACAGACCTAACTCTTTCGAATTTATCTATAACATTCCTTTATCTGTAGCATACATTTTAACTGGGCTAACAGATGACAGAAACTAGAATTAAATTATATACTAAGAACCCAGAGCATTCCACATTTGACAATGACCAAATGCAAAAGGAAAAAAAAAAATGGGGCAGATCATTTAAAATCAATTTTTAAGTCAATTATAATAATTTTAGTCAATAGACTGTTTTAGGCAACAGCATGGTTTCAATGTCCCCCCCAAGTGGGATGCGAATTTTGTTTTGGAACATCTTTCCAAAGTTCTTTTTTTTTAATTTTTTTTTTTGCCACATTAGGTTATCAAAATCCATTCTGGCATGTTTTTTGAGAGGGAATGCTTCAGTGCATTTAAAAGGAAGTCTGAAGTTTTGAGTAACTCAAAGCAGTTTTAGAGCAGATGCAAACTTTAATGGGGAGGAAGAGGAGGAGGAAGATCAAAGGTTGCACTTTTTTGCTTTCAACCCAAAAAAGTGATGAGGCAATAAAACAAAAGGATGAATGCCATGCCATAATAGTCTCCAAAAGTCCATTTCCAAGCAAAAGAAAAAAAAAAAAATAATTATACCTTACATGACCAGCATGCAGGGTTTTTTATTAATATAACGTCTCTTTTTCATAGTCTTTCGAAACAGTTATAGTTCATTGTTGCTAAGACAAAATAGCAAGCGTAATGCATGAGATGAGTATGGGATTCTAATGGCAGACTAAAGTCTCACGTTTGGCAGATTAAGGCCAAAACTCACATGAACACACCGAAGGTTGATGCAGGCTTGATTTTGGCAGGTTGATCTAGGTATATCTCTAGTTTTGCACAACAACGCTAAAAACTGATGGAACTCAGCAAGCTGGAGTCTAAAAATTTCACTTTGTTTTTGTATTTTTTGTTTTTGTTTTGTTTTTTTTTTTGTATTTTTTATTTTATTTTTCTTTTTGCAAAGCTCAAATCTCATATGAAGAACTCAGGATGGCAAAAAAAAAAAATCTGACTTTTTTTGGACACAGCAAGCTCAAAAGAAAAAAAACCTCATGAACTTAAAAATATATATATATATAATGTGGATGGCAGGTTTCAAAGAAGAGCAAGCTTCATATGAAGAACTGAGTTGGTGGCGAGTTGGATCTTTTAAATGTAAAAAAAAACAAAACCACAACAGCAAGCCCCCACAAAAATAAAAAAAAATAATAATAAACAGAAAAGAAACTCATGTAGAACTTTAGGTTGGCCAACACGGAGCCAGCCCACCTTAAAAAGGAAAAAAAAAAAAAAACCAAAACCAAAAACCAACCCAAAAAACAACTTTGTTTTAAAATTGTTTTGAGTTTTTTTTTGTTTTTTTGTATTTTTTTTTTTTAAAAAAGTAATACAAGGTGGCAAGCTGGGTTGTCGCTCTAGCAAAGCCCCCAACAACAACTCACACGGAGAACTTTTAGTTAAGGTGGCAAGGCTGTGGGAACTCACATGAAAAACTCTGGAGAGGAAGGGTTGTCGCTGCTGGATCCGTTTTCTCTGAAGCCATTGCTGACCAGCTTCTCGTATTTTTCCTTGTAGGCGTCCCTCTCCCGGACCAGCCTGGAGATCTCCTGCTTTAGGTGCTCCACTTGCTGCAGCAGCTGGTTCTTCTCGGACTCCAGGACGTGCCGCTGCTGGACCCTCTTGAAGCGGCAGGACTGGGCATAGCCCCTGTTTTTGAGGGTCCTCCTCTTCTGCTTCAGCCGGATCACCTCTTCCTTGCTGACGCCCCGCAGCTGCCGGTTGAGCTCCCGCACCGACATGGTCACCAGCTGCTCGTCGGAGAAGCGGTCGTCGAAGTGGAGGCCGCCGCCGCCGCCGCCGCCGCCGCCGCCGCCGTGGTGCGGGTGGTGCAGCCCCCCGGCGCCGCCGCCGCCGCCGCCGCCGCCGCCGCCGCCGGAGCCGGCGGCCGAGGAGGCGGAGGAGGGCGGCGCGCTGCCCGGCGCCGCGGCGTGGGGGTGCCCGCCGCCGCCGCCGCCGCCGCCGCCGCCGCCGTGGTGCGGGTGGTGGTGGTGGTGGTGGTAGTGGGGCGCGCCGCCCTGCGCCGCCGCCGCGGCGATCACCGCCGACACCACGGCGGCCGCCGAGCCCATCTCCTCGGCCGGCACGGAGCCGCCGGCGCCGGCGGCCGCGGCCAGCTGCTGCCCTCTAGCATAGCCATCGAAGGCGCCGGGCAGCGGGTGGTGGCTGCTGTTGATCAGCGCCTCCACCGCGTCCTCGGGGCTGAAGCCCAGCGCCTCCGGGTTGAGCTGCTGCGGGTAGCCCGTCATCCAGTAGTAGTCTTCCAGGTGGGTCTTCTGGTCGGTGCCGGAGCCGGGGCTGGGCGCCGAGAAGCTGGGGGACGGGGGCACCGAGCTGCAGGGCGTGCTCATCGGGGTGGAAGAGAGCGATCCCCCGGCGATCAAGCGGCCGCACTGGCTGATAATGCGATCGGTCTCCACCGGCTCCTTTTTCACTTCAAACTTCATCAGATCGAAGTCATTAACATATTCCATGGCCAGGGGACTGGTGGGCAGGTCGGAGCTGCTCATTGCCAGTTCTGATGCCATCCTTTTGCTGCTGACAGTCCTCCAGAAAGGGTGCGCTCCGGGAGCGAGGGGACTGCTCTGAGTTGCCACCGGGTGAGCCAGCTTGATTTTTGGCGAGCTCCGCTCCGCTCTCTCCTGCCTCTGCCTCTCGCCACGGCCCCTCGCAGCCTCCGCTCCAATTCGCCCCGGCGGCTCTCGCTCCCGCTCCGCGTTATCCTTTGCAGAGTCTCCGCTGCCGCTGATGCATCAGAGCGAGGGGCTCTTGCTATTCGCCTTTTGCATAAAGGGTTTTTTTTTTTTTTTTTTTTTGAGCTCCTCTCTCCCTCCCTTCTCTCGCTCTCTCCTCTCTCTCTCTTTTGCAGCTTGCAAACGGCAGCTGGAAGTGTTAGCTGGCGGTGTCGCGAGTAAATTTGTTGTTGTTGTTGTTTTGTTTTGTTATTTTTAACACTTCATGGTGCCTTTCCTCTGGGCTTTCTCATGCAAAGTGCGGAGCGAGAAGAGAGGTTCATCGGGGAAGGGAGGAGGGAAAAGAGCGGAGACAAAAAAAAAAAAATCAAAGTCGAGATCGCAACCAAAATAAAAATAATAATAATAATAGTTAAAAAAAAAAAAAAGAGAGAGAGAGAGAAAAAAAAAAAATCTCGACCCCAAAGCTACAGCAAGAAGATGAAAAATATTTTAAAGGTTTCATCCAGCAGGAGAGTTTAAAAGCATTGCTGAGTTTTATAGCGCTCCTGACGTCAAATAGGAAATTGACTGGGCGGCCGGACCAATGGGCTGCCGCCATCCCAGCCCTCATTAGCATAACATATAGAAACAAGGAAACTTTTCGGAGCTGTCAATCAGGGCCCCATCAGCTGACTGTCAGCTGGGGAGCGCCTTAACCCCTTCCTGCCCGCCGCCGCCCGCCGGACTCACCGGGTAAGCGGGTGCGGGACGGCGCCGCGCCCGGGGCCGCTCCTCCCGCTCCGCCGCCGCGCCGGGACGGCCCCGGCCCGCCGCGCTCCCCGCGGCCCGCCGCGCCTTCGGGCGAGCGCCCTGCCCCGGGGCGGGGTGCCCGGGGGCTGCCCCCGCCCGCCCGGGCGGTGCGGGCACCTGAGGGCGCGGGGCAGCTCCCTCCGGCCGCGGCGGGCGGGGGGGGGGGGGGGGGGGGAGCGCAGTGCGGCCGGGCCCGGCGCCCGCGGGGGGGGGGGGGGAGAGACGCGGGGTAGCGCCCCGTGGGGGGACGGACGGACGGACACCGGGCAGCGCCCCGGCAGCCCCCGGCGGGGACCCGGCGCCGCCTCCGGGGCCGCTCCGTAGCGCGGGGCTCCGCCGTGCCGGGCGCGGGTTACCTGCCGCCGGCCCGGCCCTCCCCCGGTGCCGGTGCCGGTGCCGGGTCACTCGCTCCCCTCCGCTCCCCGCCTCCCCCCGCCCCGCAGCGCCCCCGTGTCATTTATCGATTATTTTTTTGCGGGGCACCGACTCCCCCCCTCCCCCGCCGCCGCCAAGAGGTGCGAAAGCCCTGCAAGTTTGCAAGCCCCGCGCCAGCCCCCACCGCACTTGGCCTGCTGGCCCGGAGTAATTAATTTAATACATTTAGAACTAATTGTATTTACTTTAGCCTCCCCTGCCGCCCCCCCCGGGAGGGGGATGGGGCCGGGGCCGGGGGGGGCCGTGGAGCGGCGAGCGGGCTGGACGCGGAGCGGCGGAGCGGCTCCGTTCAAACCTCGACAGCGCCATCTCTCGTCGAAAGGTCAGTGCCGAGGCGGCCCCCGGCCGGTGCGGAGCCGCGGGAGCCGGGCCGGGCCCCCCCCGGCCGGGCCCCGGCCCCGCTGGGCTCGGCTCGGCTCGGCTCGGCCCGGCCCGGCCCGGCCCGGCCGGCTGCGCCCGCGGCCCCCCGCCTCCGGGGCTGCCAGGCTCGATTTTCCGACCGGGCTTTATGGGAATATCGATAGAATTAAAGTTACTTGTAATTCCGTGATAAATGAGATGTCTCTAGTAAGTAAGATTAAGTGCAGTGCTATAAAGTTGTTTATCTGAAAAGTAATTCTCAGAAACCTGACTTCTGACACTTGGTCATATATTAAACCAGCTTCTTGAACATTGTACTTCAAATCCTCCCTTCTCCCCTTGCCCTGTCCCTTCCCCCTCGGAGTTTGCTATTTATAACTGCGCAGAGGGTATTACTTCGTAGGTGCGGGCAAGTCTCTGGGTAATTTTTCACCGACTGTGAAAACCATCATTTGCAATAGCCAAGGAATCTCTGCTTAGGAAATAGTACTTGGCCGGTGGATTTACGAATGGATAACATCTTCTGACTATGCCATTATCAGTATGAGTGCCAGTACTAACGTCTGAAAGTCATACGGCATGTACTGTTCCTGGCAGCTAAAAAAGGTAGGGCATACTGCAAATTTAGGAAGATAACTACATCTAGAGACGATCACAGAGGCGATTCCGTAAAGCCAAAAAATGCTACCAGCGTCGCTAACAAAATTAAAATATAGTTCTGCAGGGTCCCGAAAGACACCCGCACACACAGAGCTGCGGACATCTGCTAGCTTTATCTTACAGATTGCGATTCATGACAAAGTTAATACAACTTAACTACTCGGGCTGGCTTTCCTATTTCTTCACGTCGTTGGAATCAACAAAACTTCCAGGCTCACAGCATAAAACCCCCCAGGACAGTCCGATTCCCTGTACTTGTTTTTTCCCTGAGCAAGGCGAATGTGGTACTGTATATCACTTAACATGCTCACCTATGAGAGACATAAAATGTGTGCTAATATTTTTAAATGAAAAGGTTATTGCTTTTCAGAATGTACACTTGTGGTATTTCACTTGCCCGTGTGATAGATGGCTGTGGAAACGTGGCTCCAGCCCCACAAAATAGTTTGTTTGGATGTGAGGATTCACAGGGCTACATTTGCAACCGAGTAAATTTCCTGAGTAAACTCTGAACTCTAGACAAAGAGTATGAAATTGTGTGAGCTAATGGAGACTGTCTCTTAATTGATACCAATGTAAGCAAGTGCTGCAAATTAATTGAAGCTCTGACCTACCAGAACAGCGAGTAAAATTATTAGTTGTACAATATTGTTCTTGTGTGATTGTTACACAGAACTGCTGCATCTACTGTTCAGCGCAGCAGAGAAAAAAAAAGATTATTAGCAATTTTTGGATAACCTTCAGAAGCAACATTATCCTCCCTGCACTATATAATTCTCATTTTAGTAGTATTTTTCTTTATTATTTGGCTATTCACAATGGGTGTCTAAACATTTACAGTCCTCTATTAACAGTGTTTCTTCCATAACAATCACACACTTTCATTTCAATTAGGAGCTATTCAGTCTTCAGTTTTTCCACAATTATCGCAGGCCAATTCCCCCAGACTGCTCCCTTTTCCCAGCGCTGCTTGTAACAATCCTGCCCTGAGCCAGGCAGAGGGAACACTCCAGCGACCCTCTCATAGCCCCTTGCTCCCGTTTGGTTTTAAGCATCCCTGTTCAACGACGTAACGTGGAGCCCTCCTCGCTCCCAGTTTGCTGCTGACCCGGTTCATAAGCCTTCAAACTAATGTGTATTTATCGTGGGAGAGTTTTCTGACAAATCGCGCAGGGGGACGTGAAACATTAACTCCAAACATCCTCGGGTCGCCCTGCTTCGGGACGAGCACGCCAGCAGCGTATGCGAGAACTTCCATCGCTGAAGCGTGCGTGCGTGTGTCTAACACAGAAGATTTAGCAGAAGCGAACGCAGGTTATGAGTTATATGGACTCGGAGTGTAATTTGTTATAACTTAAACACGTATCAAGACCAACACATTAAGTACAGTTACTGCTCCTTTTGTTTATCTAGTGTCTTATTTTATGGTGCAGAACTAAACAGTGTCCGCTGAATTTAACTATGAAACCAGCCAAATTGATTTCAGAAAGACTTCTTCAGAGTAACAGAGTGATAAGGCATAAACTGCTCCTAGGTGCAGTGCTAGATAAATCCTTTTAACAGTCTTCAGATCAGTTAACAGGGTAAGTAAATCACATATCACTGTTAGCAGATTTATGGGAGAGAATTAATAGAATCAGACGAGATAATCTGGTAGGGATAAAATTGCTGAAGAAACACTCCTGCCTTATATTGGAGGGTATGAAACAACAGTCTGATTAGTGGGAGTCGTTATGGATTGGTGAATTATGAGCTAAATCATCATAAGAGTAATTCAGTATTTATTAATTCTTTTCTCTTTAAACAACTCACAGACGCAAATAAAAGCCTCTCTCTCTTTGAAGACACATTCTTTATATATTTTTATTGGATGTAATTTACTATTTGCATTACCTGTATTTACTTCATAATTGAACATTTTGCATTCAAATTTATGTAATGCATTATGCTTGAGAATATATTTCTCCCTTATTAGCATAAATAGTCACTTACCTCATGAATTACTAACAAAGTTTATCTGAAAATATAGGTATATTTTTTATTAAGTGGAAGAGAAACGTATGTACAATAAATTCTGATTTGCCAGTAGTGTTACAGAAACACAGAACAACCCTGTGTCGGAGAACAGGGAAAGAAGCAGCAGTGAAGAAGCAGAATCAATCACTGTGTGTATATATGTGACAATAATTTCTTCTGATGATGTTTTGTTTATTTTTAATAAAGAATGAGTGACTGAGAGGTTTACTTTAGGAGGAGCAGATGAAAAAGGATCTCCACAGTGAACGTCTTCTCTCTGTTCCCCCCAGTACTTTCCGATGGACTGGGCTAAGTGAGGCTGTGCCACTGCTCCGGCTGAGTTCCTGCTGACCCAGTGCACACCACAAATGTATGCTGCTCTGAACTCACTTTCTCAAACATTTCTCTCTTTCCCCTAATCCTGTTTTTATGCTTGGCTTTGAATCCAAATAATCAATATAATTTAGGCCTGTTCTGCCATATTAACACAACCTTACTTATACAGAGAAACCCCCAACCCTATTGACTCCAAGGACTGCAGGATTGAATCCTTGATCCCATTGAAGCCAATGACAAAACTTGTATTGATTTTAGTGGAAGCAGGATTGGGTCCTTGATGTTAGCAATTTGTTTATGTCAGAGGGCTGGTGCTACAAGAAATCAAAGACAGCAGATCTGCTGGAAGGAAATCAGGTCTGCTCCCCCAAAATCAAAGGCAAAATTCCTGGTTACCTTGTGGTGGATCTCCTTTACGCTCAGGTTTTATCATCGTGATACTGTATGCTAGGATGCCTGTGTATTTTGTCTGGACGCTTAAAGCCAGTCCTCCTGGGAGCATTCAAATGAGCACATCTATAAACGTAGTGCAGCAAAATGAGCTACTTTTGCCACTCTCGCCTTTCCCCAGCCTGGTAAAATCCATTTCTGTGACAACGGCTTTCTGCCCCATACACATCTGATACTGCTCTTTTATTTTAAGGCTGAGAAAATCTTCCCTTTAAACTCACGCTGAGCATCAAATTGGACTCCACTTGCAGCTGAACATCTTGGCTGTCTCTTCCTTTCCTCCATCAGCTCCCGTATATTTTATGTAGAATTCTCTCTATTAATGAAACTTGCTTCTCCTCTCTCTTCACTTTCCAGTTTTGCATTAGTGTTACCGAATCCACCAGACTTGCTGGATTTCAAAACTGTGCAAAAGGAAAGGAAAAAAAAAAATGTTTTCTTTTCCTATAGTCTCCTATTTGGCCATTCTGCACAGACCCTAAATATACAACCTCTATTCATTTGTATGTAAAGTTTCTGTTGCTAAATTTGGAAAAAAGTAGTTTGAAAAGGCAGGCTTAAACGCACATCTTGGTTGCTTTTGTGTTGCATCTGAGAGGGCTTGTGTTTTAGCCCTAGGAATTGCGAGGTATTAGAAGCTGCTTCGATTTTATTCCCCTGGAAGTGCCTGACAGTCAATAACTGGAAGACACCGCATCGGTGCTACACCTGAGTGCGTGAGTTTGCTCTGTGTACCCTGAGTCCACATGAAGTGAGGGCTTTTTAGCAATCAGAGTATTTTCATTGCTTGCTAATAACATTTATAAAGTGCTAGAAATATTCTGAGTAACTTTGTGTGACCCAGAAACAATTTCTCTCTCTGAAGGGAAGACAGCACAGAGGTGCAATTGAAAAGCTGCAAGTGACTCTAAGACGTGGCTAAAGGTTGGTGTCACAAGATTTGTTCTGTGCTTCTTTCATGATGCATGTCCCAGTTTACTAATTTTCATGAATAGCTTTGCCTGAATGTAAAAATCAATGAAGGCATTTTGATGCTAAAAAATCTATTTATCTAAAAGAAATAAAAACTGAAATTGCAATAAAGATTTTTATCAAGCTTTATGGTGGAATTTATCATTTATAACTTGGATGATCATGTTCCGTTATATAATGTGGTGTTTGCTCTGAAATTAGCTAAAGTGAGTAAATAGAGAACCTGGTGAAAACTCATGCGCAAATTAATCTGAAAACTCTAGAGAAACAGCAAACTAGTGTTAGGAAGGGAAGAGAATAAAGCAATTACATTCATGTTATGTATCTGAGTTGTCCTGATAACGTCCTGCGATATGCACGCTGCATTTGTATCTATTTTAGCTCAGAAAAGCACTGCTGCTTTTCTCCCTTCTGCTCTGCACTGAGCTGTTTCAGCAGTAAGGCACAGTTGCAGTGGCAGCACGCAAAAAAAAAAGTGAATTTTATATGCTATCTCTTAAAGTCAACCAGTATGTCAGCCAGTAAGTGGTGAGGAGGGCATGATTCTGACATGATGTTTTGATGTGTAACTGTGAAGGTTGAGATGGTCTTTATTAAAAGTTACAAACTTCAGCAAATTTTAAACAAATCTGTGATTTAATGTCTTGAAGCACGAGACGGCACAGACTCATTAATTTTTGGTGATAAACTGCGCTGTGTGTGATGGGCTGAGCGCCATGCTCTGGGCTTATTCACTGTAAACAGTAAAATACGATAACTGCTTAAAGTAACTGATGGGGTCTTTAGCAACACAAGGTTCTTGGCTTACATGACCTAAAAAGGTTCATTATAACAGAGAAGGGCTGGCGTCGAGCCCTGCCCGGCTCTCGCAGCTCGCTGTGCGGGGAGGGTCACTCTCGGCGCAGGTAGGGAGGTGTAAAGTGAAGCCAATGCCAAGCAGCAGCTTCTCCCCCCGCCGTGCACTCAGGTGGCACTGATAGAAACAGCTATGGGAAGCACAAGGGGAGAGAGATCAGGTCAAAAAGCCTTTGCATGGCAGCAATAAGGAGAGACTCTTAAAATAAAGATAGATGGGGGCTTATGGCAGCAGCACAGAAGAGAAGGGAGCTCTGAGCCCTGCACCCCCCGGGCAGGACCTCTGGTACTCTCCCTGCCCACCCCCGGAGTGTGCAGGGTGCTTGCCCGCACGACAAAGATGCCTCAGACGTGAGGAGAGCTGTAGGATGAAAGGTGGCTATGAGCACAGCATATTATAAATCAAAACCCCAGATGAGCTGTACGTATAAGAGCACGTGAGGATCTTGTGTTACCTCCAACCTTTAATTATCTGACTGAATCTGGCCTAACCTGCTTATCTTCTGAGCATTACTCATCAAGCTCTGGCAGGAGGAGGTGTCAATGAAGACAGGACAGGTTTGGAGCCAACACCTTCACCAGCTGAACTGGCAGGAGTTGAGGCTTAATCATGGGCTGAAACGGGGAGGGGAGAAGGGGACGGGGAGGTGGTGTTTCCCTCTTTCCAGCCTGCCCCTCTGTAATGGATCCAGCTGATTATATCTCCCCTCCTCTCCAGCCAAGGTGAGCTAGCTCCCCTCCCAGCCTTTCCCCTCCCATTCCCCAAATTCAACAGCCCAACTCCACCTATGGTTAACGACGCCAAGTTTGATTTCTGTGGCAGAAGCTTGGCTGCTGGAGCTGTCTTCTTGACTATGGAGATATAGCAGCATCTGTCAGAAAATCTATGTGAAAACAGTACCGGTGCCAGCAAATGGAAACTGTTGGTTTCTAATCAGCTACATTTGATTTGGTTTGATATATTTAACTTCTCCTTTTTTCTCCCACTATTGGCAAATGTGTTATTCTTCCACAGAAATGAAAACAACCTGCAATTTACTGGATTGCTTTACAGAGTCTTGGTGCAAAGAAGTGTATGTCATGATGACATCTGATATCTTTCAGTGTCATTAATTGTCTTCACCAAGCAAGGGATGGAAAGTCTTATACCCCATTTTTTTCCTCCTACTCCATCAGAATTAGTTCACTGTTACGGGAGTGCTGGGCAGACCCGGTTCAGATTTGTCTCCATCCGGAGCCTGGGTCACTCGGAAACTCTAATTCTTAACTAAAAGGAAATGATAAAAATACCCATGAAATTAATTTTCACACCTGCAGTTGGAATTAATAATGGCAACCGGAGTGGCATCCTGTTTCAGTTCCCTTGAGGTGACTAACAGTCCTGGTCATTAATATAATCCCAACCACCAGAGGAATTCACTGTCTGAGGGATCTACCATGAAAAACAAATGATCCCCAGAGCTATGCCTGCACAATGGAAAATGGCTTTAGTCATTTATTAGTCATTTTATCACAAGATTGTATTTTTGCACTGGGAGGTTTGCGCTCTGATATTAAAAGAGAACAGAACAGAACAACAGCATTTGACTTGGTAATTTACACACAGGGTTTGATTATGTTTGAGTTCCCTTGCTTTAGAAGGATGTGTGTAAATGACTAAGAGCAATAAATGAAGTCTTCTAAGTGTGAGCCTTTCTCATGCAAAGTTCACATGCATTTATTACTGTCTGTGCGTAGCATCAGTCCTGCATATATCTGTGGGTGATGCTTGTACTTCATCTTGATAAGGGAGTGGTCTATTGCTAAAATGCTGCTTGAATTTTCCCCCGATTCTGCTTTTCTCCCTTAATTGCAAGGGATGAAATGTGTCAAGTGTCTGCTTCACTCGGCTGGGAATCACGGTACTGCCACTGCAATTTCCCAGCCTTCAAAGATGACATGCAGCTAGCAAACTATAAAGCTAAGCGACTGCACGGTGGCTCTGAACTGCCTTCAAAAGGCATTTGCTTCTAGCGGCGAAGCAGCATTAGTACTTCAAGCAGGGTGCAGAATAGGTGTGCACTTGAATCCTTTGGCAGAACCATCTTTCAGTAGGAATTTCTCTAATTATGTTTATTTAATCTTGCCCTAATGGCCACGTGTTACATGCTCCGAGTGTCTGAAATGTAACTACCAATTTCAGCTTTATTCCCCTCTGCTCTCAAGACCAGCTTGGTTCGTGAAAAGCAAAAAACTGTTGCCCGTGCCCCAGGAGCCGTCCGCACAGGGTGCGAGCACATTTCTACAACTACTTGTATTCATAACAAAAAGAAGGCGGTCTGTTGTCTCTTCTTAATTGAAAAGCCTGAGATGTTTTTTAAGACAATACACACCTATCGCACACTCACTGCTTTTATTTGTTCTGGGAAACAGTAATAACATCGTGGTGCTGCTGGAGACAACTGTCCATACCTGAAGTTGTTTAGTTCCATATTTACTGTGTCATACAAAAAGCCTTAAAGATCTTTAGCTTTAATGGTGGAACTTATTTATTTGCACAGCACAGGAATTAGACTGAGAGAGAGAGCTGGAGACACAGACTTGTCTCCCTGTAATTTGTAGAGAGATTTCAGCCACAGCTTTTTTCTCTCCATTTAGAGCATTTACTAGGATCAGTTACTGTGAATGTAGCTTGCGTTATTCCCTGTGGTGTAGGAGACAGGTAGGGCAGTTTCTCTCTTTATTCTTTCTGTCCCCTCTACAGATTTACACCTTTTATAGCTGTTAAGGTAACTACTGAACTACTTAGAGACTGGCCTCGTGTAGTGGCAGGCTAGCACTTTCTGGTGTTAGTTTAGCCCCAGCAGGTTTAGATTCCATCCCCTGCAGTCTCTTCTGACAGGGATTTATTTTTTTATCAGCCTGAAATTCAAGGTTCAGCCTAAAGTTGATTCCAGCAGCACTTGGCTATGTCCTTTTGCAAGCGATGATCCAAAATCAAGTGCTAGGAGCCACTAATAAGAGGGGTGATATACCATAAGGTTTCTATAGTTTTCCAGACAACTCAAACAGCCTGCTATTCGTAAATCTACCCCCTGGCAAATTTAAAGGAAAGGTATCCATCATGCCACATTATCCTGCAAGTGCAGCTGGGAGTGCAAGGCTGACTGTAGCTGGCTGGGCACTGTCACACTGAAGAGTCAGGACACCAACACCCTCATATCACTAAAATTAAACAGGTCAGTGCAAAAAAGGTGCACTTAGCTCCACAATGGTCACGTAGTGCCTTGAGTTGTATGGGTCAAGCTACTACACGCAACCCCTGATGTCTGGTCACTCCACTGCTACATAACATGCCTGGTATTGGAAAAAATTTGCACCACCATGTCAACCCAGTCCAGCAGCTGCCAACTGCAAAGATTAATTTTTAACCTCCTTTTCATTTTCCAGGGCTAAGGCAGATGAGTAAACACTTCATGCCAAGCCTCAGCTGGACAAACTGTTGTTAGATCAGTGGAGGTGACAGTTCCTGAGGGTCTGTCCTTTCATTTTCCCTGGGCACCCTTCCTGAGAGAGGATTTTCTTGTCTGCGTAGAAATTTCATTCTGACTGCCAGCCAGAAACCCAGCGTGAATTCCTGCGGTGCCTATTTGCAGCAAAGGTGCTGCAAAGCTGCAGTTGCCGTAGCAGAGTAGGGCTGCTACAGGATTTCCTCATGGAAAAGAAGAAGGTCAGTTTTAGGCTTCTTTTGGCTTCTCTGAAAGATAACTAAACTTTACATACATGGCTATCTGGAACTTGATCTTGGGGTCAGAAGTACAAGCATGTAAAGAGTCGGCGTAAGTGGGAATGACTCGTAACCCCCCTTGTTATCTTCCCTATCACCTGCTTTTAACAATACCTGAGTTTGGAAAGTCATCCTCCTTCTTCAGACTCGGATGGCAGATGGCAGGGTTAGAGTATTAGCTCCTTCATAATTTTAAACATGAAAATGTGGTTCAAGCCTAACATGATTTAATTTCCTGAATGGTAGTCCTGCAAACAAAGCCTGGGAGTCTAAAAGCCAAAGGCCCCTAACATTGCCACCCAGACCCAAAGCCTGATGACTAGAACTTAGCAGATAACTATCTTTTATTAGTTAGCAGATAACTATTTATTGATGCTACACAAGAATTTTGCCTCAGCTGAGGCCAAATAAAAGCAGAGGAAGTTTTTCAGTGTTTGGCCCTTCATTTGGGAATTTCAGCTAATAACTCTCTGTCCTTCCTCTGTTTCACAAGTCCCCTAACTAATATACTGGGATGTGTGAGAATATTGCTATGACTCATAACCAGAGCTGCAAAGTCCAAATCCAAAGTTCTTTAGAGGCTTGGAGTGGTTGGGGCAAGGGCAAAATTACAAAAATGAAGATGAGACATGGGAGACTTGCTCTGAGGAGGGAACACCCGTAGCATACCAATGCTCTTCAGCATCAGCAGCCATGTAGTAGTAAACAGACACAAGAAAAGTGCTTAGTACATCAGTCTTTCTGGTTAGGAGTGATTTTCATCACCATGCCTCCAAATACATAGGATAGAAAAACAATATCGCAATGTACAGTATCCTGTACAGGTCTAGATCTTGGTCTTACCAGAAAACCTAGCAGGAAGCTCAGGGATGGGACGTCAGTTAGGTGAGCAGGCTGCAGGACAAAAGTAAGAGGAAATGAATGGTACCTGGTACTTGATATTACATCATTTTAGATATTCTTTCCTCACAATTCATACTGACAATGAACTATATATTTCTGGAAAATATAAGAGCTGTTTAGAAGGAACGAGGCATCACCTGATTCCCTTTGGCTATCAATTCTACGTAAAGCATATGCTATAGAGGTTTAATGAAACTTTTCCATTAGGACAAAATACAGGCTGTCCTAAGTCCCTCCTGCATGGCAGAATAACAGCACCAGCTTTCCTTTCACGCATGTCCAGTCATGTGCAGTTCAAGGACTTCATGGTAAACACAACATCTGTAATGCAGAACAATTAAAGTCATTCCCACCACAGCTGAGCTTGGCTCGTTTATGAACAGTGTGCAGTGAATGTTGTATCAAGACTGTGATGATCTGACGGTTTTAGGAATAAACCTTTCAAAGAAGAGAAGACATTGATATAAAATTGAGGTGCCACAGAAAAGGCCAGATGTTCAACTTTTAGGTCTTTATAGGGCATGCAAATTTTTTTCTCATGACTGAATGTGCATATTACCCATTGATGTGATCACTTATGCATCCAGCTCATCATCTGAATAGGCAAATATCTTATCTTCTGCAGCAACCATACTCAGAATTTAATGCAAAATTCATTCTTTTTGAAAATCAGTCCCCTAGAACACAATGGTAAATCATGCACGATGAAGTGATATGAAGAGAAATGCTGCACCCTTCTTCTGAGGTCTTTATTTCTTTTCTCTAGAAAAATGTCTCCACCTTCATGCTGAAAGCCACAATTATTATTCCTTCATATTCACACGGTGTTACAGCTCAGTGGCTCACATCATTGATTGGGCTCCATTATGCTAAATTCTAGAATGCCCAAAGAGCTAAATATAAAGCAGGAGACAACAGATACAAAAATAGACGTGGACTGCAAAGTAACCATGAGCCACAGCAACACCCAGCAGTAGACTTGACTTCCGAGGCACAGTTAAGCAGAGCTGGGGTGAGTCAGTACATGACGGGAGATCACAAAGGATGAAGAGTTAGTGGTGGTTCTCACGTCACTGGATTACCACCATTAAAGTAATTATTCTGCCTTGCGTTAGACAACGCGGCAGCTTTCATGTAACCCATGATTGAATGACAGGCAAAAATGAGGGTTCTGATCCCTAATGAAGTAAATTTTTTTTTTTTCTCTTAACAACAGTAGGACTGGTCTCCCAGGAATAGCCATTTCTCAGCTCTGCCATGGCATTTTGCCTTGCCTATCGTTTCCTGGCAGATCCAATTGCCATTGGGTTCCTCGCTTGTTTCCTTTCCAACCACACGATGTTTATAGTTATTGGGTTTGAACAAATGGAGCAAATTGAATTGCAGATGATGTGTAATACAATATAATATAATATACATGAAACGCACTTTACATTTGTATATCGGCTTGTTAGCAGGCAGCACTGACCTTAACAAGAATTGCTTAGAACCCCATCTCCAGGCACCAGCATCTGTAAGTCTCTTTGGTACGGAAATATGCTTTCCATTCATATTATGACCCACTGTGTTTAGCTGTTCTCTCATACACAACGACAGATGTATGTAAGAAAAGATATGTAGGAAAGCAAACGTGCCATGATTATCAGTCTCTAAAATGAATGCTTACTCAGGAAGACAAAATACCCTTCCCCTTGCGAGGAAAACCCAAGCTATATTATGTACACAAATAACATGCCTGTAGTTTTGGTGCCATAAAGCATAAATCATAATTTAGCCCTCTGCAGATAGCCTCTCTGCACTGAACTGCTGTGCCACGTTCCCCGAGGTCCACCTTCTTGGAAAGCGATGAGCAGAACTGGAGGAGGTGGTGAGAAGGAGTGCGGTGCTCCCAGGGCCGATCTCTGCCCCTGCCACCCCTCATCATCTCTGCGAGCATGAAACTGGGAACAAACTGGGATGAAATCTGAATGTGTTTTTTCAGGTGATGTCAATGCAATGCTCGCTTTTCTCTTTTTTAAAGTGCTATAGGAATTCTGGATCCGTGTCAGGTCTGTGATCCCCAGTGCAGAAGGGAAAAGGATTTTTAATGAAAACCAGCTTCAGTTGTGAATATTTAATACAGTGCCCAAGTAGTAACAGGATGATAAAGTTTTGATAGGCCTGGTATTGGCTTTTATTTTTTTAAGGGGGAACTCCTCTCTCACTGACGGAAAAAGCATTTTTAATGCCAACATCAATATAAAGTGCTGCTGGGACTTTTATATCATTTCAATATCAGGCCTGTGTTCAAGGAGAAAAAATAAATGCAGTGTTCACAACCATTTGATATTATAGCTGTATAGCTTTCAACAAGCTCTTACCATGTTTTTATGCACAAAGCATGATCTGGAGGTTGGGGATGGGAAATGAGGGAACTGGAGGGGAGGGGAAGCTTTTTGCTAATTTATAGATGCTAGCTAAAATGTATAAGAGTGATCTTACCAGGGTCACAGCATGGTGCATAGACCAGGTCATTCTGCAAATAGCAGAATTTCTTCTTTTTTCCTTCTTCTTTTTCTAGCAGCATCAATAAATTTGTTTGATGCACTTTAAATGTTTAATTAAAACATTATGTTAGCACATTTACTGTAAGTGATAAAAACACTTTGGAGGTGGTCTTGAAGCAATTGGTGGCTCTTAAATTGCTAGACATGCACTAGTAAATCAGATACAAAGTCCATAAATTGGAATGATTCTCTTTCAGGCCTGTGCCATTTCACAGATATTAAAGCTGCTTAATTTAATTCCTCAGTAATGTGGAATGTGTACAGCGGCTGATGTGACTTCTTCAGACTGATTGTTTAAGGTCATATAAACTCAGGCCTACAGAGCACAGGATAGAAATTCCCTCTTATATTAATACTGTTTATAATTCAGTTCTCCTTCAATCCCTTAATCAGAAAAGAAATGTTTATTGTTTGATATTGCTATAAAATAAGTAGGAATTGTAATGAGTATTTGAAAATGTAGGAGAAATATACACTAAGTCACAGCTACTGGTACCAACTGTCTCCTCTTTTTAAGCAGGTTTGTTCAACTTAACAGGAAAACTTGTTTTTAATGCCAAGCGGTCACTTTTATATATGGAATGTGCCTCTATTTTGTAAAGTACAAAGGAGAAGCCAAAGCTACTGTAAACTGTTCCTTGCAAATGACTTCATTCCTCAGCAAGTAACACTGCCCCATATTTACTAGATGAAATCTATACCCACCTGAAGTCAATGGGAGTTTTGCTGCTTCCTCCCATTAGAAGGGCTCATGCTTTTAGGAATTGCATAAGTAGCATCTTTAGCAATATGCAAGGGTTAGCATCTGCTGCTCCACTGCTGTTTTAATACCTGCATTCAAAACACAATAGTAATAAAAGCTTCAGAACAAATTATTACGATTGGCTTCTTTGCCTATGTTGGGAATCTTTACTGAATCAAATTAATACAGAATATAAATATCACAATTAGATTTCACCAAGATGAGCAAATAATGAATCTTTCTTCTTCAGCTAAGAAAGTAGATTTTCTTGAGAAATCTCTGACTCAGCATTTCTTGCAAGATGAACCTTTTTCCCCTTCCCCCAACAATGTCAATAGCTGAGAAGTCAATGATTTCCAAGGATGTCACGGATAACTTGCAATAGGAAAGGTAAAAGTTCACTCATTTTGATGTGTACATAACCTATTTCAGTCATCTTTAACAATATGTAACATGAAAATCTTAGCATGGAAAACTTGACTAAATGTCATGTCCTCTACTCATAAAAAAGCTGTGTGACAAGTTTGTCCCAGGATGCACATGAAAAATTAGCTCCAGCAGAGGCTTGACCCCAGAGCAGCAGGAGCTCTCATGAAGAGCTCCGCTGCAGGAGCGACTGGGTAGAGGGTTTCTTGACATGAGGGCTTCCATGGCTGTGGCCACTTATTTTTATTCTCTGCAGCACCATGGAGTCCTGACACATGGCTGAGATCAATGCCATGGAAAGGATAAAGCAGCAGCGTACGACACACGCTGATGTTGGTGATGTCAGAGAAGTGTGTTGGTGAAAATTACACCGTCGTCTTCTGTGTGTTTTTAATTCATATCTGCGCTCTTTCTTGATGAAACCACATTTTTACCACCAGCATGAGGTAGAATGGATTTTTATCTCTCATGCATCAACAAAGTTATCAGCACATTCTAATTACACTGTGTTGTGAGAAGCAGCAAGAGCACAGCTGGATTTTCCAATCCCCGATCTGAGGTGTCTGCGAGGCAGACATTTGAGAAAATAACTAGATACTGAGGCCCATTAGACCATGTAGCATTTAAACCAGGCTTGAATTTGTCTCATGAACTCTGTCCTGTGTGGTCAAATTCCAACTGCATGTCTGCCTGCACTACTATTAATCACTTTTTGGATTAAGAGACAGAATCACCTCTCCAACATTCTTAAGCAAATGTGGGGTTTTTCCATAAACAAACAAAGAAATCAAAACTATTTGTCTTAACTTGCTGATTTGTCCAAGTTATCTCATCCCAGATCCAATTAGTGTCCCAAATATTAATAGGAAAAATGCCCTGTAACGGCTGCACCTCTTGTAAAGCTATTATTTTCTTCAGTCCTATGTTGTACTTGTTGCAGCCTTCAATGGTTAAAAGAGTAGCAAAGAAGTGAAGCCTGGACAATCTCACCCATCTTCACCTGACCTATTTCAGATTCTCATAACTGTCAAAAGAAACAGAGAAACCAATTGTTGCCATACATAGTGAGGCCTTCATTAATAAACTCTGACAAAACCCTGTCAAGCATCAAAGTCATTTTCAGCAGAAATTAATAATGTGTACTGGAATCATTTTCAGAGGAAATTAACTGGGTGCACTGGAGTAATTTATGACACTGTTTCTGAAAGGAAGAATATTTGATTCTGTATTTGGCATAAAGAATATTCATAACTGAAAAAAACCCCAGATTTTGGCCAGTTCAAGTTTGGTCGCTATGCTTCATATAAAAAACCCCCACATTTAGTATCATGCATCAGTTCAGCCAGAGTACTGAAGTACCATATTGGACTAATATCATAATGTGTGTTCACAAGTCAAGAACATCATTCCTAGCTACTGTGAATTTATATAATGTATAGGCATTATAGCCCATCTTTATATTTGTCATAGGTTAAAATGCTCTACTTAAGCATCCATATTCATATATAACTGAGCAGATCAGTCCTCAAGGTATGCTCAAGGCCCCCAGGATTTTTTCCCCCTTTTTTTTTTTGTGGAAAACTAAATTTTTAAACAGTTTTGATATTTCATAATATAGTTTGTGACAGGGCTATTTCACCATTCACTAACGTGGGCTGCGGTGTCATCACAAAGTCCCTAACACTGTGTCACTGTGAGTCTATGGAGAAGACATCAAGATGTCAACATATTCCGAAAGGGGAAAGAGTGTCAGTGCAAGTCTGCAGAGACACAGTGGTATGTGAAGAGGAAGCAAAATGAAATTGTATCTGTGATTGTACGACACTGCCAGACAAAGACACGATCAACCCAGAAGCCTTTTTAAGAAGTATGTGCAGTATTCAAGAGGAAGCATAAAGGTAATTGTGATATTTTCAAATATTAGGGAAACTTTAGCTCTAAATAACTCTTCTGTGCTGAAATACCTCATCTATAATCAGAAGTCTCACAGTAGTAAGAGTAGGTGATTGGAAAATGCTATAGTAGTGTGTGTTAAGTAAGCGGACAGATGAACAGCCTATTGGGTTGTGCACTGCTGTCCTCCTAACCGCTCTCCTCACGCAGAGGAATGTCTTTGGAGGTTTCCTTCCTGACATTTCCCAGTCAGTGGAGGGTACAACATCCTCCTTAAGGGTTTGCACAACCTGTGAGCAGCTCAGAACAGCAGCCAGCAGCACCAATGTGAGAGTCTGCTCCTGTAACCAAAGGACTGTATATGCCGCAGCATCAGTACACAAATAAAGTTCGTGGTGCATGGTGGTACCTGCTGATTTCATGGAGTTGGTTTGGAGCTCACTAAAGGCAGATCAAAAGGTTCATTTATGTTTATACAACTGACCAAAGCCCTCAGGGATGCGCAAATCCACCACTGCCTGCAAGTGTTTGTCTTTCCTCACCCCAACCAAGTTTCATAAAATATTCAGCCCTGCAACTCCCCTTCCCACGTGCCGCCTCCTCTCCCAGCTGTGCTGAGCACCGCCCAGTGTTGTGAATGGAGTGGCTTCCTGTAGCCCCCTTTCCTGCAACACCCTTGGAAAGGGCACCCCACCACTTCATTAGTGTAGCTCTACAGTGCTGAGTTACATTTTTTTAAGCCCAGACATCTGGAACGTATCATGTAGGGGCCAGACTTGAGAAGCATCTTCATTTTCTGCTGCCTGCAGGAAGGAGGAGGGCAGAGGCTTCACATTACTGCAGCACAGACGAGCCCTAATTATTTTTTTGCATGATTAGTTGACAATGCAAACGTGAATGTTAATGTGTGAACCACCAAAACCCTTTCTGATCATCAGTAAGGATGATCCTCCATCAATATTTATCACGTCAGGGCAAAACTGAGGTGAATGAATACAGACACATCCTCACTGTGACCTGAATGGGGCCAGGTTTCCAGAAGTACTTCCATATTTTAGGAATGGAAGCTTCTTTT
Organism: Phalacrocorax aristotelis; assembly: GCF_949628215.1. NCBI lineage: Eukaryota > Metazoa > Chordata > Aves > Suliformes > Phalacrocoracidae > Phalacrocorax > Phalacrocorax aristotelis. Next base: position 6,742,602 of record NC_134283.1, on the reverse strand, counting down.
CTTCAAGAGTTCTTGAAGAACAATTGTCTAAGGTGATTGAGGCACCTAAAGTCCGCAAATCCAGAAAGCTTTAGGCCAGGGCAGGTTTCAAAAGCATCCAGGTGTCACACTCTCACATGTAGTGGCAATACTTGTCCAAATAAAGGTCTGTCCTCCCCCCAGCTGAAAAATGGGCCTCTGGAGGTGCAACCACACTACCGGGTGTAGTGAAAATAAGAATAAAACCACTACAGTAAGTCTTACTGCATTCATTTATCAGTGCGAAATAGAAAACAACCCAGAGTTCAGCGCAGCAGAAGAGATGAAAGATTTGTCTTGACCTTGGGTGGTTGGTTTTTTTCCTCCCATTTGCTCTGTAGTGTGCTCTGTCTTTCTAATGGGGGGACTTCCATCATTACCACAGGCAAGGTCAGCACGTGCAGTCTCCCGGGCATGTAGCTGTGGCTGCTGCAGAGCACAGCAAAGCCAAATCCACGGCTGGTGCAACTCCACCAAAGCTCCCATCTTTACAGAAGGGACTAATTTGGCCTTGTGTATTTTGAATAAATTGTTAACTCTTCTCGGCATGAAGAAGTGATTATTGAAAAGTTTGCCTCCACATACAAATGCAAATGACAGTCGAAGAACACGTGAATGTTAATCTTCCAAACCAAGTACGTAGACAAATGCTAGTCATTAGAAACATTTCCGTGCATTTATATTAGGCTGTCCTCTAAAAGACTTTTCAGACAAATATGTCATCAAGATATTCAAAACCATGTAATCTTATCCAAAGTTTCATCTATCAACAGTACAGTTTTCATCTCTCGCAGCTGTGTGTCAGAATGTGCAGGCAGATTAGCCAGCTGATAGCAAGGGGGGAAGGGAAAGAGGGGCTCTGTCATCATCAAGAAATACTGCTGGGGAGAAGAGACTCTTGCTCTTGATTTTTTAAAAATCTCCCCAAGAACCCTTTCCATGCGGGGATGCAGGGGATATTTTCAAAGGCTTTTGACCGGAGTTGGTGCTCGTCTCTGCTCGAAGCCCTCCTCCCCCCATTTCCCCTTCCATGCAGAGTGTAAGTTCTCATAATAGAAAACATCCTGAGCACAATTGTGTATGTGGTGTCTGTGGCAAAGTGTCCCCCTCCATGGCAGATTAATTCACCAGATTTCTTGTGCCTTCATAGGCCCAGAGAGAACGAGATAAAGCCCAAATCCAGAAGATTTTGAACTCCAGCTGCACCCTTCCTCAAAGGACAAATCCCCACACAGGTCCCTTCTTCCCACAGAGCCAGAGGGATTGCTTAAAAAAAAAAGTTTACCTCAACACTTTTCAGCAAGCACATTCTGTAATTCTGTTGTTTCAAGGAAAGAGATGAATGATGACATATATGGGCTTCTGATAAAGATGCAAAGAGATAGGACTAAAACGTACAGTAAAGCACTGTGAAATGATTTCTCAATATGAGATTCAATATGCTGCAGTTGTTGCCTATGAGACAATGTCTTTGAATCCATGCATATGAGTCCGTGCATAATCTTTGAACGTATTCATTTTTAAATGCATTCTTTCAAGTGAATTTTAGCATTACCAAGGAGCTCTAGCTTGACAGCACTTGGACAATGTTTTCAAATTTGGGGAGAGTGGGAAAGATTTTCAAAACCACAGAAGGGCAGTTAGGACTTAACGTCACCTAAAATAGACTCATGCTTTTCTGGGTGTCTTTGAAACCTCTTTTTGAAGCAAAGCCCTAAATCTCAGTTCCTCAGTGACATGGATCGAGTGCCTTAATTTTCAGACTCACAAATCTAATTTGTACTGGCCGTGCAGAATATTCAGCATCTCTGAATATCACCTGCCTGCCCCAACAAACTCAGCCTCAGTTTTTGGGGTTACATTTTTCTTTTGTGATTTAGGCATGAAGATGCCTCCCCCAGGGACAGATGGAAATGAGGACAGTGCTTAGCCATTTGCCATGGGCTCTGATCTCAGCTTAAAGTGGTATTTCAGCACACAGGGGTCTGTTTTCATGGGGAATCTTACGACACGGACACCTTCCAGCACTGTGGACTGAAGCCAGCTGATGTCAGAGTAGTCACCAGACAGTCTGCGGGAATTAGGGTAGGAGTCACCAAACCCCTAACTGAGGGAGCCGACCACTAAGGCAGGCAGAGCTCCATATCTTGCTCATATTCTTCTGAGCTTATCTGGTTCCCTAAATTCAATACCAAATCAATCTTTTTAATGGGAGCGTAACGCTTAACCTGTTTCCGGAACTTTTCCCTCAGCCTTGGAAATATGCTTTGGAGCAACTTGACTGAAAAAATCAGAGTACAGAGAAAGAGCCTTTCAGAGCAGATCCAGAGGTGTCCTGAGAGAGGAAGGCAGAAGTTAGTTGTCCGCTAAAAGGCAACCCTTAAATGAGAAAGCAAAATTAATTCCATTTTAACGTGTCCGGAAAAGGAGCCTCAACATGGTATTTCTTAAAGCTTCATTTGACCAACTCTAATTTTAAACTCAAAAGCATGTTTTAAAGCTTTTTAAATACTCATGTTGATAGCTGTTTGCTTGGAAAAGTACCTTTGTCTCATCTGAAGAGAAATGGAAAAGAAGTGAGGAGCAGGGTGGGAAGGGGAAGACATATTATTTGATGAAAAAAGACATTGCTCCCAGCCTGGGGCTTGCTGTCCTCCCAGAGAAGCCCAGCCCGCCGGCTCTCTGCCCGGGCACACACGCCTGCCTGCCAGCCAAGGTCCACCAGGTCAAAAATCTGCTTTATAGAGAGCGCCTTGAGCTACTGTTTACCTAGAGGAGCCATTGCAGCCTCTGAGGAAATAATTCACATTTTCAAATGAGCCTGCGTGCCCAAATATTTATTTGCTAGTTAGATGGTAATGGCTCTAGAGCAGTTGTTATGGTGTTCTGGGGACAGCGTGCAACTTGTACTGCTACACAGAATTTGTTTACCAGGTGAGGTATTAATCCGGTTAGTTGAAATACTATGGCCTGTCCACAAATCATTAATGTTGGCTGCAGCACCGTATGCTGTTAACACATGTACTTCAGGGCAGGTCAGTCCAGTCCCATACAATAGATATTTAGCCCAGAAAGGTCTGCAAGACCTTTCCCAGCCCCATTTTCTTGCTGGCCATGCTGCCAGACCAGCAGAAACTAGCGTGAGGCATGGGACCGTGGGCGGAGGCTTTGGACTTACTACTTCTGTAGGCAAAGGAGGAGAGCAAGCGATCTGCCAAAACAAGCATGGGTGGTGTGGTTTGAGAAGACAGGGGCATCGAGCAGCAGGGAGCAGAGCTTGCTGGAGTGGTTTTTAAAGATGGTTTAGGAAAATGGCTTTGATTTTAACAGCTGGTTCTACCAACAGAGACCAAACTGCCTTCGTCACAGCCCTGTCCTTTTTCTTCGCCTACACACTGCCACAAGCCACAAAGCACTCACCAAGACTGTATAACAAACTTAACTTCAAAAGACCAAAAGCCACAAAAAGCATAATGTCCCACAAGAAGAGAGCAGGAGCATAAAGAGAGGTAGTCGTAGTGATTTCCCCAGATGCCTTTCTATGAAAAGAGAGAAGTGGGCAGCCAGGAGGTTAGGTTATACTTCCACATCTTCTCTTGCTTCCCAGAGCCTCTCCAGCTCCCCATAATGATTTCCAGCTTCAGCCAGGGGATAGAGAATTGCAGTGTGGGCCCAGTGCATCCGTGCTGAAGATTTTGGCTTCCAGTGGGTACTGGGGACCTCTTTGTGTTCCCACCAGAGCTATCTTACAGCTGAGAGCAGACAACTAACTGCAGCAGCGCAGCACTCCCCATGGCCGTGGCCGTCTCCTCCCTGTCCAGCTCCGAGGGACATCAACAGAGTCTGCAAGAACTCAATGCTAAGGCTGGTGTTTCCTCTCTCAGTCTTGTCACCAAGCTTTTTTTCTCAGAATGGCTGGAGTCAAGGATGTGGTCTTGACCTTATCTTTGAATTTCCTGGCTTTTGTCAGTGAGCGTGTCGCGAAGGCAATGTTGTTCGCCCAGCTGCGCTGATAGCAACATGGAGATTTTGCTGCTGCTCTTGGAGGCTTGTTAGAAAAAGCTGCCTCCGAACGTGATGTGATTGCTGTGTGTGCACCTCTGCCCTGTGCTCTGCCTCTGCCTTTGGTGATGTTCACGGTCCCCCTCTCACAGGAGAAGGGAACACAAAGGCTGTTCTGGAAGGGAAGGACGTTTCCCCCCATGTACAGTTTCACTACACTAGTAGAGTGTCACTGGCACTGCATCTGCAATTTGCACGTTGCGAGCATAATCAAAACAATTTTCCTCCTAACTCATGACAGACAGCGTTTCACTGAGATGGGTTTGCCATTGGCTGGTTCCACTGCACAGCCCAGATGAAAAACAAAACAGAAAAAACCCGTAGTGCTGTGCGTAATCAGAGATGTGAACAGTAACCCAGAAGTTGCGTGTCCCACACTAGACAAGCCAAGTTGTACAGAGATAACAAAAGTTCAATAACTTCTTCAGCAGATTGAGCTCTTGATTGCTGCAAACTATCTGCATCAAAGAGTTGCAGCCTTGCCGGTGGGGATTCATTCACCCTTTCTCGAGCCAGGAAGCCACCTCTGATGTTGTACCATGGACTGGGAAGCCTCCAAACACCTTTGGGAACCCGTGAAGGTGCTAGAGAGGATGTCCCTTAAGACGTGGTGAACTCAACCTGCTTTCAGAAGGTTTTTCAGCCCAACCGAGGCACCTGAAGAATTAGAGAAGGATGACACTGCCAGATGGCCCAGGGAGAGGATGAAATGAAGGCTGCGGGGGATGCGTACACTGATTTCTCCAAAGACTTATAACCACGACGAAGAAAGAAATAGCTCTGCCACAAGAGAGTCTGATGAGAAAAGTCATTTGCTACTGAAATGTAATTTTAAAAATGTATTTAATACCAATTAACAACACAAGCTTGTAATATCCACTTATCTAAACTGCTTATGGATTACTTGCTTTTCACTTACTAACCTACCCACTAATTTCCACAAAAAATAAAAAATACAGGTCAGGCTTTTGCTACGAGATTTACTTATTTTACTACCAGACAAAGATGAGCCAGAACAGTTATCAAGAAAAATAAGGGGGAAAAAGAGAACTGGGAAATCTTAGACATTGTATTAAAACAACAGTTTTTAGGGGGTTTGATTTACTATTCAACTGTGCGCAGCTGCTGCTGTAAGAAATAGGAAACATGCCAAGGGAAAGAGATGGGGGAAAAAATTAACGGGTGGGGGAGGTTTGCAGAATCAACTGGTTAATGAGATATGAAAATTTTTATGAGTAAGCCCCTGCTGAAAAGCATTTGTTTGAACCAGCTTACTGCTTACCCACTGACATGGCAATTCGGCTACTCTCTCCAAAGTACTTAATCACCAAATGTGAAATTTAGATAGCATTTGGGTTTTTTCATGCACTAGTTTAGATCCTCAGTACTTCCCCCTCCTTATCAAGGACCAACCTAAAATCTGCTAGGGTCCTGGCACACGTTTTTCCCCCTCTCCAATGCAGGCTGCAGTTCTCTGTACGAAGGAGAACACTTTCCACCAGGAGGGCAATAAATGACTCAAGTCCCACAGTCGAATAGGGTGAGGTAAGAGATGTGGGTTTGAATGCCTTCAGGCAGAGGACAGGAGGGAAGCGGTGCTCTCAGCACCCCGCCTCTCCCAGGCTGGTCCCACCTTCCCTCCAGCCCTGTTACGGGGCAGAGAAGAGCTCTCCTCTCTCCACTTCTGGGGGAAGGATTTAGGAATCGAATGCTCACAGAAGATTCAAGACCATGAATTTTTAAAAAAGGAAAGCTCTCTGCTTGGTCCAGGGGAAGACCCCATAGTCCTTAAAAAGTCCACTCCTTCCCTTGGCATTTCCTGTAAAACCACTTAGGCAGTCCCCTGCTGACTGCCCTCGTCTGTTTGAGCCCCATTCCTGGGCACTGACCAATATTCAGACACTGGCAACCTAAGCACCAAATTTAGGATTGTTCAGGACCCTGAATTTAGGAGCTGCATTATTGCCTCTTAATCTCTTTTGGCATAACCTACACCTTATTTTGTGGTCCAGGTGAAAAAAGACTGCAGCCTCCTCAGAACAAGCCTGACTTGTTTGTAATAATTCCTTGGATTATATTGCCCAGTTTCCCTATGAAAAGCCCCATCATACTTGCAAATGCCTTTGACATTGCTTGGTGTTTTTTGTATGTGGCAAAAGCTCAACAATTTGCAAGAAAAATAAATCTCCTGAATTCTTTAAAAACAAAACACAAACCCTGAGGCGCAGAGCTCAAGCTTGTACCAAACCCTGGTCTGTGATATCCCCCATGAGGAGGAGGGAACTGGCACACCAGAAAAGAAGTCCTGGTTTTCATCTTGGTTTACTGGTTGGTGAAAATCTGCTGCTGGAGAAACTTTTCAACCTGAAATGCTCATTTGTAGTTGATTGATAAAGTCCCCCAAATAACGTTTTATTTTCATGTAGATCCAGCCATATCTACAGCTACTAGGCAGCTAATGGGCTTGGCCCCAGTCTAGTCCTAATGGTATTAATGAAGGGTTATTTTCTAGAACCTGTTCAAATAACAAGCATTTAAACTAAGGGATTAAAGCAGTATGCAGTGCTCCTTTACAACAGCGCACTTTGAATGCCCCTGTTTGCATCTGCTGCATGGTGAGAAGAATACCCATTGTGTTGGTACTCCAGAAGGCCTCACTGTAGAATATTAGCCTTGAGAAATCATTTATTGGGATCTTATCTTGCATACCTAATTGAGATGTCAGGCCACTGCATTTAAACTATAACTTGCAGACTAATTAAAGGCAACAACTTAGTGCTTACCTAGGGATTCAGGGAGATTGCACGATGACCTGCCTGTGTTGTAAAAGGAAGATTAAACAGACTGAACTAAACAATGCCTATATTTTCCTGGCGATGCCTGATTTGAGGGAGTAATCCCACTTTATCCCCAAACATAAACCTTTTTGTTTTTTGGAAGGATATAACCTAGAGGTTCCTTGTAGACCTTTTCACCTGGCTTTGATGTCCCAACAGTTACTAGCCTTAAGCTTGTTGTTTTCCTGTTTTATCTGTCTCTGAATTGTTTCCAAGCAGCTATCTTGTTAGTGGGAAAGCCTTGCTTTTCTGCAGGGAAAATTGCAAATGAAACAAATAAAGCTTTATATATGGTTTGCTTCCTTTTATTTGCATATGCGTATCATCTTCTAACTCCAAATTCTAATCTTTGTGTGTCAAGTTGAATAACAGTACATGGGATCCTTCTGCAGAGCAGCAGATCTGAAACGGCAAGTTAAAAGCTCAGGGGTCACTGATGGGACAAGAGGAAGCAGGAGGCAGTTTTTCTGTCTTTGTGAAGATGACGATGCCTCGATTTCACATGGTGTGGAAGGAGGCAGGCAGACACTAAATATAAAAACCAGAAGTTTATTTGACAGTGTTATGACGAGGGTAACTGGAGGCAAACATTTGACACTGACCCACTGGAATGTTGTAAAAATTTAATTAGATGGGTACATTAGTCATAGTTGTATTGGGGGTTCATATACTAGATGCAAAAATGCATGCTCCGGTACCAAAGAAATATTTAAGTCCTTCCTGTAAATACCATTTCCCTCATTATTGGGAAATGTGGTCTCAGTGGGACCATTGACCATGTCATTGTATTTACAAAAGTATGGTTAGAATGAGATTAACAGCATTTATGGGAAGGGTTTTCCTACACAGAGAATGATGCCCATTATATAGGGAAGGTTGTGCAGCCGAGTTGCAATGAAGTAGGCGTATGCAGCTGCTAGCTGGTTTAATGTAGGGTTTAGTTCTATGCTGTTAAACTGCCTTTAATAGCCTCGTGTTCCCTAAAACAAGGGCTGTTGGTGAGTCGAGATGCACTGAAGCATGTCAAGAAGGCCTGCTGCAGTTTTGCCTGCCCCTGGAAACCACTGGGGAATGCTTTATGGCTCTATGGCTGTCCCAAGGAAAGCTTGACAGACTTGCTCGCTCAGTCTGGGTAGTTAAAAAACATTTTCACAAATGGGTCCTTACAAGGTGATCCCTTGCAACTAGGTCAATCCAGTGCAGATTGCACCACAGAAAAATGATTGGGGCTTCTCATAGCTCCCAGTATGGATATGCATGACCGTGACCTAATGCATTAGAATTTTTGATAACTTGCAAGGTTGATGGGTGTTTTCTTTATTTTAAGCTGCAACTATATCCAAAAGCTTGCAGGGACATACCTAGATTTCAGCAATCCTCTTCCACTTTGCGGTGAACCAGTAAACCAATTTAGTCCAAATATTTCCCACATGCTTGACATAAAGAACTGGGTTACTGTGGGGATGCTCCAAAGCCTGCAGAAACCAAAGCCTTTGCAGAAAAGCTTTGAACATGAAGACCAAGGGGGTAAGCTAGTTCCAAAACAAAGAATTGGTAAACCGGTTAGAAATCGCACTTGAAAGGATGTGCTCAGCTCTAATACAGCATACACGCTGCTGTCTTCAAAATCCTCCCTACCTCAGAGAACGGACTCGTGTCTTTCCTTGGAAAAATTGCCTATTTCAAGTCATTTGCAATGATTTCTTTTCAGAAATCCCTGCAGAAAAGGCGTTTGGACCATTTCCCTCACTTTTCTTTCCCTTCAGCTTTACCACATGTGGAAAATAAGATAACACTTTAATATGACAATGTTCATTTACTAGTAAATAAGCAAGTAATTGGTCATGTTTTATTTTAAACAGTGTTTCGGTTGTGGTACCATGTGTGACATTCAAAAGTAATTATGAGATTGAGATACCGGATAGGAAAAGGATAAAAACAAAAGATGACTCAACCAAAATCAACTAATACTTTGCCTTAATCAGTGTTCGGATTGTTCTGACGAATTTTATATCAATTCTACAGAGAAGGATAAAGCCATACTGGTGATCGGTTCATTTCCCAGAATTCAGTGAAACTGCAAAGACGATAGTGCTGTCTGCAATCACCTGTAAGCATATAAAAAAGGAAGATGTGTAACTTCTGAGGAAGCCAAATGTGACCCTAGAAAATCAAATGTGTAAGTACCAAGAACTTACCTTATTTTGGGGGGCGGGGAGGATGATATCCAGGATTATATACATAAATTAATGAACAACAGCCTGTACTTTTGACTGAAACACTAAAATGTGGACTAAAATTCACCTTCAGATGAACTAGTCTGGTGTACCATCTACGCAAATGTGAAATAATGGGTCACACTGGAAAGGGAAGCAAAATGAAGCCCCAAACCACATGTTGTATTAAGACGACACTTTCTTTTCTAACTCCCAAATAGAAAATCGCAGTCCCACAGAAAGACTTTCCATTTATTTTCATGTCGGTTGTTCAAAATCAGTAGATCAGTCAGACCAACTGAATTGCTCTGTTGTAAAGGATGAACACCCAAATGACCACAAACTGATTGCAAGGCAGATGCAAACATACATGATTTTTTTTAAAGAGGGGAAAAAAGCTACCTTGCTGTGAAACATCTATTGTCAAACTTCCCCAGAACTGTTACAGCGAGAAGCAACTTGGGGCTGTCGGGATATTTTGCCATGGGTGAAGGTGCCAGCTGATAGTTGCATCTAATCTAGCATTGGCGTGACTTTGAGGGATCTCTGCAGGAGCAATGTTAGCGGGTAGAGCTCTCAAGAGATTTGATTCCAAGGACATATTTAACCATTGACTCTGCTATATTCAGCAAATGACTAAGTGGGATTTTAATTTGCATGACTTTGGAGAGAAGGGAGTCGCCCAAGAAAAGAAAGACCACCTTGCCGCTCACCGACACTGCCTGAGCATACAGCTGGATGAAATCAAGGTCCTAACACACAGTTCATCAGTTTACCTGCCTATCAATCACATTGATTTATTGTAAAGTTCAATGAGAACTAAGGCTCCCACTAACATACAATGCTGCAGGTATGAAATAAGAAATTTTTTAAATTCTTAAGTTACTAAAGAACATGAGTCCCATTTGCAAAAGTCTGACAGAGGCTTTTGAAAATTGAATTCATAATTAGCAAGCCAGACAACTGGACTCTTTAGATCATTAGATCTAAAGATCATTAAGTAAAAACTTCAAAGTAGTTGGGATTTGTACACCTTAGTCACATAAACTCTGAAAATTTTCCTTCGTGTCAATCTGCACTCAAATAATTCTTCTTGCACTTAGCTATAGCGTGTTTGTCATGACCACTAAGCATGATAAATCAAATCTCAGAAATCCAGTAGGAATAAAAATTAAATAAGTATCTTAAAACATTATATCTCCTAAAAGGTAAGAGAAATTGTGACTAAACTACATGGAGAAAAAAAACCCCAACTTGTTATATCAGACTGAAGTAGTTCCAGCTCATCTAAAGCCTGTTCCCAAGCGAGTGCTGGAGGATCAGAAAGCTGTGACTAGCAGAGACTAGGCAAAAGCAGATGTTGCATCCAGAGCTCTCACTGTGGAATTCAATAGCTGGTTTGGTGAATTGTTTGAACTGGTCACTTGGGAAGGCAGTGCCAGCTTAGTTTATAGTGAGTTTGAACAGTCCAATGTTTGAACAGTGTATTCACCTCGTACTGGAATAAAGAGGCTGTGTTTGTAAATAAGAAGACAAGTTGTACCATATTAGGGTCTTTTGCAACTCACAAAGCATTCCCATTTTCCATAGAAAAGGAATCATTTGCCTGGGAAGAAATATCATCTGGCAGTATTTCTACAGCTATGCTTCAAAGAGAAATTTGAAGCCACTCTTGTATAATGCACAGGCATTAATCACCAAAAGCGAGATTCTCATAAACAAAGTAATCCAAACCAGTAACACAAACCCAGTTCCTCTCCCTTGCTGAGCACTGATCAGTGCGGAGCACATGAAAATCTGGGTCAAACCCCCTTTGACAGAAAGGCACCTGGCCCCACTGCCCAAGGATCAGCCCCTGCCCTTGCATCAGAGCAAGAGCAGAGCGTTGCTGAAATCTTCTGGCAGTACAAAACATGAGCAAAGCCAAGGAGACTCGAGCAGCAAAAATAGCATCAGAGGAAGCAGAGAAAAATGTTAGCTGCCCGGTGGTGGGAGCAGCAGAATAAACGGCTGTATTATAGGACTGTCACCTGAGTGAGCCGATCAATGCTATTAAGACTGAGTCAATCTGTGTCTGTACATGTATAGCAGTGCTTGAATGATGACAAATCTCTGGGTCCAAAGGGATACATCCTTCACCTTGTTGAAAAGTAAGGAGGCAGCTGCTGTGATCAGTTTTGGCAAGCGCTTCTGATCCGTACCTGGACCGTTCCCATCAGGTGTCATGTACTGAAGCTTTATGCCTTCTCACGTAATGGTGCTACTACCACGCTGAGAGCCTGAATTGCTGTGGACACGCAGTGTTAACTGCTGTTGTTTCACTAAAATGAATAATTATATATCTCCCACTTGAGCTGATTGTTCAAAAGATGTGAGAGGGAGCGCATGAGAGAGATGCTACCAATAAGGGAGCTTTTAATGCAGCGAACATTGTCTCTGAGGAAAACCAGACTGGAGGAATGAAGGGTGGATTCTGGTCCTGCTATCAGCACACGACGCCAGTGATGCTTAAGTGGCTTTCTGTGAGCTGATGGGACTCTCAGACGGACAACTTTTTTATGCAGGGAGGAATGAGGGCACTGTTCTCCAAGCCTGTTAAATAGCCCAGTCTGCAAACAATCTTCTCCTCTCTCGTTGCTGTTCTACCCTTGTATCTCCTTCTTGGCATGGTGCCTTTTCTCCCCCAAGCAGCAGCTGTGCACACTTGAATAGTAAATCAAACACCCTAAAAACTGTTGTTCCAAAATCTTTTCAGATCTTTCTCTCCTCTATTTCTGTTCTCTTTTTCTTGCTAATGATTAAGGCAATTGGCTTTTTTTTTTTTAAATCTGGTATGAACTAATTTTGTGTTGCAAACAACTTGATGTATCACAATGTCTATCAATGAAAGGACCTAGAGGTACATCTAGTTCACGTCCCATCAATGCATGAGTCGTTGGTGGGGTCACTATTGTAGGAAATGGAGGGGCGGGGCTTCACATTTTCTCTGGGAGCAGGTCCCCGATCATCTTGTGAAAGGACAAAGACGACAGTAACAGCCTGGGTTCCCAGGTGATAGATAGCAGTATAAATACACTCCAGTCAGGTCTGATTTACACTAACCAGGGACCTGAGCCCAACATCCTAAATGGCATTTGTTTTTATGGTTTCAAGACTATTTCCACAAAGATTAATATTGTAGAGAGAGGGCTGAACACAGAACAGCAAAATACCAGATAATTAGCACCATGGAGTACATCATATGCTTTCTGTTGAACTCAACATCCATCACAGAGTAGCAGTGAGTTACTCCCTGGAAAAATGGGTGCATTTTTTCCCCATAAAGGTTAGATTTACAGAAGGTAACTTAGTTGATAGAAATGCCTGACTCCTGCCCAAAATATCTAGCAGCTTAACTGTTCCTGCATTTTGAAAATATTCAAAGAAACTCATGTCACACCTTTAAAAAGATCCAATTTAGAAAGAAAAAAACCCAAGTGCATCATTCTTGTACTGCCCCTTTTATTTGCATGAGATACTTAATCCCATGGACAGTTTCTCCCTTTCGTACATACATCTGTGAAAGTGATGTGATGGTAGAGCTTTGGCTGAGAAAATACAATGTATGCTTTATTACAAAGAAAACCACAGTTTGAAAACCAGGGAAAACTCTGATTCACCAGCATGACTCACACATCTACTATAGAGCCTGCAATCCCTTTAGCAAAGATGCAAGCCCAGCAGCATGTAAGTACTTGCAGAAAGAACATATTTTCCTTAAATGAATGATCTTTTCAAGTGCCTTATCTTACTCTTTTTGAAGGCAGTGGAAAATCTCTCGCTGGACTTTGGACAAGGCCCTTAAAGGCAGGAGGAAAGTCAGTAGACACCATGTAAATATCCACAAAAATGACTCAAAGCCACTATCAAGATAATGTTATCGTAGGAGATGGGAAGTTAGATTTCTGAGAAGGCTGGTAGGAGCCCAGGGAGGACCTGTTAGGTTGGCCAGTGTCTGATTGTGATTAGCAAAGCTGAACTTTTCAGTAAATGAATACTTTAAGGTTCCCACCTCAGGAGATAATTTTGACACATTATCAATCTCAATAGATGCATCTGAAAGCAAAAAAAAAAAAAAAAAAAAAGCAAAAAAAAAAAAAGAGGATTTTTGGATGTTTTCAAAAAATGGAAACAACTAGACCGGAAAAATACGCTTGTTTAACTGCAGCATAAGGAAGTTCAAAGGAATTACATATCCAGGGATGAAATAAATTTGTTACATTACTCCAACTCCTGAGATCGCTGGTCCAATGATTGTAATAAAGTGTAATACTGGAGTAATGCAGTGAGGAGTCAGGCTGTTAGGCCCTGCTGCCGGAAAGAGCATCCGCTAGAGGAAAGAAACATCTTTGAGTTGTAACTGCAATTCATTTTGTCTGCTGGGGCTACAAGAAGTAGTGTAAGAACATGCATGGGCCTTTAGAGGGAGGACCTGAAGGTACAAGTGCAGGTAAACTTGTTTATTCAACCCTCTCAAATAAGGGACTTCACTTTCAGAAATGCAAAGCACCACATTGCTCTCGCTGAACCAGCCTGACAGGAGAAGGAGCTGGGTTAGTGCTGCTGGTTTCCTACTCTCCATCACAGCCATACCCAGTGCACCCATTTTTCCAGTGAAAATAAATCCTGAAAGGTTTATTTTTAATTTAGTTAACATATTAATATGTTAAAAGAACAAAGCTCTTAATTTAGTTTCCAACATTTTTTTTTTCTCTGCTTTAGGATGGGGAAACTTTCACTATATTTTGAAAATTCTCAGGAGGGAAGGAAACTGTCTCAGTTTAGCACACAAGGAAGCTACGTTCACCATTTCTTTCCATGTTGCCGTGGCTTTGTTGAAGCCACCTGTCTGCCCTGGATCTCTTTGAAGCCATTAATTCTGTGATATATTTCCCCACATACATATCTTCTGCTTGAGCACACCTGCATGCATTCAGCTCTACTGTCTGTGAAATGCAGGTCTTTAGCTATATGGGCTCATTTCCCCTTGCTTTTGGACTCTAAATAGTGTCTTATGCCTCTCATCCACATATGAGAGTCACAAATTGGATTAAAGTTTGGGTTTTTAGCTTGGAATATCAAGCGGCTTTTAGCATGGGAATATCAGGCCAGGGCTTATGTTATGTACAGTAGCTTAGTGTTCCTCAGCAGAGAGGGCAGATATAAGATTAAGTCAACTCAGATCCTGCACACTCATCTTTTAACCATGCTGTGCTCATATGAAAGGTCATCTCAGTCCCATAAACTCTTCTGCTTCTATTTCCCAAGCTAACAAACTCCTCATTGGCTTTCAGAGCTGGTTGGAGTCTTTCCATGCCGGAACTGCTTATCGCCAGAGCTGGTAATGATCATTGATGACATGTATTCCCTACCATTTCCACACCGTCAGCTAACTTGGCTTTGGACTTCAGTATCTTATACGTTACTTCTGGGTAAAAATAGAGGTAGACCACTCCATTTCATAATACTAGGTTGGAACCGCAAACTTCTGAAAGGCTGGAATTGGAAGGTATTACTTATCTTGCTTAGAAAGAACAGAAGAGAGATTAGTAGCCATATATGAAGCATATATTAATGTTCATTAATATTCATGCAAAACCTGTACATTGAGAATTAACATGAGACACTGAAAAAATGATTTTTGGTATTGTCTGAAAAGAGAGCTGTGTTTTCCTCTTCGTAACAGATTAAACATTTGTATTCAGAGTTCCTGCTGAAATGCTGATCCTACAGGTATTAGATCTATGATTGACTAAGGAACGCTGTTAAGTGGAACTGATTTATTTTATAGTTCACAACATTACTTCTGGAGGGAGAGGGCAGGCAGAGAGGCTGGACTAGTGGGAGCCATTATCTGAGCAACGTTGTCCTCAATTTCCATGGAGACGGGATTTTGCCTGGTGCCGTTCGCCTTCCTGGCACCCAGCTCATAGCTTCTCTGGAGCAGTTATACCACGAATCAAGATGCCAGGAACGTAGATGCATGAACACGAAGCTATTCAGGATCATCTGTCTGCATAATTTGACACAGGGATCTCCAGTGAGCCCGTATATTAAGGCACATTTGTTTCTACAGCCCATGAAAGAAAAACCTACAGGATTGCAAACATATACTTCCCTAAATAAGCAAATGAAAACCTATTTCTGTGGCCCAAACACCTGCCTCTGGATCGTCAGCAAGATACTTCAGCTATTTTAATACCGTTCTCCCATTTCATAAAATCATAGAATCATTAAGGTTGGAAAAGACCTCTAGGATCATCAAGTCCAACCGTTAACCCAACACTACCATGTCTCCCAAATTTCATTGCCACCGATGGCAAGCATGGTGTAGTACTATGGTTTATCCCCATTTCTTTGCTGCCTCTGCAGTGACACGGAGAACACTGCCTTTATAGCACTTATTAAACATTTATGGCAGCACATATAGCATGGGATGAGTGGGATAACCCCCCACAGTCCTTCGGTCTTATTACCCTAATCCAGCATCCAGAGTATTTAGAACAAAAGCTTTCCTCCAATGGAAAGAGGAACATTTTCCAGTGTTTCCATCCAAAGATTCCTCTCCTCCATTGCTGCATAATAAACTTGTCGTAAGAGGGATCTTATCCAGATAGGCGTCTGTGTTTATGCTACAGAAATATTTGTTATATATAGACAAGATTATGTGCGCTCCCTCACTGAGCTAGATCGTATCTCAAGGACACACCCCAAGAGAGAAGAGGGAGGAAGGTATTCCATCCCAGGACAGCATAGGAACAACTTCTCCCTATTTCTGTTTTGCTCCAATACCAACAGCAGATTCTCACACGCACCCATTCCTATACGGACTTGGTTGTGCTGGAGTGGTGCAAGAGCTGGTCTTTGTCTTTCTCCACCCACCAGTTTATGAGTCTAAGCCCAAACTCAGAGCAACCACAGAATTGTCTGACTGCCCCTCAAGCCTTTACGTGAGCTCACATTCCACAATCCAGCTTGGGTACCTGTGTTTCTGGATATGGACTCAGGGGACTTACGAACGTGAATCTGCACAGCGCGATGAGAGAACACACAGAAAAAGTGTTTAAAAAAAAACCCCAACAACAATGAGCATTTAGAATAAATTGCAAATAGAGGTGCATAATTTGTGGCTAGAGACACTGACTGCTAGTCATTATTCAGTATCATTCATTTCTTTCCTCCAAATATATGTATGAAAGCCAGGAACAAATAATATTTTTACAAACTGGGAGAAGCTTTTCTTTTTATATTAGATTATGTTAAAGAATAATCTAGGGTGACTGGAGTGAGATTGTACCTATACAGAGAAATTACTATACAGCCCAATGAATCATTAATCCAAATATAATGTATAACTTTACAGCAAACAAAAGCCAGACATATTAAGAGTGAATTGTTTACAATACAGAGTTACATATTAAAATGTATGTATAATTGTAACCTTCTGTTAACACCATCTTGAAGAGAAGAAACACCAGTTCCAGGCTTTAAAATACTATGTCTTAACTATGCTCAGTGTAGTGTTCAGTACGTAATGAAAGCAGCATACATAGGAGGGATTCTTGTGGATTAAAAAAAAAAAAAGAGAAAAAACAGCTCCTATGAAAGAGTTTAGCAGAAGTGGCTCCATCTTCATTTGTCTGTATCAAAGGAATTCATTGTCATCTCAAGAGACAAACTTGAGGGAAAGAAAACGTGCTTTATTGAAAACAAGACATATGATTTAATCTGATCTCACCAGAATTTCATTCTAGCCCTAGGAAGGTTGCCCTGGTGACATCACACTTTGCATCATGTCCTCAGCCCACAGGCATCCGTTATAAGCGCTAGAAGAGACCCGGCATTAGCTGAGCACAGGAAAACACACACATTTTGGAGGACTGATCAGGAAGAACAAACGCATCTACCATCCATGCTACTAAAAGAAGCCCAGAGCCTTGGCCTGGGTTTACACTGATTGCCTCCACATCCTCCAGGAAAACATCAGAGACAGAGCTCCACATTTGCACCAAGCTCCTTTCCCAAACATTTGGAAAGTACCTGACAGAAGAGAAAAACCATTAGGTCTTCTACCATTTAACCAACTCAACCACCATTAACAGCTTCTCAGAGCAGTTTAGAAAGCAAAGAAATCAGGTTTCTAACTGTCTTCTCATTAAGAAATTGATTAGAAAAGCCTTCTCATCACCCATTAAACCCGAGGGAAACAAGAGCAGAGGAAGAACAAAGAATCCCTTGAATGATACACGTTCATTTCGCTGGTAGGCTGGGTTTGCCCCCTACAAGCCCACGGTACTAAGTGCCCTAACCCTACTCCACCAAGAATTGCCTAAATAGCCTTCTTTGCGTATTTGTTACTCTTTGTATGCTCACATAAATTTTGCAACATGGCCAAACCCCAATTGCTTTCCTTGTCCCATAAAGTTCCCTGTTTCACTCATAGAGAAACCACTTCTGAAAAACAACCTCCCAGAACCCAATCCTCTTTGCTCCACCTAAGCTAGAGCCCTGTTGCAGGCTGTCTCAGGTGGGAGCTGGACCCTTGGGCTGATCCCCAGCACTGTGTGTTTTTTTGGCCCACCGAGAGCCAGTTGCTCTTCCAACACCTGCAGTCCACTTACAGGCACCAGAGAAAATGACAAGACGCGTTCAGGTAGCTCCAGCTTGTTTCACACACCAATACACTGTGCAGTGTGTGCACAAGAGGTGTATGCTATCCAAGCTCTGGGAGCTTAGTAACAGCCTTTACAGCATTTTTTGTATATTACCTAACTAGAAAACAGGGAATACAGTTGTTCAGAAGATAAAGAGGGACATGGGAAGATCTTATTCAGACATGAAACTCCATTGTAGACCCCATTGCATCTGCAAGACCTAACAGGAAAATAATAGAAGCCACCACCAACACAATAGTTGTGTGTATCACATAAAATCACATTTCAATATTTTCCATCTGACTGAATAAACAGACAGGATTTAAAATCCCCCAGACAACGTGGAGTATTAGTTTCCCAACACAGAAGAAGAGCCCAGCCTCTCTTACCCCTTTTCCTAGAGCCAAATGTAGGAAAGCTCCTCTGCCAAGACCTCTAGGCAGGTGATAGACTCGCCCGTCGATTGAACGAAGACAATGAGAAAGTGAAGATTGACTTGCTTGTTATCACAAGGTTCCCAGCTGCCTCACACACACACTGGGAGGATAATTTCAGAGGAGCTTTGTTGCAGGTGCCCCTCTTTTCCAATCAGTAGGCATCATCACAGCCAGATAAGAAGCTAACACAGATACTAGCATTTGAGTCATTACAGTGACATATAATACTATGATTTTCTGGGTTATTGATTACTGTTGTTCTGGCACTGCAACCCAAAACACTGGAGAAAGTCAAGTGGAGAATGAGAAGAGGTGGATTAGCATGCTGGTGAGCTAGTTAAAATAGCTTTACTGAAAAAAAATGCTTTCAAAATCTTAACTTTTGGCAAAATGCAAGAATTTTGAGGCAAAGGTTTTTGCAGGTAGTTTGGGGATTTTTGTCTGGGTCTCCAACCTGCCAAATTGGTTCCCTAGTCACCCAGCTATCAATTATGCTGTCTCAGGTTATACTTTGCTTTATTTTAGTGCCGTTTCATTCTGAGTTGCACAACAACCAAATTTTTGTAACATCTCAAAAAATAGAATGGTTTTCCATCCCTGACACCTCCTTAGCATTCAGATGGAAGTAAATAACTCTATCATAAACTCTATGGGGAGTTTATTGATAGCATAAAATGGTACATTTTGCTTTCAAGACATTTCTTATTACAGTCAGGGAAGAGAAGATGTGAGTCAGAAGCTTTCTTCTCAGTTTCACTTGGTTCATTTATTCACTTGGTTTACTGAAACCTAAGTAGCTGTTAGAGCTAGAAGTCCCGAGGCACATGTGTTCTTTAACACATAACTTAATTTCCAAAACAAATAATTACAACTCAATTTCTGAGTGTCACCCTTCCCGGGAGCATCTGATGCATATGCAAAAATGTAAAAACGTGAATGTTGAAGCTCTGCTGCAGCTAACTGCTCTCTGTTTCAGGGAGATTTACCCTCTACCCACCATTTCTTCCACTCAGGCAGTCATTTCTACATCTGGATTACTTTTAGATAGTTTACTCCAAGCAAACAGACGATGGCAGATCCCTGTTTTGTCATCTATAGGTCCCTCCAGAAAAAACTTACACATTGAACAGATCTCCCTTAATGTCAGATGGAGGTAACTCTCAGCTACCCCACAGAGAAAGCCTTATAATTTAAAGGTTCAGTATTTTGCATCGTTAGGGACTGGCTCCTCCTCCCTTTAGCTATAACACTGACCTAATTATACAGAGCCTCAACGCTACAGTGCACTTTTGAGTTCGCTTGTTATGTGATGCCTGCAACAATATTTATTCACAAGCCATTTCAAATAAAAAGTGTTGTTTTACTGCGTTAACATCAAAGCTGAGCTTGTAAATTGTACTGGTTTCATTTCTATGATATGCATACCTGTACATATATGCATTTTTTAAAATATATATATATATGTACACACACAGACACACACACTCTTGCCCAAGAGAAAAAGCAGTGCAGGGCTGCTTATAATAACAGCAAACAACAACTGATGCTTGTGATTTTTGGATCCTGCAGCACGCACCCATCTGCGTGCCTTTCATATTGAAATCCACGCGTGGAGCAAAGACAGGCAGCTGCCTGCACAGTGCCTCGCCCAGCCAGCCCGGGCGCTGCACCGAGCACTGCTGCCTACAGAGATGCCATCATTTCTGCCCCAGGGGATCCCATTTTCTCCTACCCAGCTTAGCAGTAGTTTAAGGCAGAACTCCATCTCTTCTAACATCTCTGTAGGTCAGCACAGATTTTTATTGCACCTTCTTGCACAGGTAATGACTTGAGGTGGTGGATGGCTGTATGCTGATTATGAGTATCTTCCAAGATGGCAGTGCTGCATTAGATAATTCAAGAAGTTTGCCAGAAGCTTTTTGGTGAATTCTCATCTGCGACACATCATTTCTGGTAGGCTGAGAGCAAGCTGTGGAGGTTTCCTCCAGAGCCAGTGTACTGCTTGGGGTACTTGTGTACACCGTGAGTTCCCAAAACCAACAAAACCAGTCCAGTTGTACACCTGGAATGTCTATCTGTCCATAAGACACATAGCTTTTCCTTGTGCCCGATAGTACTTGAATTAAATAATTAAAAAAAATCAATGTATAATAATGAATTATTTCAATCATCTTAGCCATGAGTAGGTCAGTGTATCTAGAAGTAAAGCAGTAAGAGTATCTTTTACCCTCTTTCTAATTTCCCTATTCTCTGCCTCAACCTCTTTCTTCCTTTAAAAGTTGAAACCGAACTTTTAAAGAGAAGACTAGATGAAAATCAATACCAATAGTGAGCTGTAACATGGAACTTTGTGCCGAGACACATTGAATAATATTGATTTGTCTCAAATATATGCTTATGAAACCAAGCCCTTGCGTTTTGAGGTATTTTTACTTTTGGACTCTAAAGTCTTTGCACTCTCTAAAGTCCCCATACTCTTCCTTCTTCCCTCTCCCTCCCTCTCTCTCTTTTTTTTTTTTCATTGAAGGTTTGCATGAACCTTCATACAGCTAGCCAAAGAAAAGGCATGGTCCAGAAGTAATGTAGGGTCCTCAGTTCCTTTCTTTAATGAGCTTGTGGGAATATAAACTGTTTGGTGACAAATATATAGCCATATGGGAAGATGGGGCTCAAATTCTCCTACTTCTCACTCATCACCATGGGAAAGGAAAACATTAGCTAAGAAAGCTGACGGTCTTCTCTCCCCTGCCTTGGTTTGGCCAGTGCAAAATAGTTACGTTCATACTGTCTATAGGGGCACAGTCCAGCATGAGCTAGCAGAGGCAATGTGAGAAGGTAAAGCCAAAGACCTGAACTGGAATAACAGCATAAATACTGTCATCTCATGTACATGGGACAAACTGTGATCCTTCAGACGTTTCCCTGCAGACTCACCATTTCCCTTTGCCAAATCTGAACCCTTCTTGCACAACATAAAGCTTTCCCAGCAGAGGTGGCCTGGGCAGCATCTTATTTTTTCATTGCCAGCAAGTATTTCTGAGAAAGGCTAGAACAGAGCGTGCCAGAGTCTGGAATTAGATACAAATTAATTGCATGTAATTGCTCAAGAGCATCGAGTGTCTTTTTGGGATTTTACACTTATTGTTATTGTAATGATGTTCAATTTGCAAATACAATTATTGTAAATTACTCTATTGATAACTTCAGCTTTCCTATTGTGTGTGTGATCACGTCACCAGATTTCTTGTGGTCTTCTGAAACAAGGGGATTTTTAGCCTTGATGAAGACACAAGTAGAGCTGAAAACTGACTGCTGTTCTCACAATGGCTTTCTGTAACTCAGAAGTGGGCAACTGGTAAATTATTAGCTTATGATTAAATTATAGCGTCGCTGCAACATCTAAGAGGTCAAAGTCATAAACAAACTTTATTTTTGTCTTTCACCAGAAACCTACTAATAATAAACTAACAAATATTTTCTTAGCAATCTTTCTTTGATTTTATTTTATTTCTCTTTTTTTCATTTTATATCCACTTGGGTTACTCTTATTTCATGTAAAGTAGGACTGCCAATGCTCCAGGGAGGTGTTGGAATGGCTAATAAACCGATGCTTAAAAGCCCTTCAAAAGGCAGGTTTTATGTAAAATATGTAAGATCAGTTAAACATTTTCCTTCTTGAGGTTCCTCACAATGTGTAAGTAAGGATTAATACGCACAAATACAGAAAGCAGGCTGAAAATTTTCTGTACTGGAGTACGTGTTCAACACCAGTCACTGATGCTCATTGCTTCCCTTGTTTGGCCTCAGAAATGCCCTAGGCATGCTGCATCCTGACTATTTAGTACATTTTTTGGTTGATAAAACCTATGTAAGAAAAAATCCTGTAACTGTAGGGAAAAAACTATAGCACAATTAGAAGGGGGAATCCTGTGCAGCATGGAGAGGTGCAAGAGAAAGAAGTTACAAAGTTACAAAGAGGATAAAAGGGGAAAGGGAAAACAATTGAAAGAAAAAATCTTACTCTCAGAGACTCTTTTCCTTACCCCCTGAAAATGTTTCTTCTGGCCTCTTCCCTGTGCAGGGAACTACACACCCTCCCCTGCATAACCTTTTCTCTTTACATTCGCTTAATTTCAAGTCAAATTTCCAGGTAAACATCTTTCTTCTCTTTGTCCAGCTCCCGTTTTTCAACAGAAATCCCTTTTTTCCCCCACCATTTTTTCCCTTGCCCAGTTTGGTTATTTTTTCTGTATGATTTAAACTGGAGGAAGGAAAATTCAGGTTAAATATTGGGAAAATCCTCTTTGGTGGTTCTGACAGTAGAAGCCCTGAATCAGATTGCCTGAGGAGGTGGTGGAGAGGCCATCACAGGGTGGTTTCAAGGAATGAATTCAACATAGGTGTGCTGCGGATTTCCTAAGCATGGATGGTCTTGCCTTGGGGCAAGAGGATGGAGCAGATGACCCCTTCAGATCTCTTCCAGCCTTATGTTTCTGTGATTCCTTTCACCTCTCCAGGGTCTGAGCATATTTAAATGGCTCAGGGTATGTTGATGCTTAATTAAAACTTTACAGCACAGGGCAAGTGTGTCAACCTGTAGAGACTATTTTTCCGGGGTCACTGTGCTTACATCCAGAAAGGTGCTGACACAGGCACACACAAACACACATGGTGTTGTAAGAGGTGTGCTCATCCTTTATTTATGAAGTTTATAATCTGACACTTAAAAAAAAATATGATCCTAACAGGCTCCAGCATTCCACAGTTGTTGAAATGTCACCTCTCAGATACAGATATTGATTTACAGTTCAAGACCAAGTACATTGTATTCTGTGCTAACAAGCCAGTACAACTCTACTCGACATTTTGCAGTGAAGGAGAGGGCTAAGTCATACTTGGTGTCATTTGTCAGAAAGCACTGAGTTTTGTGGGTGTATTTTAACATTAGGCTCTGAACTGGGGAGCCTATAGACACAGGTTTGTTCTGCCTGGGCAACTGGGCAAAAGTTAAATGAAAAGAGGGTGTCAGGGTGTTATTTAGAGCCCACAAGACTGCAAACTGGGTTTCCGTAGGAGCTTGGTATGAGGAGACCCATGAAAAATGAGGTCTAAGGGAAACCTGGTCACTTGGATGCTTTTCTGACTTGTGAAAAGCCGATTTTAATTTCTTCTCTTTCACAGCCCTCTCTCTCACAGCTTTATTGAGATCTCCAGGCACCTGAGTCAGCCACTGGCTGATAGTTACTCCAAAAAATTTTGCGCCCTAGAGTATGTTGACCTTTTTGAATAATCACCTAAAGTGAGATAACCTGGCTGGAATCCACATTGTCTGAAATGCTAAAAATAAGAGTCACAGATCCTGGAGAACACATAAGCTGGCACACAGGGAATAAGCCCATGACATCAGTGGTGGACAGCTGACCACCAGGGAGGCAGTGAGAACAATGTGTTAGTTATATGAAACGCAAGATCTCAAAAAACTGATCTTGCTTCATTTGCATGGAGCTGATTTCCAGATCAGAAGGCAAACATCTCAGTTCCAGCAAAGCCAATGGCAAAATTCCTGCTGATACCACTGGGACAGAAGAAAAGTTTTCAAGGCTTAACTTGAATGTAAACTTCCAAAAATTAAATCCCTAGTGAAGAAATCTGTATATTTTTCACCACATTTCCATTGGTACTGAGCCAGGCACAGCACATGATTGCATTTGCTGCTACCTTTTAAGCA
The DNA here is from genome assembly GCF_949628215.1 of Phalacrocorax aristotelis. Taxonomy (NCBI): domain Eukaryota; kingdom Metazoa; phylum Chordata; class Aves; order Suliformes; family Phalacrocoracidae; genus Phalacrocorax; species Phalacrocorax aristotelis. The sequence continues at coordinate 6,718,611 of NC_134283.1, read as the reverse complement.
AATCTGTGTCCAGAATCTCTCCCCGGCACCAATCATTGTGTACACCAAACTGGGCACACAATGAATAAACCATCCTTAATACCCCCATTCTTTAACCACAGCATAAGGTCAGGGATGGACTTCCCTTTCTGAGAGTCTTGGCCAGGGTCTGCTGCTTACTGCAAGTTTAAATGCTGTCTTCTAGAACATTCAGGCCTGGGTATCTCACTTGGAAAGAGCTGTATACTGAATTGGTAGTACCCCTGGCTCCAGCATAACTACTTACTTTTGCTGCCTGTGCATTTGTTGATGGAGAGACCATCTTGTGAATAACAGGTGACTTTCTAGTAACTAGCGGTATTAGTGGATAGTGTTAAATTCCTTTCTTTCTTTCTAGGCTCCTGACTTGGCTGCATGCTCTACTTAAAAATAATAGCTTTCCTTTAGATGCCTTGGTCCAAAATCTCTCCTGCTTGTTTAAAGAACTGGTTGCCTGCTGTCCAGATGTATTTTGCCAAAAGATAAGCTGGAAGATCTACTGAAACCTTTTTATCATACTTCCAATACAAAGCATCCTAATGACGTTAACCTTGTTAATATTATACTGAAGAACTTCCATTCAGGCTTTATTTTTCAAAAGAGCTTTTAATGTTTTGCTTTCTGATGCCACCCTATTTATTTATTTACTGTGATGCTTTGTGGCGGTGGTGGGTGCTCGATTGCACCAGTGGAAGGATGTGCAATCAAACTTGCAACGAGACAGTAGTCTCTGATTGTCATCAGCTGCAGCTCATTATTCTCTCAAGGATTCCTTGTGCCAATCGATGATAAACAATGTGTAATCACTTGCAATTGATTGCAAATCAGATTGCATAGACTGGCATGTGGAGTCCTTGACGGAATAATGAGCGATGCCTTTTGCCCACTCCCGGGTCTGTAAGGCCCACATGCCATTATCTGATAGCTTCTCTCCTCTCTTTGACTCAAATGCTAAGCAGATCGTGCAGGATGTATCAGGTCAAGGTTGTGCTTATATTTGGCATACAACACTTTGGCCATTTTTTTGTTATGGGTCTTGTCTCTCCCTGTGTGTGCTCTAGGGCTGTATTTTACTGGCACATTACCCTCTGTGCAGTGTTGCAAGGACAAAATCCGAGGGGTAAGGGGATGTTTATGATTCAGCCCATCTACAGCGCACTAAATTTATTTTCCTTTCTATAGATTTCTAAATCCCTGTATTTTCCTCTTCGAAACTGGAGTGATAACTCAATTTTGGGTCAGTTAGAAAACAGTCTGGACAGTCACAAGTAACAGAGGGATAAGCCCCTTCTGACTTGTTCCAAAGCCAAGTAAGATATCTGGTGAGTTCAGCTAGGTTTTGCCACTTAGACTTTTACCTTCTAAAGTGGTGTTAATTGGATCTGGTCTATTGACCATTGGTGGCCTGAAAAGCACCACAAAAAGCAGTCGGTGAAATTATGGCACAAATAAGAAAAGATGGCAAACATCTTCAGTAGTCGCTTTCTAGTGCAGAGCTGGCACTGTAATTTAAAATGCTGGTAATCAAACACTAAGATTTTGACTTTAGAAGTATTTTGTTTATCTAATTTTTAAGTACATTGTTATTTACCAATCTCCCTCCCAGCTGCTGTAGGACAGTAGATTTCTGGCCTGAAGCCTTTCGGTCATAAAAAACGTTGGTGGGTTTTTCATTAAAAGAGGTCAAGAAAGATCATTTAAAATCAGTTCTCCTTCTGGATGTTTTCATTTTTCAGGCCTAGGTGTATGCGAGGCTGCAATGATCTCATTCCAAGTACTGATCTTAGAAGAGGACGTGGAATCCCATCTCATTTCCACGTGAAAAAAATAAGCAAAAAAATCAATTTAAAAATACTCATGGAGTAGGTTGTTCAACTGACAGTGGGTTTTTTTGACTTCAAGCAAGCAGGGTCTTGGCTTGATCTTTATATTTAAATGAGAAAAGAATAACATTAGCATTCACTGAATATTTTGATTGAGATAATAATCTCTATTGATAACATACTTCCTTTTAAACATCTGTAAGGCAATCAGTTGGAAACTGATGCACTGCTCTAATCTTACTTTAGAATCTAGTTGTTAGTAAGGACTTGAAAACCATAAAGGACCAAAAAGTAGATTTTAATGGAGATGAAGCTCTTCTAGTAAGTATGCTTTTAAAATATATTTTAATGGATTTTTTTCTGAAGAAAGTTTTTCTCACCATTTACGTAAACCAACGCAGCTCCACAGACTTCAACAGAATTAACTGATTTACCCAAATATCATTGAGGTCAGGGAGAAAATTACTGAATGAAAAATGCAGGGCTAATAATTAAAGAGATGGCCTGGGTTTGTAAATCTTTTTCCAAGCGTTTCATTAACAGCCATCGGTGTGTTAAAGTACAACTTTTTGAAGCTGCAGTGTAGCTTGCAATTGCTCTTATATGAACATCACAACAGCCATCATTAAAGAGATAAAGCACATATACTATCTGCAGCAGGCTCCTAGAAAAATACTCCCAAGGGAATTCCCCCTTTGAAACCAAAAAGGAAACAAGTAGACAAGTTTGGGGTTTTTTTCCCTCATAATCTCAGTTTATAAACAGAAACAGAAGGAGATATTTTCTTAGCTTTTCTTTTAAAGAACAGTCTTATCAGAGATCTGAAATATGTCAAAATTCTCCAGTATTTTCAAAGGTTACATATTTGAATAGTTGGTTTAAATTATCTACTTTAGAAACAAATTCCTAGCAATTCACCTCCCAAACTTGAGAACACGCTCTAAAACTATGTGAAGCTTTTGAAACGTTGCATACAAAATGTGAGCCAAAGCATTTTGGAAAGGAGACCGCAATTTCTCACGGGTGTGAGCTGTCCCTGCACGGCAATGACCAGCGGCAATTCACACCACTGACTTTAACAGCTTTTGAATTGGGCCGTTATACCCTTTCCAAAACGAATTTTGCTCATTGAATTGAAAAATTCAGCTCTGAGCAGCACTGGCCGGACAAGGTGTGACTGCACACGAGCTGTGTATTTGGGCGGGATGGTGTTCATGGGCAAGCGACTGCACAAGATTCATCGCTGCAAATGGGATTCCTCAATGGCAATGGGAATAATGGGTCCCGACGTCGGCAGCGCCTTAGCAGCTGGTTTTCATTGCTCCTTGATGTATGCATACAGACGGCACCTCCCTCACAAGCCAAGGGCCTCCTCTCTCCATCTGCTCTCCTAAGAGATGACTTTCTGAAGGTGGGGCTGCAGGAATTCACCATCCCCTCTGTACAGAGCGCAGCGAGGCACAAAGCACAGGGCTGGTTGAGTTACGGGTCTGCAAACCTGCTGTGGCTGGCAGGAGAGCAGTTACGAGATGAGCTTTCGTCTGCCCTGCTGAAGAGGAGGGTGATTTATACATGGTGTGTATCTGCTTGGTGCTTGAGCTGGACAGACAACTTTATGTTGGCTTTGTTACACATCTACAAAGAGGAGAGCTCTAACCAGCCTTGTGATAAAGGGATGATGAAGGTGTGGATGGTATGCTGGTATCTTTGCTGTGCCTACAGATGTCTTGTGTAAGAGGAGTTGTGATGTGGTGTAAACTGTGGGAGACATCCTACATAGTTTTATTTATTGACACTGGAGCTTCTGTATAACAAATATCCAGCATTTTACATGTGTCTCCTATGTGAGGCAAAATGTTGGCCAGTTTACAAACAGAGTGGGCATGGATGTCCTGCAAACTGCTTGGTAAATAATTATACCCAGGTTTGTATTAACTACTTCGGGTTTCTGCAGTGTGCTGATGGAAATATGCAATTGGTGAGCATCTGTGATAGGTGCTTGGTTTTTTTCTGGTTTCATCTTACTGTCGGAAAAAGCAATTTGATTACAAGCACGGAAATAGATAAAATGTAATTTGTTCCTGCTTTGACATTTGTTAAGGATTTTTAAGCATTAAACAGTAAAACAAGAGCTATAGTTCTGGCTATAGATAAATAATTGCAGCAACTGTGTAGAATGATGAAAATACTAAAGCAGGATTTATATCTTCAGTGTGATAGTAAAGAATATACAAACTCCCTTACACTGAAAATTCCTTCCCTGAACGCATATACTGTTTGCTGTGTTGAGCAACACTTGTAAACCAGAGGTGAACAACCCGTGCGCATCTGAGACTCGTACAAGGTTGTCCGTACCAAGGAAGCAAGACTGCTTTTAACCAATGTCAAAAATAAATACAGCATAAAATATAGAGTGGTGAGGAAGGTGTTCATGCCTGGAGATGGACTCAGTTTAGGGTTAGTCAGGGTTTCGAGGTTCAGATGAGAGACTTAAGGCAAGGGTTATGTTCAACTGCAGAGAAATCCCAAGGAATTTCAAATATTCTTGGCTAAAACCCCCTAAGAATCACTGTTTTCATGAGATACTGTTTTCATGATTTGTGTAGCATATACAAATGGTCCTCTGGGCTTGGAAGTGACTTAGAACCAAAAAAAAAGAGAGTTCAGATTTCAAAACCTAGATTAGCTCATTCTTCCCTAATGGTAACAAATTCAAGGATGAAAAATATATTAAAGGATTGCAAAAGTGTGAGAAAGCAGATTTAAACTTGAACCATGGAAAGATGAGGGGGTCTGTATCACCAGCCCATGCCTATTTAACTTGCTACTAGTATACACGGTCTTCTGACGGTCTTAAGTTGTTGAGTATTGTGATATATTGTTGGAAAGTACTTGGAAAATGTTCATGACTGAAGTGTGATTTACAGGTCTAGACCTACAAACAGCAACATACAGTGCACGAGAGGACCTTTCTGCAGTACTTTTGAGCAGAGATGCCATGCCATACGGTGCTTCGCAGAGAGCTTAGTACGTTTTTCATCCAAACCAAGTTAAGTTTTATTTTCTCCCCTGTAAAACTTTTCCTTGAAGATGAAGCCTCTATTATATGGTGTGTGTTACAGAAATTAATAAAGCTAATGAAATCAGGCACTGCTGGTTCATGTATGATTCATCAGTCACACATCTCTCTTTAATTTGCGCAGGTTTGGTGCCTGCTGCTCACTTACACAAAAGCCTCACTGTTAGTTTAAGAAATCCTCATATAAATATAATCCATTTTCTGATGCGCCATAAAATATCTAACAGCAATGAATGATTATAGTCACAAGAGCTGTTTTGGCTGGACTCATGGTAGTTCCCCAGGCCCAGGATTAGCACCGCTTTCCCTTGCATTTTGAGAACAGAAGAATTGTCAGTATCCTCCAACCAGCAGTGACTAAAACCAGATGTTTCAGTGGAAGAAACCTCTCATTAGGCTCGTAGGGAATGAGCTTTGAATAACTGGTTTGCTTGTTTGTTTGTTTGTTTTAACAAAGGGGAGTGCAAATGCACCTGAGTGTAAATGCAAATTGGGCTTTCTGAGTTTCATGTTGATACAGCAAAGCCTAAAGGAAATGACAAAAATACCCAGCCAACAAACAACCCTATTTAGTTTGTGGTTTCAGAGCTAAACTCCAGCCCTTGAGGATCACTGAAGGCAAGTTCAGGTTAGAAATTCTGCCCTTTGGAAATTCTGCTTTTCGTAGTAAAAGTCCCAAACTGGTAAGAAAAGATTCATTCCGAAGAGCTCATGTAGGACTACCTTCATAGCCAGGTATTTAGCTTGTTTAAAATTGGGTTATTTTGGTTATAAAGAAACAAGAGATTATAAACTGGGGCTCTAAAAGCGACATTGACACGTGTCTTCATGTTGGACAGGTTTTTAAACAGTAGCAGTAAGGCAGGATAACGTGAAGCTCAGATCCAGCAATGCCTCCAGTAAAAACACCACCCAAGGAAGAAGGATGGAGGGTGGTGTGTTCTCTGGCTGTAGATAAAAGAGCCTACTTCAGAAAGCAGGCATGAACTGAGGCATCCCGGCTGAAGCAGTTTGCTTTGAAAGTTAATTCCTCTCTCCAGGCAGTCCTGTTGTGTCCCACATGCAGTCGAGGAGCATTTGCCTGACACCTGTAATGCAGTGAGGGTTTGCAGTAGGCAGGCAAATACTGAGGTAAGTACCCAGACCTTTGCAATCGTGGACACATACTTCAGCACTCCCTTTCCCCTTGTCTGATATCTATCTGGCCATCGCTATAACAACACAATATAGGGTTATGGGCAATTAATAGAGGTTAAATGTTGAACTCCAGCCCAGACTGAGCTGTTTGGAGTCAGTACAACCTGTAAGTAGCCTCTGTCCCCGGAACGGTGGTGCCAGGGCAAGCTGCCTAAAGGACAGCTGTGGATGAACACAGGACCATTGCCCTGGTACCGATGTGACAGGGTAATGGGATGAGAAGTACAAGCACCCACGTGGCCTCCTTGCCATAATAATATCTATCTACCTAACTTCAGGTAAGTCACTTCATCTGAGTGATGCTACCTCTGCAGAGTGGACATTGCAGCTCCTCCTCAGAGGGGTTTGGGGGAGTAAAAGTCCTTTAGCAATCCTGAAGGCTCCGAACAGTACAGAACCCCATAACAGCATGTGCAGAGGGGTAGCCCCCACCTCCTTCCTCATGGCAGGGTTGAAAGTCGCTACCATCAGACCCACAATGCCGAGGCTATAGGGAGAAATATTGATACCAGAGGAAGGAATCTCCAAGGGATTACACAATTTCTGCATTAACAATCTCATGTGCCCCCATTGTGGGTCTTTGCCCAATATTGTGTTCTACGTTTGGGCTCTGGCAACTAGAGAGATGCACTCAGGTGTGGCACAACAAAATGGCTCAGAAAAACACACCGCACAGCAGTGAAACTTGGTGATTTTTTTTTTATCAGGGTTTTTTCCATTTAAAAAAAATTCCAGTGACATAACAAGTCCTTAAAACATGTATTATTTATTTTCAACAGAGTAAAAGAGCCCCTACAGTATTTTGAAAGAATGTCTGTTTTATAGGTCTGCAGTGATAACATGTTGGAAATAACTAACAATTATGTTATTTTTGTCCTCGCTAATAATGCTCAGGGAGCAATTGATGTTTCTTTTAGAGTGAATAAGAAACATTTGCAGCAAAAGCAGGAACTGTGGAGATAAAGCAATTGGCAAGAAATAGTATGTTTAAATACCATAAAACAGCCAGTATCCAAACAGGTGTGAGATAAAGTGGTATAAATAAACTACTCTGTATGCAGCCCATCACACAGCAGAGTTGTGTAAAAAATTGCATGAAATAAATTCACTCCTATTCAGAGGAAAATATAACAAAACGGATCCTTGTGTCTCCTAATTAGCTTTAGCAGCTGAGAAAACATTTCTCATGCGGAAATTTCTAAAAGTTAAAAGTTGTTCTGTAAAAATGGAAAACAAACAAAAGAAGCAGTCGTATTTGCAAACCTTTTGGACAAATTGTACCTACATTTTGTAAACCTCTTCACTAGTTAAAGCCAGTATCCTGAAGAGACAGCAGAGCCTCTTTCAACCTTGCAAAGTTATGCCTGCCTCTTTTAGTTATTCTGCATTGCCTGGTGGCGTTACAATACTAGATGATGTCTATGTTATTTTTATTGGTCCTTCTTTCACAAACACACAGACATTTGCCCTTTCTTCGTCCAAACATTTGGTTGCATTAAGGGTTGTTTGGTTTAGATTAAAGATTTTCTTTTTTTAAGACCAGTCAAATGCAAAGTAAATCAGGGCTAGCAAACATGAGATGAAAATAACTGCCCGTGCTCACATGACTGATAAGCAGAACTATGGAAAATGGCTCACAACAAAATCCACCTGGTTTCTGTGGCTCCTACAGATGAGAAGTCACGATAGGTTCATTGAAAGGTTTCTCAAGGTCCATCAATCTTTTGGATAAGTGGAATGGCTTGTATTTTTTGTTTAATCAGCATGTGAATTTGTTCAATGTGTGAATTTTAGGTGACATGATTTTTAAGTCTTACTCACTGTCTTTGGGTTCTCTCAAACTCATGTTAAGCGTTAAAGGAAGACAAGAACTTACATGTGCCAGTGTGCATGTAGATACCCACCATGTGAAACTGCCAAATTTCAGATGTTTTTAGAAATCAGAGTTTTCAGATGTTCCTCACTGTAACTCCCTTGTTTGTGAATCAGGTCCCTGAACCCAGCTCTGCACAGTCCAAGTTGTGCAAAAAGCCAAAAGAGAAACCACAGCATCTCTTTGGAGACTCATTCTCTGGCCTGTAATGCAGTGTGACTTGGAAAAGGAGCCTCTCCACTGACACTCTCTGCTGACAAAACCCTCCCCATAATTTGTGTGCTGCATAGCACGGAGGAGTCCCTAAACACAGTGACTTGGTTCCCACCCAGTGCCTGGACTAAGGGAAACAACTTTATTATAAAAGCCAGTGTTTGCGTCTCGTCTGTCATTCTGTGCTGCAACGGTTCAGAGGGGCTGATCTGGAGAGTACAGAACCTGTGTTGCTGGTATCTCATTCACAGCCTGCATGCGCTGGGATTGCTCTGGACTAGCTTTCCATAACAGGGAATAGATAAGATAGGCATCATATCCAGGTGGACACCACGCTTATTTTGGAGTCCTTTAAAGCAAGCACGAGCAAGGCTCCCCTGGCCAAGTTACACCCAAATAAATAGAGTGTTACAGAAGAACTTGGCCCTGTGGCTCTCCAGGAGCTTGCGTTTTTAGCTTCTAAGCTCTGTTGTCTCAGGCTCGTTGCATGAACAGAGATAATGGTGGTTGTATGAGGATATTCCCATGAGATGCCCACATGGTGCAACCAAAGCAGCCCCATGCTAATCAAACTCGAGATGCACATGGGGTTCGCTCTGGTGCAGCACCAAACAGATGGGAACTTGCTTTGGTCACGCAAGCCGGTGCCCCTTTCTGACATGCATTGTGTTAAGGAAGCTGCCAGGAGAGCTCGGAGTTGCAATGTGTGAGATTGCATGGTGTGTACACGCTCTGTAAGAACAGCAGTGTTCAGAGAGCAGCTGATACAGTACCGAAAGAAACACAGAAATGGGAACGCTTCTTTGAGTTGACTCTTTTCAGTTAACCACCGATAGATGTGATAAACTCCCAGTACTGCTGCTAATAAGTAAAGAAAAGGAAGCCAGTGTTCTTTTATACTGACACATGGTGCATTTTGGTTTCACTCAGAGTAGCAAACCTTTCTTTCTTCTAGTAAGTATTATAAATAGGCCCACTTCTTATCAGATCCTCCTCTTAATGTTTTTCATTAGAAAACCACAGTTAATTTTAGATAATTGTTAGAGATAATCTCAAATTTGTGTGTAATGTATGCCCCAGTTCTAAGAAAAACATGACATTGGGGAAGGTACTGCCTGCCTAACAGCTTTTCATTTACAAGAGTATGGTATGAGATCTCTTGTTCTTGTCAAATGAATTCTAGTGACTTAGACATTCAGACTCCTATCTCTCAAAGCAGATAAAATTTTAACTTGCTTAGTATTTATTGTCTTCTATATTTTGTAACAGCTTCTGAGCAGTGTGTTCAGGGACTGAGCACATGTCCTGCCAAACAAGAAGAAAAAGGTTTCCAAACAGTCTATGCCAGAATTTGCAATGGCATATCTGACTCTTTAAGCTTTCCTGCGGGAGTCAATTTTACTTTATTTGACAGCAGTGGCATTTGCTGCCAGAAGAATAAAGACAACGGTTGTTTAAAAAAGCACATGTGTCACCCTCCACTATCAAACAATCTGCTCCACATTGCAAGAGATTTAAGCTGAAATGAACAGATGAATTCCCAGGACCAAGGAGAAAAAGTGTTTCTAACACCCAAGGAGGAAGGAGCGTCATCTACCAGTAAGAAAGGATTAAAAGCGGACTGCAAATAGTCCATTAAGCCTTCTGGAAAGGACAAGGAGCAAAACCAAAACATGACAAAAGTTTAGAAAAAAAGCATTATGCATTGCCCTTCCAGTCTGGTTTTCCGTTCAGTACAATTGCTGGATATTTCTTGAATGGCATGAAAGTAAATGGAAACTATAGTGGCATTTGGGCCTATGATATGCAAGGCATCATAAAAATAAACAGAGCAAAAAGCAGCCTTTAATCTTCCACTTTAAGAAAGGTAATGGGGAAATAGAGGTGCAGTGATTTCTTTGGGATGCCAGAAGATGATCAGAGAGAAAAGTGAGGGTCCTCCTAGTCCCAGGCAAAGGCATCTGTTCCCAGAGCAATGTTTACTTTAACAACTAGGGCTGAATGTTGCAAATATTTGTAGCTGAATTATCCCAACATTTTGAAGACTATGTACCTTGAATGTTGCATTTTTCTGGGAAAATTAGTGGAAAGAGTTCTTCTTGGCATACAGAAATGCTAGGAAATTCTAACATCATGCACAAAATTTCAAATCTGCCTTTAGGAAAAGCCAACTGCCTTCATAAATTGGCTCCTTCTCACTGGCAAAGGTGAGTAGGGTCAGGCAAAAAAGCAAACACAAGCCTGCTCTTTGTGAGGAAATTTTAAACCCCATAAATTTCAATACATTTTGTCTTTTATTATGGAGTCCTTGCATATTTCTAATAGCAAGTTTCTTAAACAAAGTTCAGCCCTGCTGTTTTATACTCTCTGCTTATGACATGTATAAATGGACGTGTATCCAAGTTTATAGCTGACAGCCCCATCAGAACGTCAGCCAATCTGGAATTCTGCAGATTGTTGGGATCAGCCCCATTTCTCACTCCCTGTGTTCCACGGAAATCCATAGTTTATAGATCTTAAGATAATAAAGGGACCATGGTGTTTTCACCCATAGCTAATTGTATTTCAAACTATCAGGCATATACTTTTTACTCTGATGCACATAAAAAAACTATCTCACTTTCATGCTTACTGGTGAGGAAGAATAAACTGAAGGTTGACAGCTTTATTCATACACAATAGCTCTGCTAATAAGCCTCATTTCTTATCTTGCTATTTCTGTCTGGCACCGCAAATGAACAGAAACTGCTAGTAAGATCAGAAGGTATAGTGTTTTTAACAAAGTGCTACATTAAACTCATTTTCACCTGTGATCAGAATCCTTTCCATGCAGTCTTGAAGAATTTAAAAGTTCATGTATGTATGACACAGATTAGCTAGCCTAGGGTATTGTAGAACAAAACATTCTGCTTTTCAGTGCAGATTATTCTTGTGGCTGCGTTAGCAAATTAACAAATGAAGGGAAAATACAAAAAAAACCCACAACACAAAAAACACACTTCATGCTCATTTAAAAATATCCAGTAGATCATAATGTATCTACACTAAAAACTAGTTTTAAGATTTCAAAAGTAGAAACTAATGGTTTTGCACTAGTTCATTGGTTCTTGCTGTCACTGTAGTGCTTTTTAGATGAGCAAGGCTCTGTGGGATAGCTTATGTCATGAGGGTGTCCCTCATCATAAGAAAAATCATAAAACACTATTTCCTGTTCTAAAACTATAGGTACTTGTTTGACAGCAAGATAAGTTTGACCAGAAAGTCCATACTAGTAATTTTTCCAGGGTAAAATTTAACCCTATATAGCTGATTAACCGTTTAATAAGCATGCTGGCAAAAAAAGCCAAACCATTGTCTGCACTCTTCTGGCCAAGAGACAAGGATAACATTAGCTTTTAAGAGGCACATTTTGTTTGCTGAGGCGTGCAGGATGCTGCCAAAAGGGATCCTCTTATTGGACCAGCTATCACAGGAAGGTTTATAACTCCCATCTCTTGCCTGCACAAAATCCGGTTCACATTTAAACAGTGTTTGTTCTTTCAAACATCTGCTTTCTTTGACTTCTACTTTCTTCTACTTTCTTTGACTTCTTTGCAGAAATACAGGTGTGGATTCCTTCCCCCTCTCCTCTCCCTCCCCCTTGGCCCCGGGCTGAATTTGACTCCATCATGAGGGTGAACCAAGACCACAACCTTCAGCAGGGGTCCTCTGCACTGATGGCCATTAGAGGATAAATTTTATCATGTGGGCCCCAGAAGGCACTTTTCTTCCCCAGTCTCCAGCCTCACTTCCTATACAGTTGTGAGAGAGTGCTGACGCTCACTTGCGATTGGTTATGAGCTGCTTTTTTCATTGCTTTTTTCATTGCATGGGGCTACAGAGTAAGGGCCATGAAATCTACACCCAGATACCGCTCCTGAGCTACCTACAGCTGCGGGACCCCACATGGGACAAGTCTGCATTTCATCGTCCACCTCTACTGCAATTACAGCACAGTGATGATGATGACCAAAAAATGCATCCCACTTTCCAAGCGCAGCATAGCAGAGAGTGTTTTTGGCTTAGTTGCTCTAAACAAGGCACTGATTAGCTAGTAATCAGCAAGCGATTAGCAAAGACAACTGGGTCACTTGGAGTTCAGTGTGCGCATTGTTTGCTGGGAGGCACTGAAATGCTTGTGCTCAGCGTGAGCACACATGCCGATATGATTGTCCACTGCAAACAGCCATTCAGCAAACTTGGTTTGGGAAATCAACTTGCATCCCATAAAGTTTTAAGCATTAATATTGCAAAATAAGAATCATAATACTGGCTGGCTTTATAAAGCGTTATAAGATGTAGGTTGTTAATGGTTTTGATTAAATAGCTCCAGTATGTAACACATAATCAGGAACAGTGTGATATAATGAAGAACCATGTTTTCTTTCAAAGATTATTATAAACAAGCGGTACCATGTTGTTCCACGGCCTAGCCACGATCATTCAGTATCGGATCAGGAGGAACCAAAAACCACTGATAGCAGGTTTGCATAAAGGACAACTACAGAGCAGCCCTTTCTGAGTACAGGCACACCAAGAGTCACACACAAAACCACAGCTGATCCCAGTCAGGTGGGCTTCATTAGGAGCCAGCTGACACCCCTTGTATTTGTAACCTTCCTCCCGCTCCAAATCAAACCTTGTCTTGAACTTGGTGAGCCAAAGCTACAGGAGGTGAAACCTGTGAGTCCTAGTTCAGCACTTCCATTCTGTGTGCCACCTCCTAGGTATCAAGGGGAATATGGAAGTAGTTTTCCACCACTTAAACAACAGGGCTCAACTTGCACCCGAGGCAACTTCATTGTCTCCACATCACCCATTGCATTTAGTTTCTGCCAGACTAAAGTATCCGGTGTATCTTAGTAACTCTTCACTAGATATGTTTGAAATCTTATTTTTTGTGTGTGGAGGTGGTGGAATGGATATGGATGAGGAGAAAATGCTTCGGGAGAGTGAGGGCAGGCAATCACCAGTATTTTGGCTGTCTGGAAGAGAACAGATTTATTTACCAACACATTTGTCCTTTCCTTGTTTAAACAGTGGATATCTATTCCTGCCAAAGGAGGTTTTTATTAATTGTACGAAAATGCTTTCATTTTAGGAGTCTTGGCCAAGAGAGTTCCATGCAAGAATCATAATCGTGAAACTCAAAATCTAGCAATCACAATACGTGTGTAGGAAATATCCTTTCTTCACACACTGTCCCTTCCTTCTCCTATTTTTTTTTTTCCCTCTCAATAACAAAACAGAAACAGAAACATCTTGTAACTAGTACAAGCCCCGTGAGCGGTGACACTGTGTTCCTGCTTCCCCCACACGCTCCTTCCTCTTCGACTGCGAATGAGGAACTCACAATCTTCTCAGGCACTCTTTCCAGTTCACTTTCTCTGCAGCAGGGCTCTGTGCATCGTTAGGGCTGAATAATGGCTAGGGTGCATGCGTGTGTGCGCGCACGTGCAATATATACACATAAATATGTGTCCTTATATATATAAATAACATGATTAATAGTGCCAGAAACTTGACCCTTAAGACTCCAGCTAAGGGCTTTAATACACTGCTGTACAACAGGCCTCTTAAGTGGCTTGCATTTCCTGATAATATTAATTTGAGTGCCATTGGACTTCTATTACTGCTTCGAAATTGGTTACAGTTGACTTTAACAAAGATTGTAATGTAAACTTTTAAAACTTACATTTTTGCCAGGTTTAAAAAAGAGCAAAAAATTCCCAGTGAATCGGACCTTTTTTTTTGCAGTGCCTTTCAGTGGGTGTTGTAAGAAAGCAGCTATTCAGTTATTGCAAACAGTGACTGTTTCGCTAAAGCACAATATTTGAAATAAATAGATATAGCAGAATATATCTTGAGCAACTGCTTGAGCAAGTCCAGCAGAGAGCTACCAAGATGACCAGGGGACTGGAGCATCTCCCTTATGAGGAAAGGCTGAGAGACCTGGGTTTGTTTAGCCTGGAGAAGAGAAGGCTGAGGGAGGATCTCATCAATACCTATAAATATCTAAAGGGTGGGTGTCAGGATGATGGGACTGGGCTCTTTCCAGTGGTGCCCAACGCCAGGCCAAGGGGCAACAGGCACAAGCTGGAACACGGGAAGTTCCACCTGAACATGAGGACAAACCCCTTCCCTGTGCGGGTGCCAGAGCAGGGGCACAGGCTGCCCAGAGGGGCTGTGGGGTCCCTTCCCTGGAGACATTCACCCCCCGCCTGGACGCGGCCCTGTGCCCCTGCTCTGGGGGTGCCTGCTCAGGCAGGGGGTGGGACGCAGGGATGTCCAGAGGTCCCTTCCAACCCCTGCCAGTCTGTAATTCTGTGAATATGTGTATGTCCCAAAGTTAAGCTGAGCCTAGAAACTGGATGCAGTGAATTCAACTAGAGTTAAATTAGGCTGGAACAAATATGGACAAATCCTCGAGCCAAGAGACAAAATATTTTTTTGTTTCCAGTCTCTAGGACATTAAAAATACCCTGGCATGGCAACACTATGTAATACTTGAAGCCTGATATGATACAAAACAAAGTCTGAAGATGCTGTCCTGGAGCCATTCCTTGCATCTGAATTTAATCTCCAGTACTTGACAAGCTTGCGTTTCATTGAAGGGTGATCCCAGCCACGCTTGGACAGGCAGCTGCTGGTGCAGGAGATGGCTTCCTCGCCAGAAGAGTCCCAGTCCAGTGCCATTAGAGGTTGCTGTGCTGGGGAAATGGTGTGTTTGAGACACTCCTGGTCCCATCCTCTCCCTCAATGTCTTTTCCTTCTGGGGGGACCAAGGGGAACAGAAAGCTAAGGTGTGCCACTTGTGTGTCTGTGACAGAGGATAGAGACAGGGCTGCTCTGCTGAGGGTAGCAGGAAGAGTTCTGATTTTGCCACATCCAGGCTGTTGTAACCAAATATGTGTGAAGAAATATGACCTCAGATTACAAAACAGAAATGAGGAGTGTGGAGATTTGCAGGAAATAAAGAAAACGGAGAGGAGAAATATTTGAAGGTTTTTTCCTTGCCAAAATCATGTGTATCTTAATGTCAGCGCCACACCAGTGCCTGCTCTCAAAATAATGCCTATAGGGCCAAGGGAAAACATCATTGTAATTATTACAGAATTATTACAGGATCGTTACTTGAGAAAAAAGCAGGACCGGAACAGCAGGGCTTCTCATCATGACTTAATGGGAAACTGAGTTATAAAAGTGCCTCTATTAGCAGAGACAATGCTCCATAAGTGGTAAAAAGCATCAGGAGAAGCAGAGCATGGGAAGAAGGTGAGACAGCGAAAAGGTGGGTGCAGGAAGTGGGTTTTTGCTGCTTTATGAAACCCACTTGATTTTCTCTTAAAATGGAAGTGGTTAAGGAAAGTAACCAAACTTCTCATTTTTTTTTCCAAATAAACCCACCCTTATCTGCTGTATGTGGAATGAGGACAAGGCTGATCAACATGGTAACTTCAGCATGAACCAACTTGTGCCCATGAAGTGTATCAACCAAGCTGAGATGGAAAGATATTATAACACCTTATTGTTTGAGAAGGATGTCTACACTATTAATTGCAAAACATCTGCATCTTGTTGTCCATAAAATGGGTACAAATTTTGAAGACACCCAGGGAGGAAATGAACTCATAAAACCGGAGGATTAAAAAACAAGAGAAACTAGTTAATGGCAGTCTTTCAGGCTGGGGAGTGTCTGCGCTGTGAGATTTTGCCTCAGTCCCATACTTTTTAAGATCGCGTAGACCAGAGAGAGGAACGTAGTGTGCATGAGACAAACAAGGGAAAACTAGATCACTTACTGATCCCTGCACCTCACCTCTCTTCCCACCATCTTCAATCCTCCTTTTTTTTTTGTGGATTTCTAAACAGATTAGGATAATCTTTACAACAGAGCTGGTAGGTAACTTTTAATCTATATGGACCATGGAGCCCTCAATAACTTTCACCATGTACTTTCAGGCAAGATAAAACTGTTCTTGATGATACAACAAAGCTCTTCAAGAAACAACCGGTTTTGACATGAAATTTATTTTTATGTTTTAGCCCTATGCGTCTCTTTTTACCCCTTTGGACGCTGACACAGGCCCACGTTGAGTTCACAGTCAGAAAACAGAGGCGAACGAAATCGAGCAGAGCTGCTTTTGCTCCGAGTGATGCACAAACATTGTGCTCGCTGCTGCGCACAGCAAAAGCAAGCAGTACTCTCGAGGCTTCCTAAGAGGATTTGGATGGCTCTTTCCCCTTAATTCCAGAAAGTAGAAGTGTTTCGGAGTGGTTATGTGGTGACCCCAAAGCTGACATAAGTGAAGGAAGAAACAGCAGAAGGGCAGCCACAAAGGGGAATCTCTGCCAGGCTTGAGAGAGACTGGCTTCCTACTGCACCAGGATCAATACAAGGATTTCAGCTTTTGATTACTTACAGTATTAAACAGCTTGATGCATTCTACTGGAAAATATAGCAAACACTGGGCAAAGATGATAATACATGCACAAAGCAAAAGGCAGAGCTTGCATCATTCCTCACTCAGCCGGTTAACTCATATTTGCATTGTGGATTTCCTTTCTCACTGTTGTTAAAATAATCCTAAAATTACGATTGAGCAGATCTACCACGAGATACAGCCAGAATCAGTTTACACTGTGAGAGGTTCCTGGGCAAATAGAAAATGTCGGCTTCTTGGAAACTGGAAATTCCTATCTCCCAGCCTGCAACTCCATACTGACAGTCATGTGTTTCCAGCCCATCAGGACTAATAAGCTCTGCAAAACCCGAGGACTGATTATACTTAGAGCACAACACAGCACTGGCTATTATGTAGCAACTTAGCTGGTATACAATTACTTTTGAGGAAAATGCATTGCAGAACAACATCACTTCTCAAAGATTTAAGTTATTAAGGAAGATTAAGGAATTTCACCCTGGAAAAGAGACTTCACTGTGACCTAATTGAAGTTTTTAACATTCTCAAGGGAACTAATAAAAATTGGTTCATGCAAATTCTCCACACTTTCAAAGAACACGAACACAAGAGAACAAGAAATTATCTAAAAAAATCAGGAAATTGAGATCAAAAAGAATTTAGAACAACAACAACAACAAAAAAAACCAGAATACTTTGAATTAGAGGGGACTATTCTACGAGGTCATTTAATCCATCCCCTCCTCCCCTTGAATCACGGAAGGATTGATTTCCTTTAACCTTAAATAATCCCTAATAGATGGGTGTCTTGTTGAGCCAGTGATGACAATTCCACAACCTCTCTTGGCAGCCTGTACTTTCAGAAGAATAAACATATTGAATAAATTATTAAAAAAGGCCACCATGGGCAAGGAGAATCAATGAAATCAAGGGAGAACTTGTTAATATAGAGAGGGGCTGAAAGATAGGGAGTAAAAATAAGCTCATTAGATGAATGAAAGATGAAAATTGCAGAAAAGGAACAGAATCTTGCGGTGTAGTTTTTTATTCTTGTAGTACTGTTTTCACTTACTATTTGAAGAAATTACACAGAAAGAACACCTACACATTTCTCCAAGCACGAAGCAATTTCAAGAATGATCACATGAAAAGTGCAGCTAGTGTACTGTCAGCCTCTGACAAAAGAAAATGAGCAAAAGAAATGCCCGGCAGTACATGCAGAAACAACTTTCTTACAAACTGAAACCAACACATTTGCAAAAGACCATTTCAGGAAGATTCATAATATATTCACGCATAGGAAAACATACATAGAAATAAACCCCGCTCGTAAAGTACTTACACATTAAAGTTAGGCTTTCAAGGGCACAAGGTATAAATACGTAAAGCCCCACCTCCTGCAAGCAGGCATATATTTAACTTCACACATAACAGTAGTCCTGGTCAGCATATTGGGATTGTTCACCTCCACAAAGCGTTTGCCAGCTGAAGTGCCCAGACTGCGCGCTGCTCCTCAGCCTGTGGCCATCATACGTGTTAACTCTGGGAAATTTTTGCCAGTGTCCTTGGTGCAAGATTGGCACCAGAAAGCTGAGTGCTTTCCCCATGACTGTCACCTAAATACTTCCTGCAGAAACACAGTTATGATTTCTCACATTAAATGGGGATGCAGGTAAATGAAACAGATGCTGTTACCATCCCTTGCTGCTGGGGAGGACAGCATCGGCAAGTGTGGTGGAGTCCCGGTGCCCACAAGTCATTAACAGCTGGCGATTACTTGCCCGTCTTATTAGAGGAAAACCTCATCCAATTTTTTCATGGCTTTGCCAGCACTGACTTGAGTGTGAGACCATTCAGAAGATATGCTCATAGGGCAGCAGGAAGGCTTCAGAGGTTGCAGAGTGGGGCTGCTACAGCCTTCAGGGTTGCTCATACATGTTGCAAGAGGTGCGGTATGCTCCAGCTGATCTCTGGGTGTAATTCAGATTCTCCATGTGAACTTTTACGTTGCAGCAGAGGGGGTCACTGGCTGGTGCACCAGAATGCCTGGAGACAATTTGTTTTCTCGAAAGGGATCAAAACTCACAGCTCCTTCTCTCTTCCCTTTCTTTAAAGTGTTCATGGTGGGTTATTATTAGATGTACGCGAGTCTCCAGAGAGGAAAGAAGGATGTGGCTTGATTGCTTTTGTTCTGATGGCTTGACTAACTGCTCATGGTTACATGTGACATTTGGATTATTTTCCTTTTTGCATTTTTGGGGTTTGGATGCTGAGTGGGCTGAGAGCACGTCTGATAGACATTTAACAGAGACTGAAAAACACAACAAATATGGAAGTGGAAAAACCTTCACTGTGTACAAAGTCCTAAATAAACATGCTGTGACTAAAGAGGGGCAGATGTAACCATCAAACCCTTAATTATTTTCTTAGAACCTTTCCAGATTTCCCAGATACTTATATACAATGTTTGCAGTATGTGCTCACTCACTTGTACACCTGAAGCACTACATCACGTTAATTCTTACTGACACTCTCCATTTCCCAATAAGAACATTTATTTTTTGTTAGCCTTACTTCTACAACTTCTAGCCCATTTATTCAGGCTACTATTCATAGCGCCTGGTCATATTCTCTTTAAGGACTGTCCATGCAAGGTATTTAAGTGACCTGCAAACTACAACTTTATAAGTGCATTCTGTGACTTTTACTACAGACATTATTGGTTCACACAATTACAAGATTGTACCTGTTTCATTTTTAAATGTAGCGAAATTTTCCCTAGAAAGAAAGAGCAACTCTGATTTGGGAACTTTTCTGCTAAGTTTAGACTGTATTTGAGCAGGCTTTAGCTGTTTGTTCGTGTGCAGCCCTTGCTGAGATTAGTTCATGTCTATGCAATGGATGTAGACCAACTTTTTTGTGCCTGACAGGTAAAACTATACTTCCCTAGGCATTGAGTGCTTTCTCTCTCATGCAGTTTTGTATTTTTGTTAACCCCTTTGCTTTTGAGATCTGAACTCTAGTTCTGCCTTGAAATATATTTTGCACTCTACTTGGAATTGTTACTAAAATCCAGATGACCTCATTTCAGCTTATGAGGGAAAAAGCTGTGGGAAAAAGTTGACAATTAAGGCATAAAGGTGTTTTTTTTTCTGCATTTCCGTTTTCTTTTTCTCCTAAGAAATATTTAAGTGAAATTGAATTTAACTTAACTTGAAGTTTGTTTAAGCTTGACAGTCATTGGCTTATTGCAGTTACTTTCAGAGAATTTTTATCTCAAAAATCTTTGGCATTAAACCAGAAAATATTCTAACTTTCTTCTCCTCCATCTTTAAGCTTATGACTTGCTTGTGCAATTGTTGCATGAAAGTAATTCTACATCTTTTTTCTCTTATAGGAAAACAGATGGGGAAGAATTTATCTGCAGTTGGGATTTGCTGCATATAATTTATTTCACAGGATCAAGTAAAAGATAACTGTGAGCTCACACTAGCCAAACTTCCAGGATGCTGTCACTTCCAAATTATATATTTTTTTGAGATTATAGTTATGGAGATACATGGGTAGAAAGTCATTGAGGCATTTTTCAGATTTCCATGAGGGCTTAATGCTTCTCTGCAGCTCTACAGTACATTCCTAGTGCTCCCTCTTGACTGGGTGGCTCCCATGAATAGAAATATACTGCACATTCTGTTTCCCAGCTTTCTGAAGCACTTGGTATAGAAGAAACAGTCTACACACCTGGAAGAGCTGCTCAGTTTTCCATGGTGGGCACAAAGTTGTGTCACTTTGCCATATGCTAGGATTATGGGAACAGGATGGAAATCAATCCGACATGAGCTTATTACAGAGTCCCGTTCCTCAGTGGAAATTTTCTGGTACGTCCTTTTGTTTTAGCATTACATTTTATTATTTTTTCGTTAATACGGTAGGAAAATCACATTGCTTCCAGAACACGTTGATGCTAGTCAGGATGCTCTTGAGGCTAACAGTGAGTCAGGACTCTGGACTCCTACCAAGCTTTTCTTCCATTGAGCTGTGCTCTTTTTTCTTCCTCCTTAAGGAACTAGTTTTTATTGGCCTCCTTAGCTTTGGATTAACTTACATCATACATTTCATAGTATATATATTGCACTAAAAGAATACACAGAGTACCATGCAAATTAACCTCCTAATCAAATTAAAAGGTTGAATGACATATATAGAGCGGTGTGGAAAAGAGGTTCCACACGGTAACATGATGGTTCGCATTATGTGCCTTGCAAATTAGGCATCTACAGTGCGCTTAGGGAGTGATAAAGCCAAATTACACTTGTGAGTCAAATGCTGAAAGAGTCGTGACAGAAAGTTGTTCCCTTCCCAATGTGTTTTAACATAGTCAGGCACAGCACTAAGCTACAGAGGACACACAGCAGGTCTAAAGGGAGCGAAGGAAAGGTCATATCCACTAGGAAAGGAAATAAACGTGGTTTTCTGCCAATGGCACAAAGGGACATAGAGGTTCAACTCCTGTTAATTTCCTAAGTACCTTTAAAAACCTCCCTAGGAAAGGTCTAGGAAAGGAGCCATAACCAGGCCGTGGACCGCAGAAAGCAGCAGCAGCTGCTGGTGAGCACTGCCTCTGATTTTTGTAGTGTGGGCATCGGTGTGCACCTCTTCGCTCACGCCAGGAAGCTCTCCTATACAAACAGGGTCTGCATTATGGTAAAAGTGTAGGATGAAGTAGTGCCAGCACATGCTTTATGGCAATTTAAAGCCTCTCAATACCACTGCAGTGCCAATAGTGCTGTGATAATTCCACTCTCCTCCACACCTTCAATTGTTTCACCTCTCAGCAACATATTTTAGCCCTATGGCTCCATTGCTTTTTTTTTTTATTTTTCTCCTGTTCTTAAGCACAGGGTCACTGACTGCCTTAATCAAATTTCACACCATAATGAAAAGTAAAAGGCATAATGTAGCATTTAAGAGACTAACTATCCCCCATGCTGACTGGCATATGATTTTTCTCAAAGAATGAATCTTC
Source organism: Phalacrocorax aristotelis (assembly GCF_949628215.1). Lineage (NCBI taxonomy): Eukaryota > Metazoa > Chordata > Aves > Suliformes > Phalacrocoracidae > Phalacrocorax > Phalacrocorax aristotelis. The sequence continues at coordinate 6,696,920 of NC_134283.1, read as the reverse complement.
AGTAAGACCTGAATGGTTCAGTTCAGGAAGAGAGAGGCCAAATCGTCTTTCTAATCACAAACCTTTGCCCCATGGGGTCTGAATTCTTGCTTTAAGGACCACATCAGAAGATTTATGAAGTCTGCTGCTTTGTTCCCACTTTTAGGAACCACTCCAAGTCACACTGAAGTCAATAGGAGTCCTTTCATTGACACGATCAGGCTTTGGAGCAGGTCCATAGAGAATGTCACTTTTCTGTGATAAAAAGAGAACAGCGCTGAACACGCTCAGCATTTCCACTGATGCTCACGTAGAGTGGAAAGTGTTTCTTTCTGGATGAGTGATCATCCTGCACAGTCTGTAGAAACACTAACCAGACACAGCACTTGCCCAGTTCATCATCCCAGTTACTCAGAGCAAGGCAGTACAACACTACAGACACAGCTTTAAGCACAGTTTAAGATAAACTTGAGTAAGCACTGAAATTCCTAGTTTCTCAGCTAGACCCTCACAATGCTGAGCCCAAAGGGCCCTAAATGAGGGCAACTTTCACTGGGTCAAACCACCAGAGTCTTCGTAAAATGAAGTGCTGAAGAATGCACTACAAATTACTGCCACATTTACCTCGATTTTATATTCTTTTGCGGCCAAAATATAGGCGATAAAAAGCATTGTGTTAGTGTTTGTCAGTTTTCTAGGCATGAAAAGCAGATCTGTGTAATGCCCCAAAATTCTAGCTCCCAGGACCCCAGAAACACCTCAGATGTGATACCTGAGATATAAGGAGCAAAGCAGATATATTTTGTTGTGGTGTTTTATAACGATCCCTTCAACATGAGTTCATTGTCATAATTACCAATGCCTTCATTCACTAAATGACAAAAAGTCACCTGTATCCTGCCAAACATTTCAGTAATTTGAATGCAACTAACACTGCTTCAACTGGGCAGTAGCTTGTCCCTGAACCTGCAGACACTGAAGACCTCATCCCCTTCACCAGAGGAATCCTGGACAATGAAACTACGTTAGTTACAGCCCAGGAATATTTTGTGTCTTTAGAAGGGGAACCCAAAGTTGGCCAGAAGCAAAGCTGGTTGACTTACTGGTGTTTTTACCAACATAATAAGGAAGGGAAGGTCTCTACACATGGAGCATCGTGTTGCAACAGCAGCAGCTGGGTTTATCTCTTTCGCCAGCCAACAGCAAGAAATTCCACCCTTCTTGTTTCAGCAGGGTTTACAGGTCCACGGCACCCTGGTTTTCACTACACATTGATAAAAAAAAGATGCCATTATGAAACATGTGAACTATTGTACAGGGAGGAAAAGAAACAAAGGTGTCTGTGGGAACACTGGATTGAATTATTTTGTTCGCTCCCAGCTGTAACACACCATCGGTATTTATTTACTTGCAAGTGGAAGGTGAGCCATTTCAAATCTCTCACTCTGATGGATGCAGGCCCCTGCTGGATCATGCTATCTAACTCTCTCTTTGGGGCTGTTTGTCTTTGGTTTTCAACTGTCTTATCATGAGATATGTGTACTGTGCATACCACAGCGTGTCAGGCTATATCAGACTACAACTTGTCACACACAGCAACAAATTAAGGCAGTATGAGTGAGCTACAGATACATATCACATGGCATTGGGAAGTTAATAAAACTTAGTTTGGTGGAAAATATTTTGGTGTGTAGTAAGCAACCTTTGGATCACGTCTCCTTCTCTCTTGGCTGGATGGAATATTTTTTTTTTTCATGTGTACTGTCTGAAACTTAAAAGGTGATTACGCTATTTAGAGGTATATGTTTAAATTTATGTCTCTGCTGTTCCTACTGTTGTCTTAACAGACTAATTGGTTAAAGTCCTCTTTGCAAAATTATTCCAACTCATTTTTATTTTATCACTTTACATTATGAGGAGGAGCTATTAACAGAAGATGGGAAAGCTCTTAGTAACTAATGGAAGCTGTCTGGGTATTTATTTAAAGGAAGTTATGTTCAGAAAAGGAAGAAGCACATTTTAGGCAAATACAAGAACCATTGAAAATTTTGGCCCAGATCTCAGTTTCAAATTCACCCAGGCATTTCCTTCCTTTGCTGCCCACCTTACACACTTCCCCAATTTGGGTCATAAGCATTGAAAGCTGCAAAGAAAATAACTCCACTTTTAGCCCCCATCCTTCCTTCGTAAGCCAGATGTGTTGTAGAGAGCTCGGCAAACCTGGAGGAGAAAAAGGGTCTTGAACTCAGAGCACCAACGGGGCCAGCCAGGACGCCAGGGCTCTGCGCCGGGCCCTGCCCGTCACCCTGCTTGACTTCCTATAGTTTGTTTAGGCATCAGTTCAGGGATACTCAAAGCCACATGGCTGACTCCCAGCACAGGTAGTTTCACAGGAGTCAATAGAAAACAATAGGACTGTTAAGCTGTTGGAGTTGGAGCTGTACGAACGTGTTCCCTTCGGTCTGGTGGCTGAATGGCAAACTGAAAAAATGATTCAGGTGAGGTTGAACCTGAAACACACAATGTGTTGGTGGAACAGACATAAAAGCCCCCTCCAAGTTTCATTTTGGATCAACTCAGATTGTTTTGATTGATATGAAATGGAAGTTTTCATACTGTTTTTAACCCAAAATTCAAACAGCAAACAGTTCTAGCTAAAACCCCCTCCATTTCAAAACATCAAAATGAAACTTAAAGCAGTGACAATTCACTCTCTTACTGAGAAGTGTATTATTCTATTTATTGTATTACTTTCAAAACAATAATGAACAAAAAAGGTTAACTTTGAAAAGTAAGTGATTTAAGAAAGGTCAAAATGACATAGTTTATTTTGAAAATACTGAAACGAAACATTTAAGCTTTCCTGAGAAAAGAAATTCCCGATTTTCTTTCTGACAAAACTCTTCATTACATTCAACCCGAATTTGTGAATAGTTTTCCACTTCAAATTGCACTTTTGGCAAACTTAGTATATCCTGGAAAGATTCCACCAGCTCTGTTGAAACTGGCACATGCTCACATACTTCACTGAATGAGAGATTTCATCCTGTAAAATGGGGATAAGAATAAAACTTCCCCACTGATGGAGAAAAATCTATAGGTTGAGCTGTTAATGCCTGTAAGATATAAATGTCTAATGCAGTAACCAAAGGTTTTGGCTTCCTGAGGTATAACACTTCACAGAGAAAGGAATGCTCCTCTTTGCCTTAATGGGAACTAGATTAGGTCTTCAAAATCTTAACTAGTTAGATGAGTAAAGAGCTAAAAGATAACACAAGCTTAAGTGCTTTAAAATTATGATATAGAAGGCCTTTAATTTGCAATATTACAACTAGGCTGTTTGGTTTAGTTTGAAGTGATAAATGGACACGGGCATCCCGCATGTGGCTGCAGTAGAGAGGCAGGCAGGGGTTCCCACTGCAGCCACCACATGGGGATGGTGTCCCGTGTCCCGCGGCAAACAACCAGGACACCGTGGAGGTGTCACCCACCACTGCTTCGCTTGTCCTCTTCCTGACCGGGAGGGGATTTCAGCACAAAAGCCAGCAATCAGGACGTTTTGGGGGGAATTTTCCTGTTTCATTATCTGTGACATGTCTGAGGCTGAGTTTTGCTGCAGACTTGTAGCCTATGGCAGTGGGCAGGAGAGATGAGGCTTCACAGAAATGTGGAGCAAACGTACACAAAAAGAAAATGGATAAAAAATTAAAATGACAGCTTGCTGAGGTGGCTTTTTGTCAGAGCGGCTTTACCATGATCACAAAGTGATGTGCAGTAGTTGACATAGCTTGCTCCGACGTGGTGAAACAAAATCGATGCTTAGTTTGCCTCACTAGACCAGGATTTGCTACACGCACAAAATTTCCCAAGCAGGCCACAACAGGTGTGCCAACAAAATTGTGAGCGTACAGAGAGATGTGGCTATACACTAGGCTTGAATCAAACAGCTAATCAAACTTCGTCGAGATGGATTCAGAGGTTTGATCAATGAGCCGTGCTCTGCAGCTCGAGCCCGTTGTTAATTTTAAAATGCTTTTGCACCCCATGCAATGTGACAGCGTAGGTGCAGAAAATGGTCTGAGTTAATAAAAAAAAAAACCACCTCAGAGCCAGGTTTGGGCAAAATTCTGGCATCAGTAATATCAGTGGCAATACTCCTACTCCCTTCCACAGCGCCGGGATTTCACCCTTTGCCTATAGAGAAGTCAGTGGATATGCAATAATAGGAATATCCATTACACTGGGTTTTACTTTTTAAAAGACTTGGGTTTAGCTTCCGAACATAATTTCCAATGAGCTTTTGTTTAGCTCACCAAAGTCAATTAACATAATTCCAGAGCTTCTGGATCAAGTTTTGTGTAGATCATTCTCTCTAATGCATCTGTCTGTCATGAACTACTCACATCTATTTTCACTTAATTCCCTTTGAAGTCACCTGTATGCCTAACGTTAAGCCTCTTTTTAAAATCTTTTTAGAATCAGAGACATAGTTTTGTAATTCTCCATTCAGCTGGTGTGGTAAGAGTAATAAAAAAGTGCTGTGATGTATGTAGAATTACATGCTGTGCTCTTCCTCTGAGCTGCTGCATTTCTATAGCGGTACGAAAAATCCTGTCTGCAGGGAATCTTGTTGTGGTTAAAAATCTATATTTTCGTTTTCTCCATTTGTTCTACAAAACTGAGCTAACAGGCACGACAAACATACATACAAACATACATATAAATATTTAAGAACAGCAATTCTACTATGGAGGATGCTGGAAAAATATGCACTTGTTTTAACCAGTATAAAAGTATTTTTTGAAAGGCTAAAAATGGAAAATATTCTTGTGCTAATTACCACAGGATGTGCAAATACAGGAAGGGGATTTTTATGTGCTTTTAGAACTTATACAAGAAATGTTGTGTCTTTTAATTCACATGTAGCATGAAATGTTAAATTTATATTCCTATTGGTTCCAACAAGATTATTTTATCATCTAGAGAAAGAAATAATAAATACCCATAAATATAATAAAACCTGCTTGCATAACATGCTATTTTTTAAAAAGAAAAAAAGATAACTTATCCTAGCTGCTGCCAAATATTTAAGTAATCTCTGTTTCTAGCATTCACTCAAAGCTCAAGGACTTCAGCTGGGAAAGCTCTTGCGAGCAGTGCAAGCACACACATGCGCACCCGGGTCAGTCTCCCCACGGGCGTGAGACGATACCCACTTTCTGCAGCTGCAACTGTTGATGAAGAGGAAAAAAAGGGTTTAAATGACAGTTGCCAACTTCCCAGTCTCTCATCTCTACAGACAATAGGGAAAGTTAATCCTCCACTTTTTATAACTTCCAGTGAAAATTTCCCCAGCTCTTCCCACGCTTTATGTGTATCCCTGGAATGTCGAGGACCTCCTGCTTACCCACGGGCAAGTGTGACACCGCGTTTAACACAGCCTCCATGGGAAAGCGCACCTTTCGCTTGGTTCATCGCTGGGTAGCAAAAAAGCAGAGATTTCCCCGTTTTGCATGCAGAAGCGATGCTTTGTGCATGCACGGACCCGGGGAGGGGTGGCAGCCCTGCGGGGCGAAAGCACGAGGCGGCCTGGCTCCCCTCTCCACTCGGGGCAGCCGCCTTCTCCCACGCTTTTACCAAACCTCTTCTCTTTTCCCTCCATAGCAGCTTAGAAAGGCCTACTCTAATGCAATGCCGAAGCGGTCAGGGCTCTTGTAAATAAATAATAGGCTGCTTTTCCAACGCGGGTTATCCTACAGTAGCAGTCACAATGTAAATCTTTTCCACTGCTACTCTTGTTTTTCAGCCTGCAGTTTTAAAACCCAGCAGTTCATTTTGCTCTTCCAGAAATGCCTGTAACAGCTAAGCCAAGACAGCCCTTTCCAAACGGGTGGTGAAAGAGTTAACAATGCCCTTTCATGCAAAACCACAAACAACTTGGGGGGGGGGGGAAGAGTTTTTAACTGAGAAATGGAAAAGATCCAAATTCTAACCAAGAGTAAAAGCACAGAGAGAGTATGAAATGCACAAATCATCCTGGGGTTCAGAGTTGATAAAGTTATTAAAAAAGAAAAAAGGAAGGGGGGAGGAAAAAACCGCCTTTGTTTCTGCCCTGTACCTTGAGGCTGCGGGCGCAGAGCAGGGGGAGCAGAGCAGGGGGGAGCAGAGGGGGGGGAGCAGAGGGGGGGGAACGGGGGGGGGAGGAGCAGAGCGGGGGGGGAGCAGAGCGGGGGGGAGCAGAGCAGGGGGGGGAGCAGAGCGGGGGGGAGCAGAGCGGGGGGGGAGCAGAGCGGGGGGGGAGCGGGGGGGGGGAGCAGAGCAGGGGGAGCAGAGCGGGGGGGGGGAGCAGAGCAGGGGGAGCAGAGCAGGGGGGGGAGCAGAGCAGGGGGAGCAGAGCAGGGGGGGAGCAGAGCAGGGGGAGCAGAGCAGGGGGGGAGCAGAGCAGGGGGGGGAGCGGGGGGGGGGGAGCAGAGCAGGGGGAGCAGAGCGGGGGGGGAGCAGGACGCGTGGGACGGCATCCCAGCGCACAGCCCATCCATCCCCTCGGGCCTCCGCGGCGGGAGCTGGGCACGGGCGGGCGCTCCGCAGCTCCGCCGAGCGCTTGGCATGAGCTGCCTCGGCTTTGCTTGCATAAACGCGGCACTTCTTTGGCAGTTTTGTTTTTTTTGTTTTTTTTTTTCTTTTTAAAAAATTACTCTTGCTGCTCCCAGCGGCGGGAGCAGCGGGGCGTTCGAGGCAGGCGGGCGGGGCCCGCGCGGCGGCCGGCGCGGGGCGGGGCCTGGGGCCCCGGCGGCGATTGGGCGCCGCGCGTAGCAACAGCGCGCGCGGGGCCCACCCCGGCAGCGGCGCGGCCGGGCCGCCTTCCAGCGGCGGGTGCCAAGCGCGCGCCCTGCCAGGGGCGCAAACAAGGGCGCTTTTAGAACTCCGGAGTTAAAGGTCTGGGGCTTGGTTTGGTTTGGTTTGGTTGGTTGTTCCCCCCCCCCCCCCCCCCCCCCCGTCCACAAACTCTCCTCGCTCGCAATTAGTGATCTCTTTCCCGTTATCGCAGACGCTGAAGCTTCAGGGAATTGTCGCTTTTACAGGTTTCGGGGGTCGCTTCCCCTTCCCCCCTCGGCGGCAGCTCCCCACCTCTGCAGGCTGGAGCAGGCGCCGGAGCTCAGTCAGCCGATTGCTCTTCGGATGCTGCAGGTTCCCTCCTTTCTTCCCTAATGGCAGAAACCTCTGCGTTAGCACTGAAACGTGCGTGCTGTTGCTGTGCGTTTATATAACTTACACAGGTTACAGCCTATGTCACTCGCTCATCTTCTACCTCTTCATTCATTTCAAGCCTGCTAAAGAAGTGGAATAAGAAACACAGAGTCTTAAATAGGCAAAAAGTGGCTTGTAGCTAGAAACCCTGTTTCTGCAGAGAAAGAAGAAAGAATTTTGGAATTCTCGTTTCCTTTCATTAAAGACATATTTCTACATTATATTTTTAACGTGGCCTTTCTTCCGCATTAGTCTTTATGATTGCTGAAGTTGGGGCAGAGTCAAACTTTTGCTAAGAAGAAATATGGACTATGGTTTTTACCAGCTGAGAAATCTCTAAGTCCATATTGTGACCCAAAAGCTCTTTTTTTTCCCCTGTGCAGGAGAAAAGCAGAGAAGTTGGAGCCCATTTCCAATGAACACCATGTGTGTTCAGGTCCCTGTGGCTTAGCGCCTACCCAGAGAGAGCTCTCGCCCTGGGTCTTGACTTTTGCACTAGAGGAAAAAAATGAATTTGAGATTTCTGCTAGTGGGGGTGTTGTTATAAGACACTTCGGTACAAGGTGAAGCCAAACAGCACCTCTTGGGAAATATTAAACACTTCACAGAGAAAGGCCTAAAGAGGCCAATACTGCAGCCCTTTTCTCACGCCAGTCATTCCATTAATTTCTGAGACGCTGCTCACGTGAGTGAGGCTAGCAGGGTCAGGCCTTTATTTGCACACAGTAGCACCTCTGAAGGTTAAAGGATGTCATTTGCAGTCATGATCCTGTTTCACTTCCTACCTCTACCTCTGATTTACTGGGAAACCTCGAGTAAATCACTTAACCTCTCTAAGACCAAGTTTACCCAAGTGCAAGAACATTCTGAGCTTCCGACAATATTTGTGAAGCGCTTTGAGGTCCTGGGAGGAAAGATGTACTTGCAAATTACCAGTGTAGCTGTTTTCATGGAAATAAATCTAAGTTTCTGTGCTTAAACGTGTCCCAGCTGCATCCCAACCTCATGTCGGCGTTAACAGTGGTTATACACCATAATCCTACTGGACTTTATAGGAAAAATCTGCAGGAAAACAGCTTGAAAGGACATCTCACTCAGTTGCAGCCAGGTCCCTTGATCCAGAGAGCTGGGCTTTGGGCATGCTGTATGGTGTACTTCATTCTCAAAAAAGTTGTATCTGATACCTTGAGGGATATGGTTCTGCAGCTGCATGCTTAAGCCACATCTGTAGTTCGCAGATGTGGTAGCCATGGTCCGTGCACTATTTGCTTTCTCAAACTACCCAAACATCCATTGTCACACAAACTGGGCTGGAGAAGATTTTTCTGAATAGCAAAGAAACAAGATGATGGGAACTCGTGTGGTTGTGTCCTAGGCAGAACTAGGAAATATATGAACAACAACAGGAACCACACAAAAAAAGAGAGTTTGGGTCAAGGTTCACTGCAGGGAGAAAAGGGAAGGGGCTTCCTTTTTATCTGTACTGGTTCTGCTTATCTTTTACTAGAGGTTGTTTTTAGTGATGAGGAAGTAGAATAAGAAATCCATTTGTTTTTCTCATGACACAGCAACATACATAACCTAATAACTCAGAATAACATCCCTTCTGCCCTAAAGAAATAATCTGGCAAAATCAAACCAAGACTTTATGCAAAGATTGCCCAATTCAGTAGTAAATTTCCACTCAACTGAAAAGGCTTTGGATAAAGCCTTCATGTGGGAATCCAGCAAATTGAAGCATCATAAAAGCTTGATATTAATTCAGGACTAGGGTCTTCTTAATTCCCTTTCATTCATTACTTAGGTGAGCAAAGTGCTACATATTTTGATGGGAATTTACAGGACTATGAAACAGGGCAAAATATCATGGCACATAAGGACAGCTGGATCCACCTGTAGGCCTTGAGCCACAGGTCAGATGATATGCATTGAAGCCCGATTTATCACGATGCTTTCCCCAAGAACGGCTTCCCCTCCTGTGCTGCTGGCTCCAGTGTGTTCAAAACAACTCCACCACCCTCTACAGAATGCTTTACAACCACCTGAAACTGTATTTTATTTAAGGGATACATACATTGTGTCAGTAATTCCTATATACCCATAATTGGTTTTATAACACCTGGTTACAGTAGGTAGTATAATTTGCCAAGAACTTGATACGAATGCATTTCATAACATGCGTTATATAATCCATTATTAGAGAACATTGCTGCATCTGTAATTATGTTTGCAAATGCATTTTATTGAGTTCTACATAAAAGTACGCAGTACTGAAACCAGCTCTCAGACTGCAGAAGCATATATATATGTTTTGCTTCCTTCCATATATTTCTTTTTTTTTCTGTATAGTCAACACTACAAAGGGGAAAGTGCAAAATTTAGCCTTGATTTCCTATCAGACTCCAGGCCCTGATCCAAGCATCCTTGAACCTGGGGACAGTTCAGACCTTCACTGGAATCCTGTCATTTGTATCTGCTGCAGTTCCACATAGCAAAAGTGATTATGTGAGCTCTGGCTTCAGGCAGATCAGATCTTTTGGTGCCTTTGCTGCTGCTGACAGCACTGTGAGAGGCACAAATTACATTTGGTACAGGCATACATTTACCTATAGAACCCACACAGGTAACTAAGCTGGAATCTACTACAGCTAGTGCTAGAAATGTTAAATATAGCCTGATTTCCCAGCCTCTTTTTGGTAAGATATGGGCTAGAGAGACCCCGAGTTGATTGTCACATCCCAGATTGACTTTGAGTGACCAGCAGCTTTGGGAGGGCAGCTGCCTTCACTGCTCCTGATACCCATTTGGCTAAGTGCAAGCAGTGGAGCTTAGCATCTTGCCTACAGATTTCCAAGAACACCTCTGCTCTATGTTGTTAATTTGCAGGAGTCAGGTAGTTCAGACAGCAGCAGCATCTTTTCTCATACTGTCTTTCCAATAAATGCTCTCAGTCCAGTTTGATTATTTAATCTGAAGCTGAAGTCCAAGACCATCACAAGCCCTTACATATACTGAGCAAATATACTACAATGCTAATCTGTTGTGAGACAGTTATCTGTTGTGTACTTAAAAAATACAGAATGTGTGAGTTTTGGTGTATTTTTTTTCTCATGCATGGAAATACGGTAGAAATGTGGTAAAAAACTTGGACAAGGTAAATTAATTATAGTTCAAGACTTCTTCCATTTATGGTGAGCTTTCTCCTTCCTTCCCAGACCCCCAAGGAACTGCACTGTAAAACACTCTCTCTAATAGGTTTTATCTCATTTTGCCTTGCCTCCATTTTCTCCAGCTCCTCAAGTGAATATTTGTCTTTTCTACCTGCCGCCCAGTTAAATCAGCCTCGGAGGCAGTAACATATGCCAGATCGTGGGGGTTGTCACTGTAATTCCCCGTGCTCATATTTTTCTCCTCCTAGTGGGGCACTGGGGGCAGATGTTTGGAGAAGGGACCCCTTTGCTGCCTGGCACACTGATGTCCTGACGTTATCTGCTAATTACAGGAGTCAAAATCCTGGCCCTGCTGACAGTACCCAGAGTTAAACAGCCAGCTTCTCCCAAGCGCAGTTGAGTGCAGGTGCTGGACGTTAGAAATGAAACCTTACACTCCACCATAGGGTGCTTCAGGAGCAGTTTCTTCCCATTTCAACTCAACTCTCTTGTCTAATTCCTGCCTGAAGGCATAGGCCTCTGCAAGGTGTGCGTGCTAATGCTGGTCGTCTCCCAACCTTCAGGCTACCACAAAAGAGCAATTTTCCCATCTGGTGGAGGGGAGACAAACACCCAAGAAGCTGCGGCCTCCACCCCTACATTGCACGGATCATGATAGGCTCCAGAGCGTCAGTGACTCCTGATCACCCCACTGCACCACAGCCTGCCCATGGAAAATGTTGGTGAGACCTCACGAGGGACAACGGCTGGCCGGGTGGCACATCCCTTGTGGCTCACTGCAATGGGCACTGGCTGCCCTGGGGCCACGCCACGCTGTAGATAAGCCAACAGGTGCATATTCTGCACCTTCTGTCTTCCTCAGAGGGGAAGGGAGCTGTTGTCCCCTTCCCCTTTACCACAGACCTACTGTCCAAATCCACCTAAGTCAGGTTTTGAAGAGCCTGTGAGATTTTTACTCTGTGGGATATATGATACAACTCAAAGCCTTTTGAAATCAGTGGAAATGTCTCCATTGACTTCACGTGGCTTTCATGGGAATCTTGACTTTAAAAAGCTCACTGGGCCAAAACTCCAGTCCGTACCTAGCTTCTTAGAGGTGTCAGTAATTTTTCTGCCAACCTGACTAGGGAAATCTATTCTTCTGCCAGCAGCTTTCCTCAGGAGTAAAGTGGAACCCTAAAGCTTCTGATGGTTTGCTAAAAACCCCCAGCTCCATAAACCTTCTTCCATCCCTGATACCATATGGAGCACCCTAATCTAAGTCTTCCTCAGGGCAGCAGAAATTTAAGGCTTAGCCAGGTGAAAGCTTGATAGAACAAATAACTATGATTTATTAGTGGGCTACACTTTGGGTTTTAAACTGATGTTTATCAGCAAAATACTGGAAGGGGGAAAACAGACAAATCACGGATTAGTGCAGGTGCAACGGCAGAAGCAGCCAAATTGTAGCTGCTGCCTGGTAGAGTAGAACAGACCATGCCCTCTCATTATACTGCTCTCCCCCTGTGCCCAGATCAGGCGAGACCCTTACACACTGCTGTCCTGAAAAAAAATAGAGACTTCAGTGTTTCTTTTGGGAAAGATACAGTTCCCAGCACCACACCTTTCTTTTCCAGCTAGAACTTAACACCATCTCTAAACAGACAATGATATAACACACATTTCTAAGTGCAAGTGTCCAGGGAGTGGCAAATTGAAAGTTTGGGTTTTAGTTACATTAATAATGCATATACAAATGCTATTTGAAAATAAAAAAAAAAAGTGATACATTTTATGCTGTACAGTTTGTGGGGCAGGAATGGAAAGAAGAAATTTAGTTTTACATTTCCTTTGTAGTGCTGGGTCAAGGTGACTCCCAGCATAAGCTGGAACAACCCCACTGGCAACCTCCTACGCACCTACCTCATGTTGCTCCAGCTCCTCTCCCCAGCTTAGTAATTTCTCCAAGCATATCGTAGGGGGAGAGCTGGGAGAGATAAGGCACAGGATTGCCTATCCCCTCCCTAGGATGTCCTGGGGCGTGACATGGGGGCTCTTTCCACCTTTTTCGACGTGTCTCCTGATCAGAGTAAAGGATTTCAGTGGGAAAACTGTGCCTAAGGATGTAGTTGTAAATCATGGAAGAAACTGCTGGAGCAGAGCCTTCAATTTGTTATTACTCAAAAGAAAGCAAGCAAACTGTTTCTCCTGAACTTCAGTGACCACACAAACTTGACATAAAAGCAGCGTGCGAACATTTGTGTTGTAGCATGAGTTTACTCCAGCTGCACTGGTACAAGATGGCAGACCGCGGGCATTTGAATCCTGCACGGGTTAGGGAGTGCACGCCTGACTGTGCTCGCCAGCTCTGCCTTGTTTTATGAGCGCTTGATTCGCGCAGTGAAGGAAGAGTTCTAGCACAAAGGCAACCGGGAAATGAACCAGAACACGGCATCCTTTGCAAGAAGGACTGCTCACATGTACAGTTGCTTTTACTGGGGGCTGTCGTGACAGAAGACTGAAGTGATGCACTTGGGGATACTTTCTATGAGATGGGGATGGGCATTGCTTAACAAAGCAAGGCTACAGGCTTCCCAGCGTACCACTGTGCTGGCAATTAAATAAGCCTCTGAGCCACATGTGACTGTGCCTTAAGAAATTAGTGTGATTCAGAAAGGATCGGGTAGAGGAAAATATTCCCTTAAAGATTCCTGCCTGGGCTCCTCAGTGCATGGAGGGTGGGAGAGGAGAGTTTCCCAGTCCTTGTGCAAAGGTGAACTCTGCCCAGAAAGAAGAAATCTGAGCCCACTGCAGCCACCTAAGGGCATTCCACCAACCAAAATGGAAAATTAATTAAGAGAGTGAATCATTTTCTGAGCCTTAGTCAGTTTTGTACAGCTTTAGTGTTCGTCTTTTCTGTCAGTAGAGAAGCTCTTGATCCAACACAGTGTTTATAGCCACGTTTCCATAGAGCCCTGGCGTGCAGAGCCAGCTTGTGCGAATGACCTGCAAGACCTGTTTATAGACCTCCATTACAGAGCCTCTCATTTTCTTGGATGATTATCGTAGGTGTCAAATAAAGCTAGATTACCTGTTTTATGTCTTAGAATGATAAGCAAGCCAAAGCAAGTCGTTTGGCTCATGTAGTTATACAGGTATACCTAGATATATGCATACATACATTATTTCAAACACTCAAGGCAATTTTACAGCCTTTCTTGTTGAGATTTCGAAATCTTTTCATTTTACCAAAACGTCCCTCTTGGTACGGCGATGCTGGAATTTCAGCTTGTCTGGCTGGTTTGCAAGAGTTAACAGAGGATGGCATGGGCACAGCACAGTGGTTTCATGGCAGCAAGAAGCCCTTCTCCCAGAAGACTGGTATGGTCCTCGCTGATGGAAGGGGTATCTCCGTCACAACATGGCTTGGCTCAACGGTGTTGCCTGCAATGGTAACAGGAGGTGAAGCATGTGCTGACAGAGCTCATTGCTGGGAAGCTTATAAATGATTCCTGGCACCACAGTTGGCAGTGGCCAGTGTTACCAGTCCTACCATTGCATAACATCTGTACTTTACCACAATCACCAAAACAATCAAGCAAGAAAAGCATGCTAACGCTTGTTGGAGAATAAACTCAGCAGTCACTCTAATATCACACACTTTTCCAGCTTGCAGCTCCACCTCCTTCTCCTTCTCTGCCTGGGACGAGTGGGCTCCTGCGCCGGTACCCGGAGGCCCCACCTTCCCGGGCGTGGTGGGGACCCAGCCCTGCTTCCCCTGGGCAGAGATGTGCTCAGGCTTTGGGATGCGCTGACTCAGTGATGCACGGCTGATTGTGAGCGGCAGTTTCAGCCAGCCAGCCAGCTCCAGCTAGTGTATAATATGCATTTACCAACAAACAGACACAACCACAAGCTTCTTTTATAAATGGATTCCAGAGCCCGGATGGCAGAGAGCTGGCTCGGGCTGAAGACTCATACAGTGCAAATGAGGGTACGTGGGAGGCCTGCGCAACGATGGCCTTTGTGCTCCCACAGCTTGGGTCAGCTAAATTCTCAGTGAAGTCCCATTCCTCAGCATAATCGAGAGATGCTCGGAGGCTGCTCTAATTAAAACAGATTGCCACAGCCCTGGGGAGGCTGTTATATGAAATGGAGTTCAGTCGGACCTAGGGAAGCTCTAGGAAAAAACCCTGTCTCTTCCACCTATTCTAATATATTAATTTATGCCCTCAAAGGATCCACTTCTCAAAGGTACGCCCTAAAAGCCAACAGATTCAAGTTCCTGCAGGATGAGCCCTAGACCAAAGTAGCCCTTGCAAGAGTCCTCACCTGAGGGCAGCTCACGCTCCTTCCCAAAAAACCATGTTCTAGCTGAAATGCTGCTCCTCCCAAACAAGGAGGCAATATCCCCTGAGAAGAGAGGGTGTCTCTTGCATGGACAAGCTATTCCGAGACTGCTGGGCCTGATCCAAAATCAATTGAAGTACATGGCGAGATTTTCCACTGATTCCAAAGAGGTTTGAATTAGGCCCAAACGTCAAAGCCAACACCATAAACTCTGCCTGGAAGCCAACACGCAGCCAAGTACCAATTCCTCAGCATAGGTGTCATGTGCATACAGCAAGATACGCTGCTTACTCAGCAGGACACTTGCCTTCAGCACCAGCTCCTCATTTCTCCGGGGATTTAGCTCCCTGTACTGCATTGCAGTTCTCAAATCTTCAGGTGACAAAGACATGGATAGCAGCACCAAGGTCCACAGCTGTGAGGAAACATCACAGCACTCACCACCAAGCAGAGAGACAGGGTGGGTGAGGAAGGACAAAAATCAACAAACCAACAAAGTTCCTGTATACAAGGAACAGGGTTTCCGAGCTCTCAGCCAATTATGTTAAATAGTGGAAAAATCTTTATTCCCCAACAACCAAATGGAGCAAAATGATGACACAATGGCCTCAGTGCTTTAATCAGCAGGACAAGTCAAGCCTTTTATTCCTTTGTATATTCCAGTCAATGGAAAGTTATTGCTTAATTAACCCCCTTGAATGAATACCTGATAATTAATAAACCCATATACTGTACCCCAAGGCTTTGAGTTTAAGAAATCTCTTCTGTTCAAGTACGAAAAAGAAAACATGCTGAACTAATGGGAAATAATTCTGGTAGAAGGCAAACCAATTAGGATTAGTGAATTCCATTTCATTTAAAGTTCCAAGATAGAGAAGTAATTTATCTAGTAAATTAATAGTGTTAGTGACTTTCCTAATATATTAGCAAGTCTTTCGTATCATATTAGTGAAAACCAAGCTGGCTAATACAATAAAAGACTTATTATAAAGGTATGAAGGTTACTAATGTGATAAGATTTTTGCATCCAATTAGTATTAAAAGAACGCTGCTCTAAAATGGACTTTTATATTTATTTATATGATTACCCAGCCTACTGTAGAGGCCACAACTTTTATCTCAGCAAATTACTAATTCTCCTCCCAGCTTTGGAGCTACTGTATGTTATGTTCCTCATGCAAAACTGCATGCATGCCTGTATCTGCAGATCTGCATGGATAACTGACCCAGATTATTTGGTCTGGCTGCATTGTGTTTAGCACAACACTACAGTGGTTTTGCATTCTCCCAACCTTGGATCAGCTAGAGACTGGTCTGATCAGATAGAGCAGCCTAAAGGCAAAACAATTACACTGAAATTATCATATGGCATCAAGCCAGTGCTCCATCTTGTCTGGTATCCTCTATTCATCAGTTACTAGATCCTCCCACCCTTCTCTGAAGCAAGGTGAAAAATACCTGCTGCACCGAGTTGACGGAATAACCTACTTGCTCAAGCATTTCTTCAGAGCCTAACCAGATAGTGGCTTCTTGAAAGAAACAGCAAGGTTTACGTCCTTTTTAAAATCCTGACTTATAAAATTTATTATAGTAATACAAACCCATGTAAGTATCCCCAGCTGAGGCTATGCTAATGTGTCAGTGCGTTCCAGAGGTGACTTTTCAATGGCACGAAAAAGTATCTGCACTGGTTAATTTTAGAACGTGTTGTCTTTTATGCTGTATTATTAGATACCGTATGAACACATCTTTCCTTCCCATGAAACACCTCAGCTACCTCGCAATACCGTTGCTGTGGGTGCAGTAGGAAAAGAGCAGATTTGCCTTCAGTGCCAACTGCAACCAAGGTTGCATGTGGTGACACACAAACGTGGGAAAAACAAGAACCAAAAAGAGGTTTCGCTACATTTATTCGACCCATTGTTGTACAAATGGGTAAAATTTTGGAACTGCATGCAGTTAGTCTGATTTATTCTTACCAACGGTTCTGGAGTATCTGCCTATATATATGGCTTTGCAGTGTGTTTATAAACAGTCTTGGGAAAGAAGGTTTTCAGATCATCATAAAATCCCTTCTTATGGGATTGGCAAAATTGTACCGAATCAGAAATGTATACATGGGTGCTTAGAAATAAATTGTGTTAGAGAATATAATTGATGCTATCTTTCATCTTTAAAGTTCCTGCAAGAGTAGTTTTCTGAAGTAGATCAAATTAGTAAAGTAGAAACAGATGCAGTCAATTGTCCATCGTTCAGGTCGAGGTATGGGTGATAAAGACTGATCACAGTCAGGGGATGTTAATGTGAGAAGATATATTCCTGCACATTCCTCCGAAATCAGAGCTGTGACTGATCTGATTCATCTCGTATCCTTAAATCACTGGAAATTGTCATAGTCTGGATTTCAGACTTATGTATTTCACTCCATGACAAACACAGCATCTTATACACCAGCCTGGAATTTTGCCTAGGTTTGCAATACTCACACCGCCGTCCCTCCAAGCCAGAGATAATACAGAGGTGCTACACACACAGGTGTGTGCAGGAAAAAGGTGAGCTATATGTTGGCCGATACATGAGTATAAGGAGCTGAAAAGATTAGGATAAATTCCACCTAAGAAGCCATTATGCACTTATTTTTTCCAGCCCCCTCCCATAAATTCAGACCAAGGGAATTCCGAGTGAAGTGCAAGGTTATTCTTTTAAGAACACTAAAAACTGCATCTTTTGCTGCAGCAATCAACCTGAGCCATCACTGAGACAACTGCTACTGTAAAATTTAATACAGAACCTCTACCCCCCCTGAGTGTAGGAAGAATAATTATGCAAGTACAGTAACAGGTATATTTAACTTAATAACTCATTTATTGCGCTTGTGGGGGTGAGAAAGGATCCCACATCATTAAACCAGCATATAGCTAGCCAAATTTGTTCATGGACCTCTTTTTGAAATGACAGATAATGGCCACATCTGGATGGAGACCATTGCAAAAAATTGAGTTATTTAAATTATTTCAGGGTAGAGGCAAAAAGGGGAAATAGGGACAGTGGAGGAGAGAGAGAAAGCCAGAGAGAAAAATCAGAACAGAAAAAATGGTAAACCGAAACAGAGACAAGCAGGACTAGGCACATTAGGTATCTTTTAAATCTACAGGCTCTATAGACCTTCATGGGAAGAAGGGATAAGGTAGGGAAAAGGCTGGGATGGAGACTTGGGCCATGGTAACTGGGAGCTGGTGGGCCAGGGTTTGAGCCAAGCCCCAGAGCAGACACCGAAGGAGTCTGAGCTCACAGGAGGCTCCAGCAGAGCTGCTGGAAAAGCAGCTGGAGAAGGAGGAAGATTACTGGAGAGCAAGGAGTCATGGATGCTGTAGGATGAAAAAAAAAAATGACTGACTGTCAAACCGACACATAAAATAAGACAGCTGAAGAGGGAGGTCATGGGACCAACAAATACCAGGGTGGCTGTGGGGGCTGGGGAAAGCGAGAACAGTCATAGGAAATCAGATGATGATTTGATAAGGGAAATTCAGATTCAGAGGTCAAAGGGGAAAAAGTTGTTGCTGAAAAATAGGTCAAGGGAGCAGCCTGCCCTCATTATTTTGCTTTTCAAACTTTTAATTTAACAGTTGCTAATGACAGTGCACAAAATGACATTTGTATTACCCTCCAACACTGATGTAAAAATAGGCATAATCCTGTTTTTGTGATGATTAATGCAGTGTGAAAAAGATAATTAAATGAGGCCTGGTGTACTTTTGCTTTCTATGCCTCACTGCTACCTTCCGTGGCTCCCGCCCAATCTCCTTGAAAATCTATTAGGCTCTGCTACCACCATTTTATCACTTTTCCTGCGTTAAGCTGGACGTGCCCTTCCCGAGCTTTAGACCGGGAGCAATTCCTCAGAGGAGGCAGAGCAGGAGCGAGAGCCGTGGTGTGCCAGCACGCCTCCTGCCACCTCCTACTCATGTGATTACCTGACCCTTATATAAATTCCAGCACATAAAGTTTTTACTGGTAATGCTTACTCTTAATTAGCTAGTTCACGTAATAATAGAAACTTTTACCCCTTCAGCTGGTTAGAAAAACCTTTGGCAGCTGAGTTCACCATTGAAGGTGATGCATTTCACCAGCTCACAGTTTGAAATCTCATTTCTGAGAAGTATGGGAGGGGAACGGGGGACAGGTGTTCTGAAAACATTAAAAATACCATGTAGAAAATATTTGCATATTTGTAGAAAATAATTTTTTTAAAGTTCTGCTTTGGAATTTTATCTCTATAATTTTTTATTACAAAAATATATTAAAAAAGACTTTCATAATTATTTTCTTTGCTGATGGCCTAGAAATTGGCTGGCTTTGATCAGAAACAAACTGCAGAAAGATGTCAGCTTACTCCTGGCATTGTCAGAAATGGATTTTCTTCTTTTGTGCTGTCCCATACATAATAAAATGCACATTCAAAATACATAATGGTCTGCTAGTTTAAAATTATTGCTTGATCTTATGGCTGTGGAAAAGCAGTGGAGTCAGCCAGTGTTTCTTTGGGGTGCATCAGCAGCAGAGGCAGGACTAGAACTGAAAACACTGCAATACCTCCCTCTCCTCCTTCCAGCTCCCAAAGCAATAAAACCTTTCTATGCTAAATTAGACTATTGATCAGTGGCTACCATTCCTAATGGACATCCTGTCTCTCATGTCTGGGATTAGGATGTTCTTTCTGCTGCTGGATAATCTTAGACTGTACAATTGCTCTTTCTCTGCTAATGACTGACTACAAGAGGAAATATTTCCTGGTTGCTTATGTTTTTGTAAAATCTCACGAAGCAGGCTCACGTGAGAGGAGCTAGCAACACCAATTTGTGATCTAGTGCTATCTGATCGCATTCAGCCTAACTACCAGGGATGTGTTTTATTTTCTATGAAGGCATGTTACATCATTAAACCACCATCTGCAACATGTTATAAGATGCTTTGAGAATTCAAGCTATCATGTCATAATATTCATTAGAATAAAAAAAGAAAAAAAATAAAAGCCAAACCTTTCTTCCTGTTCTGGTGATGGTCAAATGATAAGCATGAGCAGAAAGTCACATCTGAAAAAGTGCAACAGACTGAACATCTGCATCAAATACAGCCTACGTGAGCAAGCTTTTAGCTGGGGTAGCCCCAACATGACCGAACTTCAGCTCTCTGTGATAACATGAGAAATAGGGCAAGAGGCTCCTTTCCCTGTGACCCAACACCCACACATGCTCTCACACAACCAGATGAATATATGCCATGTGCTCGGTAAATCCTGCATTTTGGCCCAGAGTGAGCATGCAGAGCATGATGATGTGACAAGAGAGTCCTCAGAGCAATTTCCCCAGCTCTTGGCCCTGTCTGAGAGCTGCCAGGCAAGGAAGATAACTGCAATAACAGAAGATAGCCTCAATATTTCTCTGCCCCTTCCAGACAACTTCATTTTAGGGCAGTTCTTACAGATTCTCTGTCTTTTGGACAAGAAAGAAGCTCACACATTTAATGCTTTGGTACCTCAGCTCTAATCCTGCAGTGAATATATCATTATGCCAGACTGAGAGCAACTTTAATCCAGTACATCGAAATCTCCAAAATTCGCACACAACTTCTGGGTGGGCATGCACCTATTCTAATTTCACCCACTTTTTTGCTAGTCTGAGAACACCCATTAGTAAGTCAGGCTCCCAGGCTACATCCCAGTAGCTAACTCGTGTGTCACAGGTTAGCAAAGGTAAAAAAGGGCCATGTCTCCAGTAAATGTACCCTAAATCGTATCATGCTAAATGTCAAGCACTGGTGGTGAATTAGCAGCCCCGACACAAAGCTAGAGCAGTGGACATATTTGAGAGAGCTGTTAGTGCTCTGTCTGCCTTCTCTAAGTCCACAACCACCTTCCAAATGGATGTAAAGTAACGGTCTTTTTTTCCTTAAGTGTAAGCTGTTTTCTGTCATATTGTGGCCTGCAACTCAGCAAACAAGATGTACTATGGCATTATGAGATAGTGACAGCTGCTGAAGAAATGCTGTGTTATAAACATGCAACGATGCAGTGAACTGGCAAATCCATATGGCTGGGAAAATGAGGAGGAGGAAGAAGAAAAAATTATTTCAGAGTTTTTGAACAAAATAGGTACTCAGTAATTTGCTTTAGCTTACATGTCCTAATGACAGCTTTTTTCTTTAATGGAAAAAAGGTTTTGATACACATATATACACACACATATATATAAAAAATATATAGATATATGGTGTGTTATCTTTGGGATGACATACATGTGGCTGGAGAAGCAGAGGTGATATTTTCATATACTACCATATTTCTGCTTCATATTACTTCGAGTTCTTTGGCCGAACTACCAGTGTCTTGAATTGTCACGGTACTAACTCCTTCAAGCACAGCCCTAAAACCTATGTGCAGCTCCGCCCCCCCGCCCTTTGTCTGTGCAGATGGATAATCTCTGCACATATACACCAGGGAAAGGTCAATCACTCACTTTTGCAGTGTCATCAGTCACGGAGGATTCTGTGTGTGTCAGAATAAATGAGCGTGGACAGAATGGACATAGGGCGTCACTGAGGGAGACCCCAAAGCCACATGGAAATGTTTATACAGCTTATATATGCCCTCATAATTGATGGATCTCAGCAAGCATACACATCCATTGCTTTTAAAAATGCTGATAAATCCAAGTCCATGACACACATTTCTTAGGAAAGCAAGTATTATGGCTTTTTGAAAAAACTGAATGAGGAAATGGAAACTTGCAGTCATATCAATCTCCATTTTCAAACCTGGCTGCCACAGCTTGCTTCCCATTTCTGAACATAAGCTCCTAGCGAAGGTGGCACAGCTTCACGAGCATCGTGGCGATCCAGCCCCTTCTCGGTCCAGCATTTTCGCTTGGGCCCTAAGTACAAGAATTAAAAATCCCAGTTTTGCCACACAGGTTTGAACTTGCAGCCCAAAAGCAGATAGAAACAGAAGCTGCAGCCTGTGAGTCTGCTCTTTTGTATGGCACTTTTCCATCCACCTTTAATCAATGATGTCTGAGAAATGAGGACTCAATGAGTATGCAGTCCAGCTCTGGCAACATTTCCCAATGCTCCATAATCATCCTCAGATTTTTATGGAGAGTTTTCTCCCCAGTGATTTTTTTCCCTTGTCATTTAGTGCCACAATTTCAGATTTCCTCTTGCAGAACTGCTGGAGTGTCATCAGTGCATCTATATAGAGTATGAGAATATATTTGGAAAGCTTATTTCCAAGGACCATTGGAGATGACTAACATTTTTACACAGCACAAAAGAAGAGAAAATAAATTTAGGAGTAGCAAATAGAGCCACTGTGTTATTTCCTTCCCTGTAAATAAATTACTGTGACACTTATATTCCAATCATGGAGTTGGATATCCAGCATCTTTGTGGGGAAGGCACATTGCAAACTGCCATAAAAGTTCACCCAAGACATTGACAATGAAGGCTTAAGACAGCACAAATTACAAGGAACATGAAAGAAGCTCTGCTTCCCTTGAAGACACCACCTGTTTAAGCACCTGGGAAAAATTATTCATAGCACTTTACCACTACACAGACAATAAAGATTCTATGGAAATGTCTTTGTTTAAAATCAACATTTATAGCCCAGATTTCATAGACGGCTATGTAAATCCTAACTGATGCAACAAATGCAAAATGACACCTCTAAAAACATGGGCCCTGCACATCAGGCTCCAGCACAAGTCAAACCATTTCAGCTTTAGAATCTCATACCTGGGGAGCTGAGACCTGAGACCAGAATTTTCTTCTTCTAATCTTCATTCTGGGTTGCTTCACCTCAGTACATATTTGTATAATGAATTTTTTCCTGTACAGAACTGCCCTCCTCAGCTGAATGCCTATTAACTGGAAAATGGGAGCAGAAACTATCGGCATTCATCCTACCGTTGCTATTCGGTTCTGTGTCCTTGCCCAAGTCACTCGAGGTCTGATCCTACAAGAGCAACCAAAACCTCTGTAGCTGCCCCCCCCCTTTGCTGTGCACCATGGAAAGGGAGACAGGAGACAGACAACGGCATGAGAACCCAGGTGATGTGCGTCCTTATGCCATGCCTAGGAAGCATGTTCAAGCCTTTATCACTGTATTGTGCCTGATTTACCTGTCTGCAGAATGGGAGCCATAGTATTTCACATCACGCTTGATCACAGTTATAATTTAAAAGCCTTATGATGCTTCCACAGAAGTTTAAAATATTATGTTTAACAAGTACTGCATAATTTAATTTTGAACTATAAATTTTACAGTTACCTTACACTGCTTTGATTTGTTTCTGAGTCCTGTTTGAAGATCTTCTGAAACCAATTAATGGGTGTTCTCCAGCAGTCTCATATAGACTCTTTTGTTGCTGGCACCTTTTGTGAATAAATGCTTCACCACGGTGGAGAAAGCTTTCGTCTGTATTTGGTCTAAGTGCACTGCACGCTCCGTAGATGTAACGGCCTCAAGTAGTACTGAGTGGCAGGAAGAATGGAGTCAAGGCACTTCTGACCCTTCCCTGAATCATTTTAGCATCCAACTAGAATTTTTCCCTTATATACAGGGAACAGCACTGTGAGGTCAAATATGAGTAAAGATTTCTTGTCTTGCTTGACAGCCGTCAACATGGTACCCTAACCCTTACCATATAGCATGTGATGGTACTGCAGTAGAGTTCACAATTTCCGTAACACTTCTTTTTAGTCACGTAGGAAGCCTGATGACTTTTCTCTGCTTTCTAAGCTGAGGAAAATACCAGGAACTGTCCTCTTCCCACCCCCAACTTCCTTTAGAGAAACCCCAACAGTCTTCACAGAAATAGGAAATGACTGTTACCTTCTGGCTTGTGGGTTTTTAGGTTATAGCCTTCTTTCTTTCCTGTTTAAAAAGTTGACTCTTCCATTTCTCTCTGCCTCCATCTTCCAACTCCATTTGAATTGAATCACCTCTTTGGTCCCACTTCTAACTCCAGAGTGTTTCAGTCACCACGAAAGAGATGCCGACAGCTAAGACCATAAAAGAGCCAAAGGAATGAGTATGGTCAAGTTTTGGTGTCTTTATTACCAGAGAAATTCTCTATTGTACCCCTTTCTAACATTGCTTGCCCAGAAAGAGAAAAGCTGGTGAAGGGACAAGGAAAATCTCTCCTGGCTAGAGCAAAGTGCTGGCCTGTGGGAACAGGGTGAGTGGGTTTGGGGGGGGGGGGGTGAGGATTTTGTCCCTGGTTTTCTGGAGTCTGCACAGACATCTCAGGCTCGCAGAGCTATTGCTACGAAAGTTGCTCCTTGCCATGTTGTAAAGGAGGACTATGTGGCTTCACAAGAGCACTATTCTCAGGGCGAGACTGCTTATACAAGGAGAAAGTCACCATTCGCAGTGGCTGCTGTCATAATTTTACACCACAGGAAAGGGACTAAAAAGAGCAATTAAGATGAAAGTTGCAACATTCTGAATTTTTTTCAACTGATTTTTTCACTGAGTAAAGATAAGTCCTTAAAATACTGTCTAAGAAATCATGCAGTCATTTAGTATTACTTGCAGTGCTTTATGTGGAAGATTTTCCTAGTATTTGGTTGAGGATACAGTCTGCTCTGGCAACTGTTGTGGCTGGTTACTTTTCCAAGTGAATGAAAACACAGATACAGGCAGAAGTCACTGCAACCACTGCTGCCTCATTTACCTCGGCAGTCAGGTTGCTACTGGGACAAGTGCTCAGTTTTATACAGGAAATACAATTGCAGGTGCAAAACTTCAAGCTCATGTTTACACCCACCAGCGGGAGGTTCGCCCTCTTAAATGCATCTGTCTATGTGCAAAGCACTGTAGAAATTGCCGTAATAATGGTACCTTCTCCAGCGCATACATGAATATTACAACGTCCCTTCTGCAGAGAAGAAAGTTAGTGCAGGAGTGAAAGTACATAACTTCAGGTCGCAGCCATGAAGCAAAAAAAGCCAGTTTTCAGGAGTTCCTGCTCTTTAAGACCAAGCCTGCTTCTCCGTCTAACTTGCTTTTAAAAAATAATTAAAAGTATTGAGAAACTTTATAAAAACCCACAAGAAGCTTTAGTGAATCTATTTTATATTTATTTGTTCTACAGTTGCCAGAAGGTCTTTCGGTCTCCTTGTCATTTTGCACTATATGACCTAAGTAACACTGATATTTATTGCTCATTTCCATTTAGCTCTTTGAAGACCAATCCACTTAATGATCAGAAACCTCACACAATTTAGCAGATAACATCACTGCAGAGACTTGTTGGGAAGCTTTAATAAGTAAAATGAATACTAAGAGGTGGGCTGGGGTGATTGCTGTGTTTTAATCCTAGATGATAAGAATCAGAGTCATACCTGCCCATTCTTGCTCTGCGATTACAGAGACAGAGCAGTTCAAGTGGACAAAAATTTTAGGGGATGTTGTTATAGTGACTACCTCAAGCACTTGTAAGACACACATTATATAATAATACCTGCCCTTAGTGTCACTTGAATTTACCCACACACAGTTTCTCATGGAGTAGGTGAATCCTGTTACCTCTGATCTGCAGATGGGAAAACCACAGTGACCCCAGTCCCAGCAAGCCCCAGGCAGCCCCAGCCAGGCAGGGCACACGCTGCCAGCAGCCTAGCAGTGGTACCTCCCTCCATCCTCCCCCAGCGCCAGCTCAGGGACCCGACCGCTTTGGAACAGGTAATTGCATAGGCCACAGTAGGTAGCTGGCGCAGGAGCTAGGGGAACCTGAACAAGGGTGACTTTTATGGATATGAAATACTTAGATTATAAAAGGGAGTGTCATGGAGTACAAAAGGGGGTGTAATAGAGTACTGCCTGGACACCCAAGCAGTGAAACTCAGTAACTTGTTCAAGGTCATACAGGAAATCTATAGGGGAGCAAAGAGGAGAGTCTGGTTCCTCCTAGTCCTTAGTTCATGCCCCAACAGCTGGACGTGGCTCTGTGACATATGGAAATATGCCTTTAGTCCCACTGCAAAATGCTTCACATTACAAACTTCCTACTGTCCTCTGAGAGTGTTTTATTTGTGGAAACTTGATCAAACCAGTCTCTATATAATAACCACAGAAAGCTGTTTTCTCATAAAATTGTAAATAAAGCAGTATTGATATTATTGTTATAATCTCTCTGGTCCTCAGTGACAGAGTGACCCCCGTTGGTGTACGGAAACGGAGCAATTAATGACTAATGGACCGTTTCCTGATATGCATATGCTGCAGCCCATCTTTTGTTCTCAGGTCTTCAGGGACTATCTCTTATCACAGGTCTTTTCCCCTATGGAGAAACACTTGGAGGTTGCTTTAGGTAACACAGCAATGGGCAACTTTCAAAGCCAACTTAAAGAGTCTTTTCAGCAGTTTTGAGTATGCTATTAGTGGATGACTGCATAGGTAAATGATTTGACTCACCCTCAAAGAGTTTTAGTGTTAGAAAATCTTGGGTTTCAGACCTCTTGTCACGGAATGAAGCAGCAGGCGTCACTACCTTATTGTCATGAGCACCTTCATGTCTCATTTGAAACCACTGGGTTCTGTTCTATAACCTGCGGTCTTTGCAGGAAATATCACTTTGAGGGCTGAATTATGACTCGTTACCAATCACAAAAGGCCAGATCCTAGGGGTTTTTTTTGGTTTTGGGGGATGTTCCCCTTTTATATACAGATGGCACTGGAACATCAGGTCCCTGTGGATGTGCAGGTCTTCAGTGAGCATAAACCAAAGTAAAACCAGATTGAAAACTTTCATTACCCAGCAATGCAAGTCACAACAGCAGGGTTAAATCTGTTTCTGTTTAGACAATATCTGGAACAGCGTTTTATTATACAGCCTGTAAAGCACTGCCTGTGCATGGGTGGAAAGTACATTGTCTCCTTAAATAAAGAACTGGGGCAGGATTGTTTGGCACTTTCTTTTTTCTTCTTTTTTCTTTAACCATAAATACAAAGTAACCATTTCTCCATAACATTGAACTCTTTGTGGCCTTCCTAGAAACAAAAAAGTAGCCAAAAATAAACATCTACTTAGGATAAATATTAACTCAGAGACCTTTAAAATATGAAGAAAATAGGCTCTGCAATATCATCTTTTCCCTGATAATGCAAAAGCCACCCCATGGGGTTTAAAACTGAGGGATTTCAAGGCTTCAGGGTGTCTTATGATGCTCAGTCTGAGCAGGCTGAATGCCAGGCTTTGTGAAGGGCTCTGTCTTAAAAGACAGAGTCGTAATCGCTTTCAACTTTTCTAATTCTTCACATTCCTTCCTAGCAAAATAACTGTCTGCCTTATAATGGCAGAAACATTTGGACACTAAAAGAAACAAACAAAAAATAATCAATTTTCAAGGTCCACTTGCAGACAGACTGTTTATGAAGCATTTACTCTTCAGTTGCAGGAGAAAAATCTCATCTTAATGTCAAAAGGGGAAGCATGGGAATACTGCAGAAAGTTGTTTGGTGGGGTGGGTGTGGGCATAGAAACTCTCCTGCTCAACAATTCAGATGACTGACTTTTCCAGCAAGTAGATCCCACTTGTGCCTCACCCAAGAAAATGTGAGTTTTCAGCTCTGTGGAGCAAGGACAGGCTGCCACCACCTCTCAGACAAAGCAGGACATGTTTGCTGCCCTCAGAGGGGTCAGTTTAGCTTGTAGAAAGATTCCCCGTTTCCAACAGGCCAAACCCTGACTGCATGAGTAGAGCTCACCCCACTGTCCAAGTGTTTCTCCTGGGCTGGTTTTGGTTTCTGAACCCAAAATCTCCTGCTGGGTTCTGACTCACATATTTTACAGATTTCCCACTGACAGAAGGCAAGAAACTGAACTTTCAAGCCAATCTTTCTGCACAAGGCCCATTCTCAGCTTTCCCCCACGTTTTGCACCCGGTTCTTGCAGCAGCAGCTTGTCCACATGGCCCCACACCACTTCCAGCCCTGCGCGCCCTGTACTCCCCATCACAAAAGACTGATACAACGTGGAAATGCTTCTGATTAAAACCTCATGGATTCATCAGTCTCTACTGACCACACTTCTGATGATAGCCAGTCATTTCTCTCAAATTATCTGTCTCCTGCCCATGAGGTTAGAGATTGAGTATTTTCTTAGCCTTATCGCCTCTTGGATCTGGTTTTGATCTTTATCTTCTATGGAAATATTCTAAGAATTAAAAGAAAAAATACAATAGCTTTTATTGCCTTAATTTAAAAGTAAGACTTGCTCTTCAATTCCAGTTAAGTAATTCATTTAAATCTTGCCAGAGATGTTGAAAAACTAATGTGTACAGATGAGAAGCAACTTTTCTAAAAATACGAATGGAAAACATCCAGTCTTTCCTGTTATGTTTATAGTTTTTCCCTTACAGCATAACATTAAAATTACCAGCTCTCATGTGGTATAATTTGGTTACATCCCCTAAAGACACGTGAAAGTAGTCCCAAAGGAACTGTTTACTTCAGTGAGAATAGAAGGTGCTGAGTACATCACTTGGGAACGTTTAGATTTTGGTCATTAGTGGGTGGAATATCAGTTTACTGCTTAAATTTCCCCAGACCTCCCTTCCATATGCTTCAAGATGGAGCCAGGTGGGGTGGCCCAGCTCACATGCTACTCTTACATGGAGTTTTCATGTCTCTAGGTTTTGGGGTCCATCACCTTTGCACATACCAGGGAAATGAGTCGTGAAAGCAAAATATAAATATCCCCGGATCAGTGATGCGGTGAGAGGACTTACACGAATGTAGTACATCCATGGGTGAGCAAAGACCAGAGCTCAGCTCTCCTGTCTCCGACAGCTGCGTAGAAACCACACTGTTCCTCTTACTATTCCCAATCCAACGAGCAAAAACTTTCAAAAGCCTTCAGTAGTGGCCTAGCTCTGCTGCCCTTGGGGCTAATGCCAAAACTAGTGACATTTGCTTGAGGGCTTTGGAAAACCTGATCTGCTGCTCAACAGCTGCTGAAGACCCGCTTTGTGCATTTTCCCTGTCCGTATTCAGCTTCCTACTGTCCCTCCGTCCCTGGCTTAGGAAGAGCTGGGCTGCACTGCTGCTGTACGCTTGTGTTACTCCATTTGGTTGTGGGCAACGATTTCTGATGCGCAACAACAGGAAGAATCTAGAATAAACACATTAAGCATTTTAAATTTGCAAGTAAGCACACAAGCTATTAGGCCCTGATAGAGTACAACAGATAAGTTCAGTGCTTAACTTTGAACATACAAATAATACCACTGAATTCACTTTAACAAAATTGTGTTGCATGCTTAACATTAAGCTTATGCTTAAGTGCCTGACTGATGAATTCCTTCCCTGTGTACTTTAACTCAAGTTCATCTGGGGTCACTTGATGCCATCTTACACAGATATACACAAGAGTGCAGCTTCTCTAAAACAATACACTGGAACCACTTTTCACACACTGGGAAGCTAACAGGTAGGTGCAGAGGAATTGTTTTCCCATTAAATATGACCCTCGATTTCTATCACTGCATTTATGGACAGCTTATCGCCTGACAAGCTGAACCCGCAGTTCTCGAGATACCACAGTTTCTGGATGTCACCTCGGGGCTGCCAGGGTATGGGCTGCATTACCAGCCCTTAACGGAGAGGCACGTACAGGAAGGATGTTTCTGAAAATTTGTATACAGACTTGCTACAGTTGTTAAACCAAACAGGTGGAGCTAGAAGAGTCATTTTTTTCTAGCTGGGTGTTACACATTACACTTTCATGGTCTCCACATTTTAATAGCAAGTTTTGTCAGCTTCATAAATTGGTCCATCACAGGTAGGCAGAAGACTTGTGGAAAGCAGGAGCTCTTTTGTATTGCCTTCAGGCATTTGCTTTGAAATAGCTCTGCTGCATCTGTATAGATTTGAAACGGGACATCGTAGGGGAGAAGTATGAGCAGATTGTTCCTACAGATTCACTCTCCAAGAAGGAGTCAAGGAATTCATTCTCTGTGCAATCACATGGATTTTAGAGGGTTGCACTGCCCTGATAGGCAGAAGTTATTCCTGTGATTCTTTCATTATTCAATCTACGTCACTTTCCTAGTAATTTTGCATTAAGGTCACTTCACATTTGTGACTGTAACAAGAACTGATTTCTAACTAGTACCACACTTTTCAAACCACCACGACTATAGAATTTGCACAAGTACCAGCAAGGACTAATTTTTGACTTGCGTTACTCATGGAAGGGAGTAAGAATCTTACTCAGAGCCAGATACAAGCCCCCAGCTCCTGCCCTGATGAACAAACATCCCAAGTCCAGGGATATGTCCCAGCTCTGTCACCCGGCTTGTTGCTGTAGACGAACTGATATAGATGAGCTGCAGATCCCCTCCCCTTGCTGAAGAGAAGAAACTGTGACCCGTACAGCGATCCTCCTCTTGTCATGTAGAACCCCTTACCCAGAGCTTGGTATAAAGGCTCAACCTAATCCTTGTAGCTGTTTCTGAAGAGGGAGTTATAAAATCCAATAATTAGCTGAAGAAGCTACTTGCTGATATTCCATTGAATAAAAAGAAAACAAAATGCTTTAATGATCTGTGTTGCTCACTGCTCTAAATGTATATTTAAATAATATATTTAAATAAAGCATGTGTCTTATTGAATACATCTAATATTGGGGCTTCCAGATTCAGTATAAATAATTAGACCGGTCTCTCTTTAGACAAATTATCAGTAGGGAAAGCTTTAAAAATATTTTCTTGTGAAATACAGTGCTATTTCTTTAAATAAAGGGCTCTGGCAGTTCTGTGAGGCAGTTAGCTTAGCACCATTAATACAGAATACAGTCTATCAGCATTTAGTGAACTCTCCATGACCCTGGTGGAAAGTAACTCCTTTAGCTTATACTTATGAAAAATATTATTTAAAAATGCTGTTGAAATGTAAGCATCATTTATAGTCAGTGTTAAACCAGAGTGATATTGCCAGCTCCATCAAGCATTTCACCAAAGATGGGGACCGCTCATCTTTTCTCAGGGATGTAGAGGAACTCTGGGTGCTGAAAATGGGAGCTTGCCAAAACGTCGCAGTTGTCTCCTGCTATGTGGACTCACAAGTTTCTCTTTTATTCACTATGTATTTCCCCTTTCAGCAGAAATATCTTGAAATTGGCCTATACGGTAAGTTTTTTAATTCACCTGTTTTTTGCAACAGAGCAATGAATGTGTGCTATGCACTTGAGTACGTCGTGATGTGCCAAGACATAGCCTTGGAAGGTCACGGCTCCTCCCTTGGAGAAGGGCATCTTGGTCAGGAAGGACCTGGGAGAGGAAGTCCAGGGCTGTGTCTGCTCTTCCTGCCTTGCGGAGAAGGAAATTTTAATACTTCTCTGCCAACAAAAGACAGTAAGTGATTTCTTTTGGTCATCCAGACACACAGATCTTTGGCTTGCTGAATAAGTATCAGCAGTACTAGCCACAGAATTATGCCTGCCTGTAATGGCTGTCCACCAGGTATTACATGAGATCATATAAGGATATAAGCCCTTTGAAGAAGCAGTTTCAGGTGACTTTTTGCCATGATGTGTAGCTATCTAGGTCCAGATCCATAGCACTACAAGTGCCCAACTAAGATGCTTGCATTAGGATTTTTGTTACCTTGGTCTCCTTTTAGAGCCAATGGACGGACAGGCATCCACAGAGAACAAAGGCACTTGCCCAAGGTATCTCTGGGAGTGTCTGTCTCTCCGGACTGAATATATAAGGGAGATTATGTACCTAATTTAGGCTCCTAATTTAGACATGTCATTTGATCCAGGCCTTAGGCCAAGCTTTGGCAGTTGTGAACTGAACTCAAGAAGCTCTCACAAGCTCCTTATTTGTGTAACGTTCAGGAAATATATCTGGCGACAGGGGATGAGCCCTCAGCCCACAGCATCGGTGCTTTTGTGGATCGAGCATACAAGGATAGCCTGTGTGAACCTTCTGTGTCAGAAAAAGGGGTTTTCCACATCTGGAAGAGGGCCACCACTGGAAGCTGAACCTGGCCAGACCAGTTAGCAACATATTCATGATAAACAAAGCAGTGCATTGCTTGGGCCACTGGCTGATTATAATAGCTATGAAATTACCCAATTTAGTTCACCA
The DNA here is from genome assembly GCF_949628215.1 of Phalacrocorax aristotelis. Lineage (NCBI taxonomy): Eukaryota > Metazoa > Chordata > Aves > Suliformes > Phalacrocoracidae > Phalacrocorax > Phalacrocorax aristotelis. The sequence goes on along the minus strand of NC_134283.1, from coordinate 6,665,034 downwards.
CGTCAATAAAATTTATACGAAAATACCACCAGAATCTTGGCTAGCGTATGGATAACTGTATGAAAGTTACCCAAGCCAATGTGACAACCATTTAAGAGGACTAACCTCTGTCATACGGTTTTCATTTTATGTGCATGCTATACAAACACAACCACCACAAATATGCATTACAGGCTGCTTGGGACTCACTACTGAGGTGAATTAGCACTGTAGTCTGACCTGTTGAAAAGCTTAACCTTTAACCTGCCAGGCAATGGCGGTTGCAATTTGCAAGCCATTCTTATGTTGAGTGGCTGAAAACATACTTATTAACTTGTGTAAAGCCATAAATGAAATGGGTTGGGTGAGCTCAGCTTACTTCCCAGTTCACAGACCATGTCGCAAAACACTACCACATGTTCAGCAAGTAATTCAGCATGAGGACTGAATGCTACTGCACTGTGACCCAAATTCACTCTTCAGAGAAAGAAGAGTTTCTTCTAATCTGGAGTGAAAAGGACAGAATTCAAAATTACTTCCTTTTTAAGTAACTTCCCACTATGCTTCCAAGAAAAGGAAATTCAAAGAAATTATTTGAAAAGAAGTCGTTTACCCTCATGAAAAATCTGCATAAGCTTATAGCTTGAGAAACTGAAATCCTCTGTGTTACTGCACTGATGTACTTATCATTAGAAGTATGTATTTCCTCTCACTGCCCACTGGTGAGTTTCAGCTCTGTAGGGCGAAGCATTAATTCACTCACTTTTCCATCTCATCTGCAAAGGCTGCCAGTGGTGCTATTTAGGATTAACTGTGGAGACGGAGTTGGGAGGTGGACAGAAATGTCATTTCCTACTCACAGGTTTTGCAAGATTTATCACTTATCAGTTTTTTCAAAGATGCATCATTTCGGGATGTGAAGCTCTCCCATGCTAGACCTGCTCTTGTCTATCAAGTGAAGCCAAATCAGGAGATAACCCAGGTTTAGCAAACTGGATGTTTTGTAATGGAGATAGCTGGATAATAACTATTTCTAGATCAAAGTCAGTGACTAGGCGTTGCTCTTGGCTTGTTGGCTTTTCTGTCTGACTGTATAACCACAGGTAGGCTTGAGTTGCAAAATTCAGATCAGGATGCAAACGCCGTAATTTGGGCAGTGTTTAGTTGCAGAGACCTGGTATGGTTCATGGAGAAGTGAGGCAGGAATCAGGATGCTCAGAACCAGGTCTGTATATAAATTATGGCCACCCTGACCACATGTTGCAGTCCTGGTCCATCTTCAGTCCCGGTGCACAAGCAATTGCATCCCAGCAGAATTTCTTAATCAGCCTAAAGCAACATTTTGGGTTGTTTTTCCACTTTCCCTGTACTTACACCTACATGTTTGCACAGACAAAAACCATACCTATCACAGAATCCTTTCATTAAAGCAGATTCTTCTGATTTTTGTTTTCTATTTTGGTCTTGTTTGATTATTCCCTTTCCTTTCAGGTCCTAAAACAATAATAATAATAAAAAAAAAAGCCTTACAATATATATTTACTATGCTTCAGTAAAGACATAGACAAAAAAGCTTATTCCTCTCTCACTTCAGAAGGTTTACATTATCCAGCAAAAGCCCAAAAGCCCTAGATGAGCCAGGAAGGGTTGGGGAGGGATGTGAGGGAACAGCACACTGTATATATTGCTGCTCCTCACTGCTTTCATATACATACCATAGACAGCTGCAGCCCTACAGGTTTTAGGTTAAAATGGGACACAAACCCTGGGATATATCAAAGAATATGAAAAGATGACACAGCAAGCATCAGGGATAGAAGAGGATGGAGCAGAACACGGATGTACAGGCTTGGTTTACCTCTGCTGTAGGCATCCACAGCCCATGCTGGTACTGAGATCCTGCTTTCATTTATTTTCTGAAGTTGGGGTAAAATAATAATAGTATAACAATAATAATAATAATGCTAACGAAAACAACACCATCATTTCAGGCTGTGTGATGATCTATCTTCTGGGTATTGGTGAGTAGTGCAAGATTTGATTTTAGAAGAAATTTTAATGAAAAATCTTGGGTCTAAAATTGCAGTTTGCAGAAAAACTAATCTTGGATGGGATCCATGTCACGTTCTTCCACTATATTTAAAAGCTGGTTTCCGTGGTGAATATCACCATTTGAAACAATGTTACTGTTAATGGTTAGGGTCATATTTGTTGATTATGAAGAAAGAAGCATATTTTCTTCAAAGAGAGGACGAGTATTCCCCACTGGCTGAGAGCTTGCTATGATAGCTCTGCAGTCAGAGCCTGGCAATAATTACAACTTGGGTTTTGCGGTCATTTTGGATTGGTGTGAACATGATAAATGACACGTTTTAATTTGAACTATTGCTCAGCAGGCCTGTTCAGGTAGGCAATAATTCACTCGAGCAGGCAATAAACCTGAACAGGTAATAGCCCACACTTTGAAGTATGCCAGCAAACTCTTTAGCAACAAAATAAATATGTACATGAACTTCCGCCATAAATTGTCTTTGGTGCGGCAGACCTAGTAAGAGTTTCAGAGCTGGCTTTTCAGAATGAGTCAGTGGGCAGATCCTACTACTGCATTAATTCTTTGAAGCTGGACTAACAAACTGGTCCAACATCCACTGAAGTTAGTAGGAGTCTCCTGTTCAATGAAGGCAGAGTGACTAAGCTTGTAGCGCAGTTTGGTCCTTTTACTAACGTAAGTAAAGTGCCTTCCCATGAAACCACGGACTTATAAATGTGCCTATTCCTATGCAGCCGAGCAAACTGCAGAAATGCAGCACCAATGTGCAGAATAGCTTTGCTACAGCTTGGAAAAGATACAGGAGGGTCCAGTCGGCTCTGGCTCTCAATGCTCAGAAACTTGCTGGTGAAACCATGTTTGCACAGCACTTTTCTTCACAGCAGTCATTTAAATGCTTTCAAACAATGCTGTTTGTCAGACATTACATTACTTTCGTATTACAAGTACAACATTTTCAACCTTTGGGCAAATGCGTGTATTTAGTTACTCAAGCCACTATGTTTTGTGCAAATTACTGCAGACTTGCTGGTAACATGTTTCCATCACTGTGGGATGCTGTTGTAAAGGAAAGCAGAGGTGCCTTGGTTTCCTTTTCTTTTGGCTCCCAGTTGGTCTTATTTTCATAGGTTGGGACCTATCGTGTTATCACTGATTACCCTAATGAATGTCAACTTGTGATAGGAGGGGAAAAATAATTCAGAGGGTAACATGACTCAAGCCAACTTGTTTGAGGTTGGTGTGTGTGAAACTCTCTTGCCTTCTGCTTTATAATAAACAAAGGAAAGAATTCAGAGTCAGAAGAAAAAACAGCAACAGATTGAATGGAAAGAGACAGTTTATCATCAGCTGGAGATGGCTGTAAGTCCTGACTGTTCTGCTGCCCAACCATGCTTTCAAACCAGAAACCCACGGCAGAGGTATTTTGAGATACTTCAGTCTCTGAGACCGTGCCTAGTGCAGGATGATCCCCCACCTGTTTGCAGAAATGCCTCCGTCAAATCATCCTGGAGGACAGGGCAGCGTGTGCCACCACCCTCTGGCTGTTGGGAGGAACCTTTTTGCAGCTCACCATGCTGGGCATAATGTTGTTTGCCTCCTCATTGACAATCATTTACCTTTACAAACTCACAGAACATTAATTTCTGTGCTGGGCTTTGAATCCAGATTTACATTTTTTCCTTTCTTGAAGTTGCCCAGCTCTGTCATTCTGGTTTGCTCCATCCTAGGAACAAGATCCAGCAGCTTCCTTCAGATGCGAATCTGGACCTGAAAGCTTTCCTTCTCCCTTCCCACACCATCTGGGAGCTGGGATTTTCCATCTTTTGTTAAAATAGTTACTTACAAACGGAGGAAAGGGTTGAGGGCAGTTCACCACGTTTATTTCACTTGGTATGTGTTTGCCTTTGCTTTAACACAGGCTGTTTTCATGCCAAATGACAGTTCTATTTGTTCCCCCACCCCCTTTTTTTGTGTAGCTTATGTAGAACATCTGGTTTTAAAAGTGTCGCAATTTCTAAACATATTCTAATGCTCTTGGGATCAGAATATCAACAACTGTCTATTGCGGTAAACCGCATGTCTGGAAAACATTCCTGCAAACTGAGTTCTTAAATAAACATAAAGCATCTATAACACATAATGCAAAGCAACATTCACTCGTAAACTCAATATTTAGACCAGATGAGGTGCAAAATATGGTTTTTCTGGACTGAGCCATCACGATTTACAATAACATTGACAGGCTTTCCGTTGTATACAAGATAGGGCAGAGGTGTGGCATGCAGATTGGAGCCTTTCCTTAAGTGCTCATTCTGCATTTAGGTCCCATTTTGTGAGATTTTCTTGCTTGGGTTGGAGAAAGGAGACAAGGAGTATGTCCTCTGAAAAATCTCTACTGTTATTAGAAAGTGGGAATCTAAAAAGGAACTGTAAAGATTAGAAATGCCTGTATCTGATAAGCCTGATCATCTTGTGTAATATCTTCATCTATGCTAATTATCTGCATACATGTGTCTGAAATCCAGAGGCAATTCAGAGATAGCTTAAAGATTAAATAAACTGAATAAGATGGTGAAAGGAAAATTGCAGTAAATTGGTCTGAGGGGGAAGCTTTTATTATTTTCAATCATTATTATTATTTATAGGGTGAGGAAAGTGGAACCATAAGCAACTTTATAAAGATATGCAGTCATACTTTACAAAAAATGGTTTAACTTTGAAAACCCCCTCTGGTTTCAGAAGCATTTGCTCTACTCTTAATGAGGAATAGTACCAAAGCAAATAAACACTTCGAATTACTTTTTAAGAGTATTGGTGGCTGATGAAGTTGGTTAACTGGAAATGGAAATGCTGAAAACTCATTAAACTATTGCTAAATGCTACAAATGTATTTTGATTACTCTTCCAGAATGCTATTTCTTAAAAATATTACCTTCTTCCCCCTGAAAAGAGTACCAAATACTTTCTTCCAATTAATTCTTTAAGAATTTCCACTCTAAACTTTTTGCAAAAATGTTTTATAACGAGAAAAGACAAATATATATGCTTAGGCTCATGTAATTACATCTGAAGGTTACTGAGAAGTCTACTGAATGTACCACCTGCAGCATCTCAAAGTTAAGGTTTATCAAGAGAAAACTGAAAAATTAAGCCAAGCCTTATCATTTCATTCCCTACTATTAAAAAGGGCTGGATCTTTTTTTTTTTTTTTTTTTTGATGATTAACATCTGGAGTTATGTAAGGTAAGATAAGGGTATTAGAACATCTCACTTCCCGGTGTAAAGAAGATCATCTGAACAGTATGGAAATGAGGGCCTCCACCCTAATACCCCATTATGCAACTGAGAAAATGTTTTGGCCCAAAATCTGCACATATCAGGATGAAAACGCCTGCCTTGCATGTTCACCACTGGAAACATGCATGACAGGCTGGACGTAAGTGGTTACTGGGGGATGGATCCTGCTTGCTTTGAAGACTGAAGACCTCTTTTGAGGTTGGTGGAATTTTAGGTCTCCCAAAGATAAATGCTTAGGTTCTATTTTTTTTCCCCTTCTTTCATAATAAATGCAAAGTTTTGCATTGCTAGTGGGGGTTACTGGGCTGATCTGGTGTAACTGAAACTGATTCTCCTTTGAAGCTCAAACAAATGGTTTCTAGAAAGCAGAGCCATTTTCAGTTTACTGGAAGCGAGTAAAATTCTAACAAATCAACCAGAGTGAAAAAGGCTGAGCATTCAGATGAACATATATCAAGCTTGGAACAACTGTGCTCTAATGCAAAGCAGATCTGTGCCAACCTGTGGGGACTTCTCAGTCACGGCTTTCCCTTGGGATTTACCAGCGTGGCACGGTTCGGGACAACCAAGCAGCTCAGCCTCTTGCTTCTGTGAGTGACGCTGGAGGAGCCGTGGTGCTAGCAATGACAATTAGCTGGCTGGTGTCATCTCTGCGAAACAACTGCTTTTTGCCAAGTCTAATCACTATACTATGCACCTCACCTTCTTGAATGAGAGGTCCTCATTCAAGCATGTAGTTTATTCAAAAACACATGCTGCATTCATTATAGCTGAATATTAACGAACACCTTGAATTCTTGGAGCATTATTGGTATCAGGTCTCTTGGCTGACGCTAGGACAGAACGCCTTATGGGAAGCTTGATGCCCAGCCAGGACTCAGATTGCAAAGCATACACATCTTTCTTTCAATATATTGAAGAATCCACTCAACCTTACATATCATCAAAATGCTTCCTAAACATATGTGTTTTTCCAAAATGTTTACATTGGGAGTGCAATGACTCTGGAAAACTCCAGCTTTCCTTTCCAGAAGCTGGAAAACAGGGATTGCTCTACTGAAGGTTTTAAAAGGCATAATTGTTTCATAATAATTTTTTTCTCAGGCTTTTAGCAGTTTTGATAAAATCCTGTAAGGAAACATAAAGAATAAGCTCACACGAGGACAGTTGAGCATGTAGGTTGTATTGTGTCCTCCTGCTCATGAAGAGTTTGAGATAATGACCGGTGTATTGCCACAAACTCATAACTACTTACATTTTCCAGGAATCCGATCTATCCGTATGTTTGCATGACCTTCATCACTTGAATACTTGAAAACTTTGCAAATTGTTGTATCTTGTCATATAGCACAAAAAAGTTTTTCATATTTTTGAAGGCTGTCAAACCATCGTAAAGGGTAAATAAAGTCGCAGAGGAAGTCTGTGGTTGCATGACAGCAGAAGGTGGATCACCTGCATACAAGTTCAACATCCTGCCTCTGAGATTGCCCTTGCTCCACACATAAAATAAAACTGCATCTTACTGAGAGACTCTTATTATATTAACATATTTCTTAAAGCTGCACCCAATATCACATTGCATTTCTTCACACACCCCGTTTCTTTAAAGTATTATGTCTTTGGCACCTTCTATTAAGCTGGAAATAAACATTTCTGTTATTATTCCTAAGGTGTAATATTTATTATTTTTTCTAAACGGTCATGGACGTAGACATCCCACACGACCTGGGGCCAGGATTCTCCCCAGTTTCTGTTCCATCCTGCTACAATTCATTCCCTTGACCTCAAGGACTAGCTTGTAGCCTCTGCAAAGGTGCCCAACCGGCCCACCAGTTATTCCTCCGGGCTAGCTGTAACCTTTGGAAATAACAATGGAGAGCACTCAAATGAGACGCCCCTTGCATGTCCCTAGGGGAAGAGGACAGCACTTTTGAAGAGTTCAGATGTTCATCATCATGTAAATTCTGCAGTGGAAAGTCTCTTATCCAATTTCCCAGTGTCACTTCAGAGTTTGCATTTAAAGGGAGCCATTTCACAAACTACAGCGTATAAAAGCTGACTAGGATCAACCCAACTCTGCTATTTAACTGAAATATGCCTTGAGATATAAGTGAGCAGGGGAAGTGCTTCTTTAAAGAAACCAACCCATGGATTTTAGATAGGATTAGGCACAAATATCCTTCTACTTCTATAAATATTGACGAAAGGAAACAGGAAGATAGGTCTGTCCATAAAGAGGAGGTCTATTAACCATAATGCTGCTCTAGCCAAGTGATAGTTTTATCTTTGTATTAAAACAAAAAGGGTAAGGCTAGATATTACTTTTTTAATACTGATAGTTCCAAACCCCATAAAATATTAGTGTCTGTATCAGCTATAAAAATTAACAGCTCCAGACCCTTCAGTGTTGTGCTCTTCAATTTTATCTCCAGTTTTTCAGTTGTCCGTGTGTGTATGTGTACGCAAGTGTGCGTGCGCGTGTGTGCACATGCACACGTCCCTTCCTTCCTAAGCTGTTTGGCTGATGATGAATAGGCTTATAATTGCTCAGTAAGGCTGTATGGTAGGGTTTGCAAGTGGCACTCCTGATTCCTTTACATCAGAGGTCACTATTGTACAGTCAGATCCTGACAGGAGATAGTGAGAACATGATGGAAAAAAAACAAACCCAAACCCAAACCAGAAGAGAACTTTGGTTTTGCCGGTGTGGATTGTTCTCCAGTTAAATAACTTTCTAGGCGCAAAACTAAAAAATTCTGTCAGGCATTCTGTCCAAAACTGCCCTTTTTAAATGTTTGGGAGCCAATGTAAACACTAAACTCAGTATGATGTTTGCATCCACTTACCCAATCTAACTTTTATTAACAATTAATCCATCAAATTTCAATGCCTATAAAACCCCTTGAGTCACAAGCTCTTCTGGAAGCCTGTATCTTGAAAACAAAAATTGCAATTACTGGCATTATTTTTTGATGCAGAATCAAATTTAAACAGGGTTTTACAAACTGAAGAGTTATCTGCATTTCTACTGTCTAAAGGCATCAGATTCCCTTAAAGCTCATATACAGTGTAAATACATAGGAACTACAGGAGGCAGCCAGTACATATGGAACAGATAAAGGCCACATAGTTTATTGAACCTTGTGGCCTGCTGATGTAACAAAATAAGCTTTGCAATGAGCAGTCAGATCTTAACATCAGCTCGCTCCTTCACTAGAGTGTAATAGATGATAGCTCTCAGAGGGCCAGATTTGGATCCCCATATTTATCAGGAGTCTTACTTCAGGCTCTGGCCCTCAGTATGTCGAATGAGGGATTTAGAAACATTCATTTGGAATATTTTCTCTTCTCTGAGCAAAGTGTGGTGAGAGGCAGCTGGAAGGTTTCGTGTTCCAGCAGTTGAGGGGAAAGAGATCCTGAGACCAGCTATATGAAACCTTTTCAGTATTGATGAGCCCTTCTCTTTCAAACAGGTAAACAGTTCTGTGTCAGGGTAAAGGGAATTTGGAGTGAACTGTCTCATCACTGCAATAACCCCTTGCTGAATTTTTAAATCAACTAGAGGAGCCAAAGCAAGAAATGTGTGCCATTGCCTTTACCTGCTAGCAGCAAGGAGTCCATTGCTCCTGAGAGATACCCAATTTTCTTTCATTTTCTGTGCTGCAGTTTTTTGTTCATTTCAGGTTTTGTGTTTTGGTTTGCTTTTTGTTTTCTTTTTTTTAAACTCAGCCTTCCCAGGATTCGCAGTCTAATCACTCTGGGATCATTAGAAATGAAATCAGCCCCTGAGAGTCTGGTGTAAGGAGGAAGGAGAAAGTTCTTGCACACCTTATATCTGGTGCTAATGGAAATACCCTAAATGCTGATGTAGACCGCAGCATGGCAAGGCTTTGAGGGAAAGTCTAAAGGTATCTCAGGAAGCCAAAGAGCTGTTCCTGTGTGTTTGGGGAGTGTCACCTCTGCAGGTGGAGTGAATTCAGCCTCCAAGGGTACAATCCCAATGCTTGTGCCCCAAGGAAATGGCCCATGTTCTCCGTGTGTCTGTACAGAGACGCTCCTGATAATAAACTGCGGCTCTGGCAGTGTGTTTTGGCTCAGAAGGAGTGCTTGTTTGCTGGTAGCACATCTATTAAAACACAGAGAGTTTGTTGCTTGAGGAGACATTTTTTGAATGGATACTATGGAGCTGTGAGAAGAATGGGTGACTATTTACTCTCCTGCTTTCCAGCAGCTCTCCCTGCATGCTTTTCTTTCCAAGTTTATTTTCATTCTTCAGTTGGGAATTAACTAATACCTTCAAACCCCAGTTTCTAGGAAAAATTAGACTGGAAGGAGCCTCTGGAGAAATACTATTTCATTCCACCATCTCATAACCTGTACGTCTCAGCCTGCACTCTCTCCGCTCGAGCCATCTACATCCTCCCAGACATACAAAAGAGCAGATTAATGTCATTCTTGCTATACAGATTCTTTTACAAATGTGCATTCATCAAAAATCTATCTTCTGTTCAGTGAAGAACAGAGCATATTCCTAATCTGTTCCTGCTCTGGAAATGCACTTCTGGTTCTCCAGACCACTCTCGTCTATCCACAGTGCCCACCGCAACAAAGTGACCAAACCACAGGAAAAATTAAATGTAAGTACATTTGATTCCACTCATAATATAGCAGATACCTACAGAGAGCACCTTCTGATGTCCTGTTTTCAGCAATCTGCAGGGAATGAGAAGCACATTTCAAGGTTACGCACAAACTGAAAGCTCTGAAAAACCTGCAAATACTGAAATTGATGTAGATGGCTCTTGTGGGTAGATAACACTACAAGAGAAAAGACAGCTGCTCACTGGCAGTCGCCTAAGGTAAGCAGGGCTGAATGAAAAGGATTCCCAGTCCTGGCAGCCAAAGACATACAATGAGTCAAACAAGATCTAATGCAGCTCAGGAGTCAAACAGGTCAGTCTCAAGCCCGGATGAGAAAGAAGAGGGTCGTGGTCACCAGTGGCATAAGCAGATAAAAAGATCCAACAACAGCATGGAGACATGCCCCCCCGAGTGAGCAGAGGAAGGTCATGCAGCTCACAGCTCTCCTGCCACTCGCAGGAAAGCCATCTCGGTGCCCTAGACTGGCAGAGAAACCACTGAAGCCCTGTTGAAAAGATTATTGCCTGGTGGTATTCTCCAAATTATCTCCAAAATGTTCTCTTATCCTGATAAACTGAGAAGGAAATGTGATCTTTTGCCTACAAAGACAAAAGAGAAGCAAACATTCACAAAACAATAATGTGTTGATTCACAAATAATAGGAACTTGAGCTCATTTTCCACCTCCTTAACATTTTCTGCCGTGTGTGGTAACAGTCAAGAGCCAATTGTTTGTAGGGTCATTGTATCTGTTTTGGTTTAGGAGATGAGACTTAAGCACTTCTGGACCAACTGCTATTTTTATCTGGGTTGTGTTTTTTTTTCCCAATAACATATGACCTATGAAAGTATCTTCCGAGGAACTGTTGAGATACACACACAGTCTGATCATAAAGCTTTCATAAGAGCTTGTGGTCTAACCACGGGGAGCATCGGTTCAATCCTGATTACCTTTCATCCTCCAAAGGTTAATACACTTCATTCCATTTTGCTCATTGTGTTGCGGACCTCTTAAAGGAAAGTCTAAAAGTAAAGGTCCTTTGTGATTCTTGCTCGTAGAATGTAGTTTTCCATGGGCAAATCTCAGCATAATTCCTCACATGGGAGAAATGAGGATTTATCCTCAGAGAACAGATATCAGAAAAAGACCCACAAGAAAATATTCAACATTCAAAGAAATACAATTATATATTTTATTTTTAAATATCTGATCCTCCATACAATAGTTCATACAGTTTAAAATTAGGTTATATATTTGCCATGGAGCCCTGTGATGACACACTCCCTATTAAGCCTTCGCTCTACATCCTGTTCTCTATTTACATGGTTCCCTCCGATTTGCATTGGTGATGCACTTTGGGATCCTCAAGAGGAAGATACTACTGAAATGTTAAAGTAGTTTCTTAGTCTTTATTTAATACTTTTTACCATTAAAGGCCAGGAATTAGATGAGAAGTTTGAAGCCTAACACGTAAGAAAACAATTATTTAGATAAAGGAGATCTGCACAGCTTATTTATTTCTTGTTCTTCAACCTATTACATGACATCATTTTAATATAGAAGTACTTTGTAATTATGATGCCTTTACTGATAATTCTTTGTTGTACACCACTGAATCTGCCTTATCTGAGCCCAGGGATCTTTTTAGAGGATTTTATACTCGCACCTTAATGAAGTCCCACAAAAAGTCTTTCAACCTTCCCAACCTTTTGCCTTGCTTTGGTGTGCTCAGGACAGCATTTTCTGTAGTTTCCACATTTTAAGCTTTAATCTTTGCCTAGAGGGCAGCAAAACAGCATCTCCCGAGGACTCCAATACCTAAATTTCCTTCCTTTATTCAGCAAAGGATCACAGCCTCTTCTTCAGTATTTCAAATGCTGTGCTGGAAGGTACAGCCAAAATGTAACCAATCTTGGCCAGCGTGGCTTGGCATGGGCACGGCGTGGTTAGCCCCGTCTGTCTCCCCACTGACCTAGCAAACCAAGCTGGGACCTGCCAGGAAAGAGCCTCCACTAGCCATCCCCAAAGGGTTTTGTCAAACCTGCTGCCAGCGACCCACCAGCTATGAGGTAGCGTCTCCGACTGCTGGGCTGGAGATTGCAGGACTAACTCAATTATTTAATGACGGGGGAGACATTACTGCTGAGACTAGAACTTGCAGCTCTAGTTTCTGGGCCTAAATGGGGACCGTGAAGAAATGCTGGAAGCAAGACAAGCGCACAACTGTTCAGTTGCAAAACCTAAACGTCTGTAAGATTTTCTTCCAGTGAGGTATGTAGCTGAGATGCTGCTTCATGGATGAAAAGTCACCTGGCTAGTGGAACGAGAACACAGATAGGCAAGCAGCCTGAGTGCTCTTTTCTTTTTATTCAAAAAAAAAAAAACAAACCATAAATTCAAACCCAACCAAGCTCCAGAAATATCTCTCCAGATCTCTTGAAGCTCTGGGGAAACACATGCCCAGTGGGACTTACTCTTCCGTTACCCACCAAAGTATTTGAATTCCACAAGAAAATGCACTTGAAGCAGACATGAAGCATTTCCTAGATCAGAGCAGATAACGCTGAAGTTGAAAATGTTGGAGTCAATGGGAACGGGAATACCCCCAGCAAAGAAAAACATCTGAATAATTGAGTAGCAGGGCTAATAAACCTGGCTTCTCACGGCTTTGTGTGTCTTGACTGGCTTCTCTGATGGCTTGTGAGGCCTCCTGCTGTAGTTTTACCCATGGGGGAAGGCGTGACTGGGGCCTTTCTCCTCTACCTTGATGTCTCTTTCCATAAACCTGTATAGGTACATTTTCCCCGTGGCATCCCCTTTTTTGTCTTCTCTTAAAATTGACCAAACAGATTAAAAGTTAGCCAGGGAAGATAAGATAGACAGAAACAAGATACAGTAATAGTCTTTCCCCTCTGGAAAATGAGAAAATGTGCCAGAAAAAAAAGTAATTACAATTTAAGTTAGCTGTTTGGAGATATGAGGGCAGAACACATGCGGGAGTGTCATCCCCTCAGTATTTGGAATTACTTAATCTTGCTGGGAGACAGTAACAAAAATAATAATAACAAAGACTCACAGTTAGGGTCAGTCCCCAGCAGATATTTGCAAACATTTTCAAGTGTCAGTGCAGAAGGGATAACTCCGTCCTCCAGCCGGGACAGAGTGACCACTTTCTGTCTAGCACTGCCTCTGTCCTGTCCCTTGTGCAGAAGGTCTGGTTATGATGAGCCACAAACCATTTTGACCTTTTTTTGTGGACACTTGAACCCCTTCAAAAAGGACAGAAAGCTATTGGAGACCTCAACCAAAATTTACTGGAATTTGAAATTTGCCTGAACTGCTTTGTCTGAGTTCTCTGCTTACACTGATACTCAAAATTCATGGCACACTCATACCCACAGTCGCAGGTTGCTCTGAATAACAAACGCAACCTTCCCTTTTATTTCTGGCAAAAATGGAGAAGCAAAGCAAGACGGCTTGTGAAAAGCATTTTATATGCAAGACAGATTAGAACATTAGTGGTGTAATAAAGTAAATAAGATGGCAATTGACTTGAGACATGTGGGGTTTACCCCAATTTTTTGTTTATAGTTGAAGGTCGTAAGCTATACAAACCTCTATTGATCAGAGTCCTCTTTGTTTAAACAGAACCTACTGTATTTATTTGTGCTGTTCCTCTAAAGTCAAACAAAAGGGGACAGTTTTAAGTAAATCTCTGCATGACACTGCTGCCATGTGGTTCATTCACTCAGTATACAGATGTTTTCAATCTGTACAGTTTGTCTTTCATATCCATATGAGATGAAGCAGGCTTGATTTAGGCTGGGAATGATGCCAAAGAGAGAAGATACATCATTAACCCTTAATAAACGACTTATGAAGCATCCCTGGTTTATTCATTAAAAAGACTCCATGAAGGATTACCATAACACCTTCTGAGCAGTAAGAACCCTTTACTTGTCCGTAATATTATGCGACAGGTATTTATATGGAAAACGAAATACTTGGTGTGGAAGATCCTCCCCTTTCATTCCCTTGCACACTAATATACAAGCTAAAAATAAGCATCTACCCAAACTTAGCATTCAGATAACAAACACTGTCAAGAATTAGAAGGACAGAATTCATTTGGGTTTCGCATTGCAACTGATGCGCTGCAAAATCAGGACCCTGTGTCCTGGGCATCACAGAAGTCTTTACAGAATTTGTTCTTGCTTTACTACCTTAGTACATACTACGTACATACCCTTAATACATACAACAGGCATTTACTCAATGCATACTACATATCAGAGACAAGATGGTGCCTCTTATTGCACACCTGGAACTGAGACAGCAGATTAAGAGACTTTCCCAAGATCACATGAGAAGGATGTAGCAGAGCCAGGGACTGAACCAAACTGCCCCAAAATGCAGCCCAGGGGGTTCCTCACATGACCAACTCCCCTATATTGTTTGTGCTCTGCTTTCCTTGACGTCCCTTTCTCCTAACAAACTGTTACAGCTCTTGACAAACATTAGATGCATGTTAGGCACAGCATTGGGCTCATGCTGGATACAGGAATACTGAAAGCAGCTACTGGCTTGGAAGCAACTGGGGAAAAAAAGGACACAGCTTTTTCTTCAGACAGTTTACAGGGCTTTGCACGCCGAGTCTATTCTTACTGTGTTATTCGGCAAACAATCTGTTGCATCACGACAAGGAAGGAACTGCTGATCTAATGCAACTAATAGACAACCTCATTCAATCAGATTCTTCCTTTATTAAAATATGCAAAACACAGTAGTGAGTTTAAACCTGCTGTGCCAATAGTAACATCTCTTGATTTTAGCAGGGAGCAGTGTGGCTTGGCAAATAAAAAACTCAGAATTGATTTGTTTTTTCCTTCTACTCCAGCTCAGCTAGAAGGCAGAAATTCACCACTCTGCTTAGCTTAATAAAATTAGGAATTGAAGGCAACTACTCAGAAGTGTGGACTGAAAAGACTGCTCCCTGCTATAAAGCCTTGTCCCTACAGATTTTATAGCCAGTCCTATGGAGTTAGCAGGAGAAAAAGCCTATGAAGTTGGAAGAGATTCTGCCCCATTTCAGGTTGTGTTTGAAGAAGGGGCTACACATAGTCACATGTATGTTCAATTATTCATTTTCCAGGAGGTGTTTGAGTCAGGAGAGCAGGCTCAGCACATACCATAAAAATACTTCTGCTCCTTATTCTCAAGATCTGCACTACAGGTCAAACAAGCTACACTCAGTCATGGGACATTAAGTCCCTGGATCTTGAACTCCAGCTGACCGCCTCACCCAAGCTTTTGGGCTAAACGAGCATCTCCCCAGCCTAGACGCTAAATGAAGAAGTCAGCGAGTCAGGCTTCTCTTAACCCCGCTGCCAAGAGAGCTCCTCTCAGGACAGCTTTCGCACAGCCCAAACCCTCCCTAGACACGGTGCAAGTAAGGAATCAGTCAAACGCTGGGGTTTTTTCCACCTCCATTCCTACCATAAAAACCTAACTCCCCCCAGTGCTAATCCCAGTGCTAGAGACACAGCCCTTTTCTAGCTGACTGGGGGGAATTACTTAATTCGGCACAGCTGGCCCAGCCCAGCTCCCCACACAGTGCAGGCAGCCAGTGCACGCAGCTGGGAGCCTCGGCCCAGCCCGCTTTAACCCCCTCCCTCGCAGCAGCAGCCCACTGCGGCTGGAGGTGAGCCCCATCAGGGGGGCACAGAGGGGGAATTGGGGTACCCAGATTGGGAACGGACCTGCTTGGCTGCCGTCGGACTGGTCAAACGCCCCTTGTTTAATTACAGGTGCTAAGCACAGGGTGTGCATGCATGCTGCTTCTCCCAGGGCAGGCTCGAGGTTGCTTGGCCCAGCCATGTCCCCAGCTCTGCCCATGCTCTTGGCCTCTCGGGGGCACAAGGAGTATTGAATTTGCAGCTGGGTGGGAGCCTGGACCCCTTGTGAAGCCAAAAGCCCAAAGAACACGAGGTTCACAGGACAGTGATGGGTGAGAACTGGAAATACCCAAACTGGAAATACCCAAAACTGAAGGTGGATGGTTGAAAACAGGTCTCTGAGGGAGGGCTCTGGCACAAAACAGGACAGTCATAATCTCCACATTATGGTCTTGAAAGTCTTGGACTCTGCTCCGTTCCTTGGAGGAACAGTTTTGGGTGGTCCTGCCAGGGAGCGACCAGCATCTGCACATCAAGTGTTCTCCATGTGAAAATGTCAGGCAAAATAGGGGGAATCACAAACAAAGTCAAGCGAAATACAGTGATTTGCTGCAATTCATAAACCAAGTCAAGAGCAAAACCAGGCCAGGGCCCAAGTCCACTGAGTCCCAGTCTTGTTCATCAGCTTACACCATCCCAGCTATGCAGCCTACAACCATATGGAACAGGCCTTTTTGGAGATATAAAGTCCTCTTAAAAATAAAATAAGAAAAGCAGACTGGTTTATCTGTGGTACTTTAGCAGAAAGCTTCTTCAGTGAGACTATTTTAAAGTGACTTACTCATTTAAATATGGGGCAAGAACGGAGGATTTAGGGGGGAGAGAGGGAGCTACGGTTACTGGCCCCTTTTTAGGTTTTAAACCAAACCAGAGACAACAGTCAAACTTGGGACAATCCTGGGTAAACCACAAAAGATGGCAGCACTTCTCATCATCCTAAAACAACAACATTTTTCCAAGTTTTTTCAATCACAAATGCTAGCAAGGCCACCCTGGAATTTGCTACCATTTTTCCTTACCCAAAGCTATTTTTCAACACAAGTATTGAGTTTACATATTAATATACCACTAAAAACAGGATGAAGAGATCGGAATGTTGGAGTTACTGATTTGTTTGGGATTTTCTAAGAAAAAAATAAAATAATTCTGTTATACCAGTTTTCTTTTTTTTTTTTTCTTTCTTTTCCTTTTTCCCATTAAGTGACTGTTTCAAATTAATAGAAAGAGGATGCAGCATTTCTTAGGTTTTATTTTATGGGTTTTCCCAGCATATGGAATCTTTTTAAACATGAGAAGCTGTGGGTAATATGTTATTATATGCATATTTTAAGTTAACCATTCTTTATATCTTTCTCAAAAGAAAAGATTTACCATGTTTGTGTCTGAGAAATATGTTTATTTGGAAGATTTACTCCAACTCTACTTATTTCCTTTACAGGGAAGTCAACTGGAACACTATACTAGCATTTTTTATAATTAAAATTAGGGTGGAGCAGAAAGCAATTATTGCTTGTTGCTTTTCTGGATCATGGAAGCCTTCCCTAAATCAGACTTGACAGGTTCAAAACGTTATTTTCTGAACTTTGTTCCTTTGCCAATAAGGCCTTTTTTTGGGGTGGTGACAGAAATCCTGACCTGTAATGGCAGCGAGCCCACTGGCACATCCGAGAGATCACAGGAACCCACATTTCCAAGAGTGGCTACTAAACTGAAATACAGCTACTTGGGGAGGGGGTGAAGGGGGAAAGGAACAAGGGGAGGATTTCTAAACACCAGACTGGCAGAAGGTGAACGCCGTCAAAAGCTCCAGGTCTCTCAGGAGCTGCTGAGCATCGCTGGAGAGCAAGAGTCATGGGTGAGCTGAAAAAAGTGAAAGCAGCCAAAATCAGCAGCCACAGTACAAAAATATGAAGAAAATGTGTATGTGACCCTGCTCACCTCTCCTTAAAACAGATGTCATAACAGGAGGTAGTACTGGGCTGCCATGAGCATTAACAACATTTCTAAAAGCTTCATTAGTGATACTTTGCCAGCTGTAGGTGGTATCCATAAACCTGTGGAAACATCCACTGAATCTAGCACCTCAGCTGATACCGGGCCCAGCTGAAACTAAGTACACAGTTTACTTTTCTCCTTCCCCACTAACCTAAAGTACTAGGATAAGAAATGTGCTGCCTCCCAAAATGGATTTCTCAAATACAGCTGAAAAAATTACATTCAACTGACAGAAACTAACAAGAAAACATTTTACGTAAGACTTGCCTGCTGTAAAGAAAATTTCATTTTTGGCTCAGGAAAGACATTTTAATTACACGGGGAAAAATTATATGAAGTTGTTACTAAGTGATAACTGGGGAGGCAGGTTTTTTTGATTGAAATTTGCATGACTTTGGGCTTTTGTCTGGGAACGTGTTCAGTGTTCCTGTGTGCCAGAACTGGCAAGTCATGCTGAACGTAACATTTATCTCCTATCTGTGCTGTAATTCAGTGTTGATCTGACGTTTCACAGGAGGGTGACACCAAGCTAACAAGGAAGGCTATGATACCTGCTCACACAGCCTGCCCCTTCCCAAACTGCCCAACTCCTGGGGCAAAGACATAATTCAGTTATGAATTATTGTAGGAAACAGAACGATCCTGTTTCCCAAGTAAAGAAGTGAACCATGGGTGAAGAGTGACCGCAGCCTGGAGATCCTAGGAAGAAAGGGGAGAAGATATAAGAGCTCCTGGGGTCCATGCAGGGTGGCAGGACTAGGAAAGTTGATGTCTATGGGGGATGGCAGGCAGAGGCAGAGCCTCCAGCACGGAGAGCTCTAAATTCGGCAACTTCTGAGCATCCAGCTGGCCTGTGGGAACTGTGTGACAAGCTAACTCCAAGTTAAACCTAGACTTGCTTCTCCAGACCTTGTTCTGGACCACTGGTCTAAGTGAAAAACACAAGTGGGTCTAAGCAGCCGCCTTGGTTAGTCCAGAGACTGGACTAACTGGCTGCTAGCTGGAGAGGCTGTCCAGTTCTGCACCATCTCCATTTCACAGCGCCCACAGCACGTCCCTACAGATATCCTCAGGAGCTGGGCTCCATGGATGAGGGCTTCCATATTTTGTTGCTTCAAAGGCAAACTGAGCTCAGCAGCGGAGCAGAGGGTATCACCAAATCGGACTACAACACCAGGCTAAGGCAACGCAGGCGTACCCATTCCCTGTTTGGCATGGCTGGCTTGGCCACGCCGGGAAGGGGAGAGGGGTATGGCCTGCCTGTGTCTCTTTTTTCCTGAGCAGGGTGTGTGAGAAAGCGGAAGGCAGTGTGGGAGAGGCAGACCAACCCCGTCAGATGGGGCTGGGAGTAGCAAGACCACCATGAATCAAGAGCCCATAGGAAGATCATAGACAACAGTTTCTTTTTGTGCCTCATTTTGTATCCGCTTGAAAAGCCTTTGTTGCTCAACAGTTTGTACATCCATTTATTTACTTTTTTCCCTGCAGCTGTCAAACCACATCGATTTTCAGTCATTTTAACCTGGGTAGGATCAGCAAACCTACTCCCCCAGGTGAAAAGCCAGGACTGCAAGGAAACGACTTGAGTTGGCTGAATTATCTGATTCTTCTAACACACAAAGAATTTGTTTGCTTTGCTTATGAGAGCTGAGGGAGGGATGGCACAGAAGGCTAAATCCTCACCATCCCCCTGGTACATACCTCATGCTTTGCTATCGATGCAGGAAGAAATGTTTCCAGGGCTTGCAAGGCAGTTGGCAGTGTCTTTTCAGAAAAGGACCTCTATGGAGCAAGCTCATGTCTGAATTATATCTCAGCCCTAGGGAAGATGGTTTCTTCAGTTCCCCTTCAAGGTCAGTTGTGGGGTAACATATGTTATTCGTCTCTCAGTCTCACTAACAGAAAATCTGACTGAGCGACATGTGGAAACTGGGAAATGAAAATAAACAAAATGAATAAACACTTTTAAAGGGCTTGGGGGGAGACAGAATCCCGACCTGTGTGTAACATCCTTACCAACAGGACAAAGCTAAATGAAATTTGGGATTTGCATCTTGATGGGTACGGTAAATTTGAACTTTACATGACTCCAGTGCATCTGCTAAGCAAATAGAGCCGCTCTTATTACAGATGTACAGCACAGAGTCAGTGTAAGATCTGGGAACCAGCAAGCTCACTGCATTTGTGAACAGCATGTTTGGAGTGCCTCTGTTCTTTTGCTCAGACATTTCTTGTAATAATTAGAACAGAGCAAGGTCTTGCAGAAATTAGGATGTTTGAATGGTGTTTCAGCCCTTCTTTAACATGCTGTAGCAGGATGAACTTGCAAAGCCTCTGTGTTCCCACCTCTGCCTCTCCTCACTCTCCAGGCACAAGTTTCCAGCTGCCCTTACCCAAAGCTGGCCAGGCTCAGCCGTGAAGCCCACCCCAAGCCCCCAAGGAGGGGGGACACAGCCCTGACAGCCCAATGGGAGCCCTTCCTCCTGCCCAATGATTCCTCTCCAGGACAGCGTGGGCATGAGTTTCAGTGCAGTCTCAGTTATTCCTACCGGGGATCCGCACTTAGTCAGCACAGCCTGGAGACACGTCAGCAAAGCCCAGACAGTTGTCTCAGGTACCCAACACCTTAAAAGATGTTGTTCATGTTATCCACGTTGTATGTTAATATCAGGGTGGTTGTACGTGAAACGGTCGTATGTTCTAGAAATTCAGGGCTGCTCTTTCCTGCATGTAGCAGCTGAAATCAGACCCCATGGTAGCGTTGTAACCCTACCCCAGCGGCTCTCATCTGTACAGTCATGTTTGCCATTCCAGCCATGGTAAAGAGTTCCCTCACTGGCTCACCAATGCTTCAGCACACCCACTTCTTTCCTAAGATTTGGCTAAAGATCAGAGCAGCTTGGTTATAATAGCATTTGGCAGTAAAAGTCTACCAAGCAACCTGGCCTGAACAGCTGAAAGGAGAGCAGTGAAGCAAAGTATGAGACGTGATTAGAAGCGACTCAAGGCTCCAGAAGGAAATTTCTGGGCATCCCTTACAACCACCATATCCTTGGATTTCTATTTTTGCCTCATTCCTCTGTATAACACTTTTGTTTTCACTCTTCCCTTTTTTTCTTACAATTAGCAAGGGAGAGGGGTGAATCAGGAAGTCGGGTTACAAGCATCTGCCTGAGCCTGCGTGTGTGTGTGCAGGCACATGGGCACGGGAGAGCAACCAGCAGCATTGCCAAAGAGAAGAGCTGGAGCCAGGCTAGCGAAAAGAAGTAAATCTGAGGGTAGTGAGTTATAAGGAAGTGGGTGAGAAAAGTAGAATTATCACAACAGTTTCTCTTAGCCAGCTGGCATAGCTGCTCCGCTAGCGAAAACCTAGAGGCTTTCAGTGCAGTATATTTCGTAAGGGAGGTATTACAACTAAATTCAATTACAAAACATTACACAAAAAGGCGTTTTAGCATTTTCTACAGGAGCACTGATGCTGGAACTGAAGTGCTTTTGAGCTGGAAGCAAAACCCAAAGATTTTGCTTTGGTTATTTATGTAACAGCATGAGACAGGCTTGGGCTTCCCAGGAAGCGGAGGATACTAGCATCAAATCTAGAACGAGGAACTCCTCTTCAGGAACTCCCAAGGATCAATCACTGATACAAACTTCCTGATGGACAAGATTTTGTTTGCAAAGATCCCATGGTTACAGATGTGCTCCCTGAAAAGCAGGTTTTGCAGTGCATCTTGCATCATAGCGGCCAGGTCCTGGACATACATCAAAGCCTTCACCTTATGAGTCGCAGTAGACATCAAGATGTGCTGCCTGCTCTGATCTGTGCAGCACCAGCTCTGCCTTCGCAGGGCAGGGGACCACACCTCACACCACCCTGGTGATGCTAGCGGCATCTCAGGAAATAGCCCTTGCTCTGAGTAACAGCCTGCTCAGTGATCAGTCCGAGGTGGAAAGCAAACCAGGCAGGTTTTCTACTAAATTATTTCTATCCTTCGTAGGACTGGTCTGCTACAGCATATTCACATGGAATTCATTAGCACATCCCTTCTGCTAATCCTCACTGGGTTTAACACAACGGTATACATTTATTTTTCCTGGCCTCTAGGACAGCTGTGTCAAGTCAGAAGCATGTGCTTTGGGATAGGCTGAACCCAGGAGCTTGGCCCTTGAGAGATCAGAGAAATCAGGGCTCTGAAGGTTCATTTGGAGGTTCAGGTAGAGTGAATTTATATTATGATTCAAAGGAAAAATTCTGCCTTTTGAGACCTTCCCACCCTTGCCGCCTCCCACTTTAAATGCCAAGATCCACCACTATCATCCCAAGGAGACTGTCAGACACATCCAGTGCTCTGACCCAAACCATGAACAACAGAGAGCAGGCTCCAAATTTACAGACACCCCCTCACACACACCCACCAAAAAGGTGTCTTCAGAGTTCGCTGAACATGACATCCACGCCACCATCCCAGGAACCCCCAAGAACTGTGAGGTGGTTCCACAAGCTTGCTGCTGACAGTCTCAGCAGTTGAAGGAGAAAAAGATTCTCCTCCTTCTGCCAGCTGTGAAACTGAGCCCCGTCCAAACAGCCTTGGCTCCAAGGCAGCCACCTAATGATTCCCAGGCTTAGCTGAACATCTTTATCCCTCTAAATACCATACGATTTGGGATAGATTCAGTGGCTTTTCTGGACTACCACCATGAATAAACACGAGACACTCCCTGAAGATAAAGGTGGGGGCCATCTGCTGTACACTGAGAGGAGTCCAAACCATCAGAGCAATCGCAAACATGTGAACATCACTTCTTTAAAATGCTGGCATTGCGGCACCAGTCACGTGGTTCAACCACACGAGTGCTGCCAAAACACTTCATGATATCATGTCGGGAGCCACCCCGCGTATGCCTGTCCTCACCCTGGATCAGCAACGCTGCCCGAACACATAGCAAAGCCCTGCTGCCATGGAGAAATGTGTGGTGGCAATGGGGGCTAGAGCCCTGGTGAGGCAGGGTAGCCTCAGAGCAGGGACACGGGAGAGGGAAAGAGCTGGTGAAAGAGATGGCAATCGAACCTGGTAGGGGTTTAGGGTATAGAAGGAAGGACACGAGTGATAGGAAGCTGACTTACCTCACCTTTCGGAGCTTGATCAGACTTGCACTGAGCGCAACGCAATTTATTTCTCCACCTCCTTAGACGTTAAGTATCCAGTTGCACCCAACACTGAGTGACAGCCAAGAGTGGATGTAAAACCACAGATGTACAAGTGTGGATATGTGGAGCTTTTGTACTTTCTGGAAAACTTTATTAATATTACAATCTAGAACCTTAGCTGTGCCCTAGTGATTCCCACCCACTGGGAATTTCATTCTATACTTGGATAAATCTCTAAGCCCATGTTCTCTGTACTGCCAGGTGCTGTCATTGACAATGGTGGAGAATTTGTCCACTTTTTTTGTCTGTATTATGTAATTTATTACCTGAAACATTGGTTCAGCCATGAAATTTTCACTAGAGATTATTTTGTAATAAATCATTTCTGTAATAAGTCACACTTCCCAATATGCAAATTTTCCCTACATGCCTCTCCTTTTTTGTGAATATAGTCATTATTCAGAATGATCAGTTGTGTAATGTCGGGTAGAATTCTTTGCCCCCCCTATCTTACGGGATACTCGGAGTAAAAATAATTTTGATGTCAAATTAGGGCACAGGTGATGTTTCTTCTCCACAACTGTATTTTCAAACTCAAGTTCTTAAAGTTAGGCATCTAAGCCTGTATTTAAGCATAAAATAATACCAATTTTTTTCTCAAATGTGTTATCTATCTGCTTTTCTGTCACTTTCAGGAAAGACAAAGCATTTAGGAGAAAGATTTCTAAGAATAATATTTTTAAATTTCCATGGATTTCAGCATCTCTTCAGATAACATGATTATTGTTATTACTACTATTGTGAGGTTTTGGTAATCTCATAATATCCATGTCAAGGTATTTCTCATTGCCAGAATTTGCATCTTCAATCTGGGCTAAAAAAATCATTAAATTAATAATCAGACACTCAGCCTGCAAGACTCTGGTGCCTCTCCCTCTTGCAACCCAGTTTGGCTCTCTGTATGCGTGCCGGTAGATAATCCAGGTTTTAAAAGCTGACTCCCTCTTTATCATTATGTGACGTTGGCCCGCAAAGTTCAAGGTAAGGCCATTGTGTCTTGAGTCTATTTTTATTGTAAAAAACACTGGATGGAACTTAATTATTTTTTCCATCTGCCAACCATTTTGACTAATTGAACCCTTCAGAGCCAGGAATCAAGGTTTCCCAATGTAAACCAGATCCTGGAACTCGGCATTAGC
The DNA here is from genome assembly GCF_949628215.1 of Phalacrocorax aristotelis. Lineage (NCBI taxonomy): Eukaryota > Metazoa > Chordata > Aves > Suliformes > Phalacrocoracidae > Phalacrocorax > Phalacrocorax aristotelis. Next base: position 6,640,989 of record NC_134283.1, on the reverse strand, counting down.
AGAAATGTTGAAAAATCATGAAGGAATTTTTGGTTCTGAGGTTTGGTTCTGTTTTCCAGAGTCTGACCAGGATTCAGAAGAAACCCAAACCCTCTCCTACATATACATTTTTTTTGGGTTCCTTTAGTGTCTCATATTTTCCAGGCACTAAAAATTCTCGTTACCAAAAAAGAAAAAAAAAAACAGAAGGATATAACTTAAAGCCACAGAAGTATGGAAATTCCCAGCAAAGGCTCAGGCTTCCATTATTCTGGCAAAAGGAGAGCATGCTTGGGCAGCATTAAAAATGAAGCATAACCTAACACTGAAGGGTTTCCTGATAAGCTCTCTGTACTGAAGATCAGATTGCTGACAATTCTGCAGTATATTTTAATGTTATTTTCACCAATATTTTTTCCCCTTAAGAGGATAACTTGCATAGCCAATAAATTATGTTGCATGTTTTGTTTGCTTGATGACCCTGATGACTTGAATGTTTCCAACTGCAATAATATTCCATCTCTGATTTTAGCTCAGAATGTGAAAATCTTGGGATTAGTGACTCTTCCAGCAGTGGGAGATCACCACGGACTAAAAGGTAAGAGGTGTTATTTTCCAGCAGTGATTTGCGATACACCTCTGATGAGATCGGGGAACTACACTTCAGATTCTCCTGCTTGGTAGTGAAGCCGAAATGGGTGGCTTGTGTCTCTTAGTTTCAGCTTTTGGTACAATATAACTGCCTTGATTTAGTTCTTTTTAGAACCCAGCATAATTAAGGTGGCATTTCCATGCTGATGACTACTGCTTCATTCATCTCAGCCTCTTCTGCTATAAATGTTTCTTTCCCCAGTAGTTCCTCAACTTGCCGCCAGCATTAATGATATGCCACTAGAGATGCTTCGTCCTTTGTTTTTCCTGTCTTTGCTGCCTGGCCATTAGGAAGCAGAAGATTCAATGGCTTCTACCACCACACTTGTTCCCTTTGACAGAAAACTCATTTTACAGCATAGCTGTGTTACTTTGGAAATGCTTCACAGAAATCAGGGATCTGTCTGAAATTCTACACTGCAGGCAAATGAAAATTTTTAATAGATCTGGGTCTTAGTTCCGCTAATTTCAATGGTTCGTTTCACTGTTCTGGCAGTCAGGATCCATTAGTGGAACAGAAGAAAAAGCATGTATAATGCATGTACAGCAACCGCATTCTAATCTGAAATTTCTTTTTTCTTTTAAGTTCTTATTTTTTTAAATAAATATATAATGAGTTACTGACAGTACTTAACAACATCTTATACTAGACACTGTAATACCCCAAATAAATACTTAATTTCTGCTTTCCTGCAACTTCACTAGGATTACATCATGTCAGATTACTCTAAGTCTGCTTTAACCCAGTTTGAAAACACTAGTTATTCAAAGATCTTTACAATTCTTAATTCCATTCCTTGAAATACCTTTTCTTTTGCTTCCTTTATACGGTTTTTCAAGCCTGTGAAGGCCAGAGAGTTGCTGAAGTCAGAACAAGCCTGCAAGGGAGGAAGTTGGGAAAGCACAAATGCTGTTCAGCTGACAACAGAGCTCCCTCCCTTCCTCTCCCACTGGCCAGCAGCACCTTGTTCTCCTGGGTAGGGATATAGCTAATTTCTGCACCTAATTCAATCTTCAGACTCCTTGATGTGGTAGCAAACATACCGGTAGTTTTTCTGGTATATAAAAGTATCTGTGGGGAATGAAATGGCCACCATGAATTCAGTGCACATAGGGTCCTCACCACCCACGAGACAGCACATGGTTTTGATCTATTGACCTGCTTGTAGATCGGAACCGCTGAGTAAGGAGGGAGGTGTGCACTACCTTAACCACCCAGTGAAGTCATTAACATGCACTCCCTACCATGAATTAAATTAGTTTAGATTCTACTGATGATGCAAATAAACTCATGAAGCATAGCTCTATAGGGCTGCAAACTAACCCATTTGAAGAGTCTTTCGCTGCTTCTGTTTATCATTCCGTATGATAAATAGCTACGTCCCCAAATTATCAGGGAAGGAAATTTTAACCATTCAGCAAATAACAAAAATTGTTTTAATGATAAATAAAAAGTCACAAAGCTCAGCATGTTTTGCTGAGAACCATTAATGAGGTAAGATGGTGAGGCCTGGAAATCTACCTTCTCTTTTGTTAACACACTTTTCCATCTGCAATCCGCATACTTGAACAGAACACAGATCCCTTACATAAAAATTAGGAAAAAAAACCCTAGATTTTGGTGCTCATTGTCTTTCAAATGCTGCCTAATCTTGTGCTAAAGTCTCCTGAAAAGCTGAGGCAACTGAGGTCCTAATTCCATTATGTTTCTTTGAAAATGTGGACCATAATGATGACGTTAACTATTGTTGGCTTTGACTTTCCTTCCTTCGTAAATATCAGCTCAAAAACCAACTGTTAAAATAGCCTTCCTGTGGTAGGAAGCACCTTATCTTGTACTTTCGTGTCCCTGTAACATCTGCATATGGTGTTCTGAACTTTGCTGCTGCCCTCAATTAAAAGCAAAACAAAAAAAACCCCCTTGATAATACTTTGCTGGAAAAGGACCTAAACAATATCCTGCTTATTGCAGAAAACCAACATGGTGAGTTCTTTTAGTGTAGATAATAGGATGCAGAATCTTGGGACACAATAAAGCCCACAAAGTGCCCTTCCCTTACCTCTGCCTTCTGATCCCCATCCCCGTGCTCCACGGGCTGTCTGAAGCTCACAGCATTTGTTTCCTGCTCAGTTATCTAAATGGGAGATACTGCTATCTCCTTGATTTCCAAAAATTTCTGGCAATCCTGTAACGTCTGTTTTGAAATGTGGATTTGGAAGTACTCTCTCATCCTTTTTCACTCTTAAAATGTATTTTAATGATTTAGTTGTAAGGATCCTTAGTGCCTTCTATTCAAAAGTTTTAAAATTAACTATTTACTTGGTTGCATCTGTCAATGACATTTTAGACGATTTGGGAAAGGCCTCGTCTTGGCTATGTGTTTCAGATCTCTACAGCAGACCTGTCCAAATCTCTTTGAATTCAGCTGACAGAGTTAACTGAATAAACAGGTTTATATGACCCTATCCCAGCACCAAAACCAAACCCATTCAGAGAATGGGACTTATGTGAGCTAATATCCAAACTACAGCTAGTCTAAAAATACACGTGAGAAGAAAACATAAGAAAATAGCAATTGCTTTTGGCCTGAATTTAGCCAAAATTACATCATTTGTGAATGCAGAGTCCATTTTGCCTGAACCAGCAGTGCACGTACTGACCATGAGCTCCCTCTCACCCCTCCCACATCAAGCCAAGGAGAGTCCATTAGACTCCTGCTGCCTGCAATGGGACACTCTAATCCCCAAACTGCCAGATGATATAAAATGAAGACCAGACTGATACTGGGATGAACAAGACAAGATACCACTATAAAGTCTCTAGAAACAAGACAACAACCAGGGAGAAACCTGTTTCACTCACATTCTTATGTTTAAATGTAAGCACTTGGCTGTTCATAGTGTTTTATGCAGGCAAAAATGCAATAAAAATAGAGCATGAGCACAGGGAGGGTGGGTACTGCAGATTTAGGAACCGCAGAGCAAGTTACAGGATCTCCACTGGCCTCAGACACGCAGCAGTGGGTGTTTTCCCAGAGAAGTGTCTGCTGGAGAAGAGACTGAGGAGTTAGATGGTGGGATGAACGTTTTTAATCTGAAAATGGGTGTTGGCTCCTGTCAAAAGCTGTCTCAATCTATCCCCAAGAAAGCTATTGCCAATACTTCTCTGCGACTTGGCATGATCATCTGTCTCTTTTCCAGAGAAAACTGCTACCCCGACTCCACCCTTTTATGTGATAGTGGAGGCTTAGCAACCGCATGTAGACCTCAGTGACAGACGTGGGGCGAAGAGCTCTGTTCAGTATCTAGATAGGGAAATATAAAGGTCCTTTGTCAAGGCACTGCAAACATAGGGCATTAAATGCCATAAATGCATTATTTATTAAAAAAAAAAAAAGAAAAGAAAAGAAAGCATCTCTGAGATTTTTAGGTTTTAAATCCTTGTAAAGAAATAATGGTCAATTTTACCATGATTTATAAAAAACTTAAAAATCTGAAAATTTGTGGGCTCAATCACTGCTTAAAATCATTGGTTCAGATGTCCAGTCTGCCATGGGGAAATTATCAGACCCTAGTGAAGGGCAATCAGGAATCCCATTCAGAAAGGATTATCAGGAACAGAGTAATTTCTGTCTGAATTTCAGACTTCTTGACACTGACCTCGGAAAAATCCTGGCAAGTGTTTTTACAATTACTATATACTCTAGAATCTTCAAAAGGATTTTTTTTAAATTCCTCAATTCTTTGCAAACAGATGACATTTAGCTGCATATCATTTAAGTTCATAATCCTCTTAAAAACATGTGGTCTTGATTTGGCACCATTTGTTTCCATATGATGCTACTCTGTGACTCTGTATCAGATAATTGCATAATTTATTTGCCTTGCATATTGAACTGAAGCCTGAATGCTGCTCTCCCAGCCCAGTTGCTCCAGACTAACAAACAGTGAGCCAGAATACAGCGCTTGAAAACCAAAATCAAGAAGAAAAATAATCAATGGGTACTTCTATATATTATTTCAAGAACACACAACGACCAGTGCAGAGCTGAAATCTTACTTGCTTATTAAGTGTCCCATTTTTAACTCCCCGTTTGGAGTTAACTCTTGAAAGCATTTCATCCAAGTACTGAGTGGTACCTTCATCACTTATTATATCTTTCATTTTACACCCACAATTAATATTACTCCCAAATGAAAACCTTCAGTTGCCTGTCTGCATCATTTGTCCACTTGATTGATAGCTGATGCAACTGTCTTGGAGCGCAAAAGAGTGCCTGCACATTTGGAGGCTACTTTAGCCGTCTAATCAGGTTTTTAACTGTGATGCAGTGATCATGTTCCACCATGCTCCAATCCTGAATTCTTTCATAATGTATGATGATCAGGTTCTGGACCACTTAAATAAGTGAAAACTTACCAGTTTTATGCCTTCTAGAAAGGAATATTCAAAATAAGTCTTACGAAATGAAAAGGAAACAAACTCAAATGTTAAATACATACTTGCCTCAATACCAAAATTAGGGTAGACACAAAAAGTGTCAACGTTCTGGGCTTACAATGTTAAGACTTCTTTTTAAAGCATCCAAGAGAACTGCTTCTCCCAGGTGAAATGAAATGGATTCCTTCAGAAAATTCTGTAGGCACTCCTACCTCCAACCTGGAAAAATGCATCTTGACTCCTTCCTCCAGAAGGAGCAGGGTGCACTGAGGTTTAAGACATGGAAAAAATATATCTCAACATATGCATATGTTTGCCTTGGAAATCAGCTAGACTTAAACACATGCTTTGAATTACGGATGAGCCTCTGCACCTTCCTGAATGAGGAGGGATTTAGGCATGTATTTACCCCCTTTCTGAATGGGGGCAAGAGGAAATTCAGGAGAGCTTGGTGCCACTTACACTCCACTTGCATAAACTGGAATTAGGCAGCACAGCGTTACTGGAAAGCCTCCCCGCTCAGAGGAGTGAGGACGCTTCTCGACAGGCAATGGTTTGTGCAAGGAACGCTCGGTCCGTGTAAACAGGAAACCAGGTTTGCTTTGTCACGAGAGAAAATTTCCTGTGCCAGTGATTCATTCCATGACAAAACAAAATCTCTTTTATGCAAAAGCTGAAATATCTTAGTGGTATCTAAGCTAAGCAGAAAACTTCTTTCCTCTAGATTATCATCATCAGAAGGTAGACTGTTAAATGATGGTTCAGTCAGTAAGTATATTCTTCCCATAGAAGATCATCTTGGGGGAGATTCAGGAAAGGAAAATAAGTATACTATAGTAGTATAATATAGGGTAATTACCTCTGGGGAAATTTCCCACAATACTTCGTCCTGAGGGCTTACTTTTCCTTATTTATAGGATATGTCTACAGTAGAAATTCAAAGGAGTAAACCCCTGCAGTAGATTTGGGGGCTTCTAGAATGCCAATCACGATCATAAAAATCCAGAACATCTTAGCTTTTAAATAACACCAGTGTTTTCTTCAAAATTATGATTGGTTACATCTTGATTTTCTAAGTTTGTTGCAAATGGAAGTGAATCGGACAACATATGCTATCATAATGGCTTTCTGCATGAAGAGGTCTTTTTCAGGCTGAGCTGGCTGCTGCTGTTTTAATCAGAAGGTTGTCTATTTGTATGTTAATAGTTTCATCCTGGTTTATTAGGCTTGTTGATGAAAAAGCAAAAATCAGATGCTTTACTATTTTCAAGCTTCACTATTAATCTGTGATTTTTTTGGTGCCAACACAGAACCATTTCAGCATCCTCTGCCTTTAAATCCTCTTAATGAAAGCATGAAGAATGACAAAATACTTCCTTTCATAAAGCAGAAGGCTGAGCCAATTCACTTTCAACATGCTCATTCAGTGGAACTGAGGTAAATATGTTGCTCCACAGGTGCTTTTCCTTGCAATAACATACTCCCTAGTAATCCATTAAATTCATCTCATGCTCTGTTTAGTGCCTACTCTGTGAACTGCCTAGCTAGTTAAGGTCATTGTGATAATAGGACCAGGTTAAACAGCATGGGTATGTTGAACTCTGACATTCATCCACCGCGGCCACAATACAGATAAGAAGCGATGGGCAGCATTAGATATGTAATATCTACTCAGACTGACATGGTATTTTCCCCTCTGCAGCTCCTTACGAGCAAAAAACCTTGGGATTAGGCAAACATCTTCAGACCTGAATCTCGGGACTCCTTAAAATAATTTAGTGCCTTTACAAACAACAGATCGGCAACGGGAAGCTTGTCTGTTGTCTTGCATTTATTGAAGTAGCACAACTGATTGAGCAGGAGGAGGCTGTGTGTCCCGCGGGGCGGGGCGAGGGTGGGTCGGTGGGTACCTGTGCTCCTGCGATCCGAAACAGCACCGCTGCTCTCCTCGTGCCATCCCTGCCCGGGGAGGAACCTGAAGGCTTTGTTCATAGAATAGCATCTTCCCATCGCAGGGTTTAAAAGCAAACTTGGTATAACTCCTGGATGATAACCTCTTTCATTATGGAGTTCCTGTTAAAGGCAGACAAATAATTGCCAGTTAGTAAGTTGCTATTAAATTCAGCCCAAATTCAGCCCCAGCAATCCTTTCCAAAAGCCTGACGGGTTTTATTTTATTATTTCCTTTGCAGGGTGTTGGGAAGTGTAATCACTGGTAACTAATCAAACTTCTTTCAAATACCCACAAATATATAAAGAGAATGAAATGATTAATTATTGGGCTAAGCCATTTCAAATGAGACCTCATCTAAATGAGCAGATTTATTTCCAGAGCAAGCTGGGTGTAAATTTAGCTGGTTTTCAAAGCTCTGAATCTAAAGCATGCCTGGATTTGAGGACAGAGTGGGTTATGGATGGCTGTATAACCTCTCCCAGACATCCAGGAAAGCACAGCAATAAAAATCAGACTACAATTTTACAAAATAGTTTTATAAACAAAGTGTTACTGGGGTTAATAAGTGCTACCATTGGGTACTGTTAATTATAGGCAGGAGTAGGTTGGGGCATTAAACTGAGAGGATTTTTTAAATTTCAGTATTTAAATGAGCATTCTTTTCACCCACATAACTGTTTCATTCAACGAGAAGAATTAAAAATGTTTTGTCATATTTCCTTCCCTGTCTTTATTTTATTCCTGTGGTTTCCAATCAGTTCCTCACCTGCCTGCTTTCTTCCTTTCATTTCTTCCAACATTGCTACCTATTTTAGTTCAGGGTGGAGCTTTAAGGAGTAAAGAAAATGGCAACATCTTTGGTTTCCCTCTTGCTATCCTCAAAAATCCCTGGAATTTGCAAAAATCTTGCCGCAGGAACTTCAACTCAGCACCATTATCCCAGTCTACTGCAGTCATGATAATCACAGATAATCTCTAGCAGTCTTTTTTCTTAGTTATGTTACAGGCTTACCTCTATATATTTATTTAAAAAGGAACAGTGTAGGAATAAAACTATTTTATCCATCCAAACCTAAGCTCATAGAACTACAATACCTGTCTCCAGAGACAAGCAGCATTGCCCACATTATGAAATACACAACTAGAAATGAGTTAGCATTAACGTATATGCAGAATATTCTTGTTCTCAGGCACAAAATTAATTTGTGCGATTCAGTTTTATGCAGAATGATGGACACGTTTCTTCACATACTGAATATATTTAACAAAGTAAGTTATCAGCCCCACCAAAGCCCTACTTGAAGAAATAACCCAAAACTTAGCGGTAAAGAGGCCTCAGCGCACAACGTGGGTTGCACACATTGTGCGCATGTGGGTATTGCATCTGCGCTTCGCAAGTGCTCCTGGCGTGAAACTGTCAGCACCAGAATCTTTGCAGAAATCTGCTTTTAAAGGCAAACAAACATTTATGGGAAGCATCTCCCTGACTTGTGAATATCTAATCACAACTAATTAGAGTTGTCCCCGCAGTGGAAACCCTCTGTAAGGAGGCTGAGGTGTGCTGACACATGTAAAGCCCTGCAAACGCCAACCTAAGGAATTTCTTCATGCTGTATTCGCGCTGTACAGTTTTATTTTTTGTGGCACGCATTTAACAGCCCAATATTTTATACTTGTCCCCAAGGTAATTGACAAAACACGTTTCTAATATTATTTAACCATTTTAATGACAGCAGCTGAAAGATACATTGAAAAAAACCAACATTCTAAGCCAAACATTTTTTCGTCTAATAACATGGTTCCCAAATTTGCTGTTCCATGGCACACTATTTCTGTAAAAACTCTCATTGAGGCTGTAGGTCACAAAAGAAGAATGAAGCCTTGGAAAGAGATACAATGACTACATAATATTGTGTGGGATTATATGCAGTGGCCTGTGGCAATTCCTTATGTCTCTCTGGGTAGTGATGCTTTTCCAGCATCATTTTTTTTGTCATCGCACAATTCCATTGTGAAATATTCTTTTCATGAAGGAGGAAGAAAGAGCTGGTTACACCCTGCAGTGTTTTGGGGAAGACTAAGAAGCGTGGTTTGCAGGGAGTATGTGTGAAATATGACATTTCATTATGTGTAATTATTTTTTAACCAGTAATGTCCATGTTGAAATGAGTTTCTTATTTTTGGAATGCATGGGGAGTGGTTGGGGAGGGGAGTCATGTTTTTTCCCTGTTAATAAACTCAAGTCATTCTTATGCTAAAGTAATTTCTCAACAAAACAAATTTCTCTCCATCTGGGTAATGGCACACCCAAATGTGATTACATTACAAGGGATTTTAAATTAAATTTCAAGGTAGGAGCATTATTAATCCAATGTATTTGTCTTTATTATCATTGGATCTAAAACAACAAAAAGACTTGAACTCACATCTAAATGGCAGCTCAGTGCTTGCTTCTTACAGCAATGTGGGTTTGATCTGAAATCCCCAGAAATCTATGTGTTTTGGGTCAGGCCCCACAACTTCTCAAAAGGTGGAGTAGGAATGGCTACATCCTTCCCAGAAAGACAGAGGAGCTACAGAAGAGCTTCACTTGGTTTGGATTCTTTCTTTGTTCATTTAAGTTATGAACAATATCAGATGCTGCTCCAAGAGTGTTTTTAAGTCACAGCACTGACAGGGCTATAAAAAGGCGGGATGTTCAGAACTGGCACAGTCAGAAATACACGTTTTCCAGATTTACAGCAGATCAAGCCGTCACCTCGAAAAATCAGAGTCCTTATTTTTAACAAACTGCTAAATGTTGCCCACCCCAATATTTCAAAAAGAAGTGTTCACATGCACATGCAAAGGAATTGGATGCCCAAATGACTTGTATTCATCTGCCTTCTTGTGTTCACAGGCATTCAGATTACATTTTGGATGCAAAACCAATTTTGTTTAAGCCCATAGCCAACAAAATGCAGTAAATAAATACAGAATGTATGAATCCCTCTTGAGTACTGTTTTTCAATCCATCATATACAAAACTTCAACTATCTCTGCTTAGAAAATGAATGTGATCAGAATTTATCTTCACAGCATTATTTGCCCACTTTTTCCTGGGGAACCTGAGAGCTATCAGCTGATTACATTTGATCTGGCAATACAACACAGATTTTACCAACTCCTCATCATAACAGCAAAACAAACAAACAAAAACCAAAACCCAAACCAAAACAAACCCCAAACCAAAACAAAAAACTGAGCAGCACACTAAGTAACGTTATTACAAAAATGCTACTGTATGATTTTCCACAAAGCAGCAACTTCACAAAATGTGCCAATTTCTCATGTATCTGTCCTAGCAGTTCTCCATGAGGGCTTTCCCTTTGCCACCCAGACTGGGGGACTGGGCTGCTCAGTGCAACATTTCTGGGATTAGTTTCAGTTGCATTAGACATACGTTACCCTAGTGCAACTCTGCGCCTGTAAACACACGCTTGTGACGGCGGCTGCCCACAAAAATGTACGGTTTTTTAGCTAATACCTGTCTCCCATTTACAACATATTCCGAAAGCCCCGCTGCAGTGCAGAAGCAGGTATTGCGTTTCAGCGTGGGTATCCATTGCCACGCAGCAACAGCTTAATCTTCACAGCGTATTCCCTCAGTAACTGCCTGTGCATGAGATTTCCAAATGCTCAGACATAATTCTCTCACTGGAGAGTACAGGCTGATTATGACAAACTCCGTCAATTTTATTAGCCACACAGATGTTACAGATATATGTGAAAATCAACCATAATTCTTCCTGTGATGTGCATAGTGGCACTGCTGCAGACTGTGTCTTTCCCCTCCACAACCCCAGAGCTTACAGGCTTCCTGCCATCCAGCCTCCATGTGGCCCTCGAGCTAAGACAATCTTAAAAAGAGAAGTATTAAAAGGATTAAAACTGACACTATTGAGCCAGTGGGTGACTGCAACCACAGAGTTCCGACTGCTGCTGAAAACTGAAGCAAAATGCAGTGATGAGATTGCTGCCCTGCGATCTTGCTGTGAGCAGGATTTCTCCTCCGAGGTGTACCCAGCTAACCTGCCGGCAGGCTTGTGTGTGTCATAGCAGCCATCCCTCAGCAAACGTCTCTGATGCTGAACACCATGTGGCCAAGCCCGGCTGCATCTCTGAAGCTGACAGGGGGCACAGCTGAGCTGTACGACCGCTGAGGTCCAGCCGTAGTCCTTCAAACTTGCCATGGGGTCGCGATGCTCACTATGTCTGCCTATGCAAGGCTGGGTGCAAAATGCACTCTTCAAGAGGTGTGAGGAATATCTGCATCAAGATCGTTCAGGCAAAGCCTTCCCAGGCTCCTAGCACTGGGTCTCAAAGGCCCAGCAAGCAGAAGGAAAGAGATGGGTACAATTTAAAGAGAAAGATGAAGCCTACAGAGGGTTGTTGCTTTAAGTCCCTATTGCAATGAGCCTCTAGGAAGCCAGGGAAAGAAGCTGAAATGCAGGTCCAGGAGTGAGGAGACCCATAAAGCCTCAGCCCTTAAACCCTCTGCACCTCAGTCTTCCCATCTGTAAGAAGTCCTCAGGTTTAATAACCTAGAGAGTGCAACGGGCTATGAATGCCGGGTGAAAGTAATTAGTAACTGCGAAGTACAGAGAAACTGTTGGCAAAAAGAATGACATAAATGCAAAGTTATTATGGGCACCCAGTTACCATAGTGATTGGTGTCTCAGAAATGCTAATAATAGTAAAATAAATAATACAGGCCAGGCAGGAAGAGCCCCTAGAGATAAATGTGAGCTGCTCCCCTCCTGAGGGACTGCATGTACTGCTTTCTCAGCGCTCCTCGCCCCGCGCTGGCTCCGGCTCAGCTCCCTCCCCGGGTAACACACTGTGCTGCTGCAAGAGCGCTAGGTCAGCCAAGTGAAAGCGGAACTTTTAAGTGCTTTATTATTTTCACGAGTCGTCAGAGAAAATGAAACCCCCACAACTGCAAATAATTGAATACGTCAATAATATTTTGACTTGTTCACGTCTTGCAAGGTTTACTATAGCCCTCTTAAGCGCTTTATTGCTGTCCCTCCAGCGATGTTAATTAAGTTCACCGTAGGCTCACAAACCCTTTTTTCCCCTCTCTTTTCTTCCCCACTTTTTGTTTTGTTTTTTTTAAAAACCAAGCAAGCAGTTTTCCCAAGTATAATGCCTAGCAATGGGAGCTGAAATACAGTGGAAGGCACCCAGACAAAGGCAGATTAGAAGGAGTAAAGATGAGGCATCCTTCAGTGTGGTGGTCAACATTTCTCCACAAATAGGAGAACCATTGGAGAGTAGGAGCATTGGTCAGTGCCAACCAGAATAAGAATAAAATTCTGTAGCAAGCTTTGGCCATGAATACAGCCTTTTTGTCCAGGTTTTGCTCACTGAAGGCTGCTCAATGTTCACATCTCTCCTTCAATTTCTGACTCCAGCCATATATACGCAGCTGATAAATTAGGCTAATACTTTACCTTAAAACACCCCAAAGCACTAACTCCACTGCTCAGAACTGTACCTACAAACAACCGCTGATACTGGGCAACTGTTTGTGAGCCCACCCCTGCTCTTCTTGATGTTTTTCCTTGCAGTCTGCACAAGGACTCTCAGAGGGAGCAATTTCTGTGTCTGGGTGGACTACAAGGACACTCTCATTCTGGATCACTGTGTACCAAACCAATGAAGGGAACAAAAATAATTTGGTGCCTTTCTTTCCACTCAAACAATACTCTGGCACAAACTGGCCCTGTGCAGTGTCCTTCCTGGGCCCCCAGCAAATCGTTCAAACCACCTCAGTTAATCTCTTCCCAGTTTTAACACTAGCTAGATACACTATCTGATAGACAAAGATGCTGAAGAAGGATTGTTTTAGCTCTTGGAACAGTCCAACCTAATGGAAAGTACCAGTGAACCCTCTATCTACCAACTTAATCCTGAGTGAACACTAAACGTAAGTGTTTCAGCAGGACTCCTGGCCACTTGTGTGATAAAGCAACACAAAGGAGAGAGATGAGTCAAGTATGACACTCATATGGCAGGACTGGGAGACAGGACTGAAGGTGGAGGTGGTTGGTTAGGAAGATGAGGCATTCAATTTTTTCCATGACTCACACATACAAATCAATCAGCGATAAGATGCAGAGACATCTTGAGAAAAGATGGGGGAGAAAGAAAATTAAAATGTTTCCACCCTTTCCAAGCACGCAAGTGGTGGAAGCATAGAAGCAGAAGTGAGTAAAAAGCCTGATGGTACAGAAGGAATAGAAGGGGAAAGGCAGAGACTACATAAACCCTCCAGTTTTCACATGCGTTGAGCTTGGAGTTAAATTAGTTTCTCTCATACTCAGGCAACAGAGAGGGCTGTTTTGAGACGTAAATGAATCAGTAGACTGTAGGGAAGCCAGCATAAGAAAGATGATGTTGCAGACAGAAAGCTTGCAAATTGGTATAATAAGCAAAGCACTGAATAAGCAGGAAGGAATTGTGCTTTATTTGAGCAACGCTTTGCTCATACCTAGATGAGTTTTGAAGATGTTGACACGTGACCAGTGATAGCCATCTCCCAACCTCCGAATGCTTCTCTGTACATATCATAGTACAAACCAGCAGATCTACTGCTTGCCTGCATGACATTGTTTCTTATGAACAGGGAACTGCCTGCACCAGAGGAATAGACCGAAAAACACGATGTTGGAGGATGAAATGGAGTAGCTGGAAAAAGTCCACTACTGACCAAAAGAGACTCAAAGTTGGACAATCAACAAAAATATTTTTAGGCTTCCTCCCGTAGACTTCCCACACAACAACCCCAGCTCACGGCTGCATTACATAAACCATTTTTCCCTATACATTTGACTGAAGAAGAAAAAGTTCAGAGGTTGAGTGTTTCTTCTGAGACAAACATCAAGGACCTTTTACAAGAAGACTAGATGCATATTGGACTCTGCATCTCAGCCTCTCCAACATGTATGCCACGTAAACCAAGAAATGATGCTGTTTCCCCCTCTCACAGTAATCTTCCATACACAGGATCTGGGATTTTTTCAGTAGAATCAAACAGTTGGGCCTATTGCCATGTCCAATTATGTCACACAGAAGAATTATCCCCTTTCTGTCCCTTCTGTTTGTGGCCTGGTTGTTTTAGGAATATATAACCTAACCTATGATTACATAACATTACAGTAGTATTTTCCTACAGGAGTAAGTGAGGAATACAGAAACAGGCTGTAATTTTCATTAGCAGTTACGTCTGCTCTTGCTATGTAAACAGTATCTCCTTCCCAGGCCATTGCGTCCTGTTGCAAGCACAACATTTGAGACTACAAAATCAGTTTCCATGGGAATCTATGTGATGTCAGAAATCTGCTCTCCTTACTCCATAGTAGGATTTCAAAGGCACAGCTCCTCACGGGCACAAGTCACATAAGAACAAATCCTGGTTTGAACGCTTTGCTTATGCAGACTCCAGGAAGACATGAAGATGTACACCTAAAACACTAATCCATCTACTTACACTGTATCTCTGAAGAGTCTTTCTATGCTTGACCCCAATCCTCCCTACCCGTTTTTTCATTTCAGCTCACCATCGATTTTAATCTCATTCTTCTACAATGCTCCCAGGCTCACTTATTTCCGTTATTTTACTGTTCATCCCTTGCACACTCATACCAGAGCATGACACCAAATGCAAAAGGTATTGAGTTAAACAATTCACAGATAACCAGAATCAAGCTCTATAGGGCTTCAAGATGGATAAGTTATGCACACAAAGCACTACAACAGCAGCGAGTGCTGCATTACCTTCTATAGCCATACACTTTTTATCATGTCATCTGAAAAAGTCCATGCTCAAAGTTATCAGTATCTGTCCTAGGCCACAAAGCGATCCTACTTAGTCAATTCATTACATTATTTAATCTATTCAGAAAAAACCCCAGCCTACTCATAAATGATAAGCTTACAATCTGACAAGATTCAAATAAAAATAAGCCATTTGAGCAAAGCATGCAAACCACTCCCTTTATCTCACAAGAATCGAAAAGGTATAGATCTTGCATGCTTCAGAATATAAACTCCTTACTGTGCGACGGGAAACAGCATGAAACTTCCACAAAACCAATCAAGTTCACAACTGTTCACCAAAAAGCCACTCTGAAGTTTCCAGTACTGGCCAGTGTTGGATGTAACTTAAATACCAAAGTTAGTACACAACCGGTGGACCTAAGATATCACAGAATCACAGAATGGGGTTGGAAGGGACCTCTGGACATCGCCTCGTCCCACCCCCTGCCTGAGCAGGCACCCCCAGAGCAGGGGCACAGGACCACGTCCAGGCGGGGGGTGAATGTCTCCAGGGAAGGGACCCCACAGCCTCTCTGGGCAGCCTGTGCCGCTGCCCTGGCACCCGCACAGGGAAGGGGTTTGTCCTCATATTGAGGTGGAAATTCCTGTGTCCCAACTGTGTGCCCATTGCCCCTTGGCCTGTTGTTGGGCAATGACACTTTTCTTTCCTCTCCATAGTATTTTTCCTCCTAAGTAGCACATGACTTTAAAGTGAAGGAGTTCTTTTACCAGAGACCTCTAAACCCATTAATCATAACTCAAGACCAAATTACTGATGAGAGCCTATGTCCTACCATGGTGGACATCACAAATAAAAAATTATGTAATGAAAGTATAAATGCTTCATAGTTCAAGTTCAGACACATAATAGTGCTATAATTTTGTTTGCTATGAACAAACAAATGTGCAATTGTTACTCATTCCCTTAACGACTAGTCTACAAGTAACTAGTTAGCTGATAAACATACAGATGTTAACTAATGGATTTGAAAAGAGTGATGTAAAGTAAAGCAAAACTTCCATAATGACCTCAGAGCGCAATTTCTCTAGTTATCTATTTATGGTCCATAGTAAATTGTTTTGTCCATTTCGAGAATTGTTTTAAGTTCCAGTATGCCATGCCTGCTGCATTTCCAGCACTGTGAAAGAACTATATTATTAACTATTGTGAAATAATACCTAGAGACAAAATTGCCACCAACGCTATTGTTTTGGTTTAGGAAAAACATCATTAAACAGCCCACATTGAGAAGCTAGTAGGTTTCTTACCCATGAATGGATGTCCTGGCTATGTCTATATATAATTTCAAATTCATGAAAATAGGTTGCGTGCTACCAAAAATGATAATAATTCTTTCCTTCAGCTAAAAAGAATGTTGTTGCTTGCTCATTTCTATGATTTTAAGGCTGACTGTTGAACAGGTATACCCTACTTTTTAAGGTGACAGAGCAAAACTTCCAGCAACAAGTTATTTATGGAGTTCAGTGCAGCTTTTTTGTCCAGCAATGTTAGCAATACAAAGTGTTTTAAAGAGGTGATTTGGTAGCACTGGTTTCCTTCCCATCCACAGGAGAAAACTGTAATCATTATTTGTAATAGTTCACAGTAAGGTGGACACTGGTTTCATTTAAAGTGATGCTATTCCTATCAAGAAGTGCTGGGATTTAAGCATGTGACTCCCATTAATGTTAATGGGGTTTATATGTTTAAAACCTCTGCACATTGTGATGGGAATATGCTATATGGAATCCAATTAATCTGAAGAACATTGCATACATTTGGGAACATTCATGTTGAACAATTTCACTGGCATATGGGTTTGTCCTCAATAAAGCTTGCTAGTATCTGGTAACAAAGACATTAACAATCTACTGTACATTTAAATAAAGGAGGACTAGACTATATGTTTTCCCAGCTCACTGTAGGCAGCTACAAAGAAGCTTTTGAGTGTAAACAAATAAAGAATTGAGAAAATAAGGAAGAAGATGGTATTTTAAGAATGTGAATATTTGGAGAATGCCTGGGGAATGAACACAGAGGAGGCTGTTCGTTTATAGGTTAGATGCATTTTCAACAGGAACCGAGCAAGTACAAAAAAAAAAAGAAAAGAAAAGAAAAGAAATAAATATGAAGGGAGGATAAAAAGAATATTCAGACTCTGGCTGTTTCCCACACACCGAAGATAATAATGTGAATGGAAGTGATTTTGTTTTAGGGGTCAGAGCAGAGGCTGATATTGCAGCCTTTCCAGATCCTGAAAAACATTGTTTGATTAAAATAACTGGCCCCGTTGTTCTTGTGATCCTAATGAGGCTATTTTACATGATGAAGACAACAACAGCAAAGCAGCAAACAGTAAGTTTTAGCACTGCAGAGACACACTGCTGCTGGAAAATGTAACAGAACATTAAAGCACACGATAAGTAAGCAGGAATCAGCAAAAAGTTAATAGGGAACCACAATAACAATATGTCCATGCAGTTCAGTACAATATTTCTCTCCTTTTTTTTCCCCCCCTCTTCTAACAGGATGAGGAATTTAACAGGACACAGGAAAGCGATATCTCAGTAAAGAAAGAAAGGAACAACCAGAGATAAGGAAATAATGGTTCTTGACACTAAACAAGCTAGTTAATTCTAAGAACATTTGTTTGTAAAAGTTTGACAAGACCTCACTTGCCCAGACCTTGATGATCCTCAGACCTTCTTCAGAAAGATTTCCTTTCTCTAAATAAAGAAATATGTGACCAGAATTGCCAGGAATGAATCCCTGTTAGGGAGGGATGGAATCGCCATGTCTAGAAGGGGCAAGGGAACCTTTGGCAGCAGGCTGGCCAAGTTGGTGAGGCAGGCTTTAAACTGGAGTACTCGGCGGGTGGGATCCAATGTGGCAGTGCGAATGCCATCACGGGCGAATAAGCCAGGCCAACCAGAGCCACGACAAAGGTGCCTTAGCTGCCTCATGAGATGACAGGCAGAACACCAAGCACCTCATGGGTGTGCATGGCTATAGTGGATCCTCGTGCACCCCTCCAACAAAACATGCCTGCTCAGTTTCCTCTCTGAAATGCCTCTACACCAACACACACATCGTAGCAAATAAACAGGAGGAACTAGAGATCTGTGTGTGGTTGCAGTGGCACGATCTCACTGCAATTACAAAGATGTGGCGGGATAGCTCGCATGACTGGAATATGGTCATTGATGGCTACAGGATTTTTAGGAAAGACAGGCGGGTGCTGTTGCTAAGCCACTCTCCATCATCTTTGAAAAGTCATGGAGGACAGGAGAGGTGCCCGAGGACTGGAGGAAAGCAAAATGTCACTCCAATCTTCAAAAAGGGCAAGAAGGAGGACCTGGGAAACTCTAGGCCAGTCAGCCTCACCTCCATCCCTAGAAAGGTGATGGAACAGTTCATTCTGAAGGTCACCTCCAGGCATGTAGAGGAAGAGAAGGTTATCAGAAGGAGTCAACATGGATTCACCAAGGGAAGATCATGCTTGACCAACCTGATAGCCTTCTACGATCGCATGACTGGCTGCGTCAATGAAGGGAGAGCAGTGGATGTTGTTTCCCTTGACTTCAGCAAGGCTTTTGACACTCCCATAATGTCATCATAGGTAAGCTTAGGAAGTGTAGGTTAGGCGAGTGGACAGTGAGTTGGACTGAGAACTGGCTGAACGGCAGATCTCTGAGGGTTGTGATCAATGGAGCAGAGTCTGGTTGGAGGCCTGTAACCAGCAGTGCTCCCCAGGGGTCCGTGCTGGGTCCAGTCCTGTTGAACACATTCATCAATGACCTGGGCAAAGGGACAGAGTGTCCCCTCAGCAAGTTTGCTGATGATACCAAGCTGGGAGGAGTGGCTGATACACCAGAAGGCTGTGCTGCCATTCAGCAAGACCTGGACAGGCTGGAGAGCTGGGCCGAGGGGAACCTCATGGAATTCAACAAGAGAAAGTGCAAGGTCCTGCCCCTGGGGAGGAACAACGCCCCGCACCAGTACAGGTTGGGGGTGACCTGCTGGAAAGTGGCTCTGTTGAAAAGGACCTGGGAGTGCTGATGGACAGCAAGTTGACCATGAGCCAGCACCGGGCCCTTGCGGCCAAGGCAGCCAATGGAGTCCTGGGCTGCATGAAAAGCAGTGTGGCCAGCAGGTCGAGGGAGGTTCTCCTCCCCCTCTACTCTGCCCTAGTGAGACCACATCTGGAGTGCTGCGTCAAGTTCTGGGCTCCCCACTTCAAGAAAGACAGGGAACTACTGGAGACAGTCCAGCAGAGAGCTACAGAGACGATCAGGGGACTGTAGCATCTCTTTTCTGGGGAAAGGCTGAGAGACTGGGTTTGCTTAACCGGGAGGAGACTAAGGGCGGGATCTTATCAATGCTTATAAATATCTAAAGGGCGGGTGTCAAGACGATGGGGCTGGACTCTTTTCAGTGGTGCCCAACGACAGGACAAGGGGCGATGGGCACAAGTTGGAACACAAGAAGTTCCACCTGAATATGAGGAAAAACTTCATTCCTGTGAGGGTGACAGAGCAGTGGAACAGGCTGCCCAGAGAGGCTGTGAAGTCCCTTCCCTGGACATACTCAAAGCCCACCTGCATGCGGTCCTGTACACCCTGACTCGAGGTGTAGCTCCTCAAGCAGGTGGGTTGGACGGGATGATCTCCAGAGGTCCCTTCCAACCCCTACCATTCTGTGATTCTGTGATTATTTTTGGAGCCTCAATTTCAAACATGTTTTAAGGCCTGGTACTCAACAGAAGGATGTTTAGGTCTTTCAGAGTAAGCAAAAGCCTTGAAACCATTCATATCAGAGATCTGCCTGAGAACATGTGTGGGCAAGCTACATGCAATGGGTGCAAACCCACCTCCCTGCGTACCACCCTGTACAGCTGTATGTTTGTTTACATTAGCTTCTACGTATGAGTTCAGAGTGTTTCATTCCTATAAAGGCTGCAAAGTTTTGTGTTTGCCTTTGCAATCCATTACAGAACCAACACACAGACCAAGAATGAGGAGGTGAAAACACCCAAGGCTCCACAGCCCTGCGTTTGGGGGAATTGGAGAAAACAATTGAATTACAGGGAGTAGCTGAACTGACACAACTGAAAAATCACCTGAAAGCTTCTAAAGAAAAAAAAAAATAGGCAAGCTGAAGAATTATATTTGAGGGCTTTTTAAAAAGTGTTTTCAAAACCTTTTGCTGAACTAGGAGGGGTTATTTTTATTATTTTCTGGCAATCTAAAGCTCTCACTGCTAAGTCTGATAGTTAAGAAAGTCCCAGAACTTGCACACATACCAGTGTGTATGGGGGGCCTACTTGGATGCAAGGTTTAATATGGCCTGTTGTAACCTGAAAAGGAGGCAAATATGTTTACAAGCTTCTTTTGATAGTGAGATACGGTACTGAGAAGGATGTATTACTAAGAAGAGGACAAACCATAGATGAGAAAAGTTCAATAAAAGTTCAGGTCCATTCATGCCCCCGAAATTAAGACAACGTGAATGTTTCCTCTTCCTAAGAAGCAAGCTGGCACTGTGCAACAGTTTTGTCTTCCCAGACATTTCACACTAAGCCACCGATAGCGGAGGCACCATCACAACACTTCCCGGAGACATACGGCATCAGTCTACCTCCTTCCAGCTGTTTAAAATGGCATAATTTAATGATCTGGGAGAGAGTTATCACTCTGTATATCAGGGAATTGCCTAGAAGTCATGTTCCAAAATATCCTTGTGGCCCAGAACAAGTGCTCCACACCCAAGGAACGAGGCAGGGCTATCAAGCAGCGGAGGACAGTGATCCCAGCTGAACTCAAGGGCACTGTGTCTCCTCTGCCGCCACTGACTCCCAGTTCAACACCCCAGCAGGAGCAGAGCTTTGCCATTGCTCATGGGAGGTAGCCCCAGCCTTGGAAAAGCCCTTCAACTACTCGGAGCTTAAGCATCATTTCATGCAGAGAAAGCACCCTGACACAGGCAATATGCAGCCAGAAGTTGCATGACGACGTGCACAGAATTTCACTGTCATGTGCAGAGCATTCACAAAACAAAGCCCTTTCTTCTCCCACAATAAGTAACAGCTTGTCTGAAATGTAGTGTCTCCTTTATTTCAGGTTGCTGCCAACTCTGTGCATCTTTTTTTGTTTGTCCCTTAATCACGCAGCTTTTTTCTCCTAGCAGAGCCATGACCACAAAGTGTTAAAGGCAACAAAGACCATTTGCAATTCATCTTTTCACTTGGTGTTAAATACTCATTTTATAGAAGCAAATACATCTTAACAAAAAAAAAAAAAGAAAAAGACAGAAAGAACAGGACCTACACTGTTTTTACAAACCATAATTTAAACCTGATCCTGAAAAGTAATGGTAAAATGATAAACATGTTGTTTGTGATGTGTTAATGTTTAATGATGATGTTATTGAACACAGAGATTAGATCCCTATCAGATGTGGTTTTGAAGAAGATACCTGGACTATGGAAAGATTTTCAAAGGCATTTTTCTTGCTAAGAAATAGCCAGCTCCTTGTATATGTCTCCTTCTAAGTATCTTAAAAAGACATCAAGTTTTTCACCCTCCAGTTCAGATTTCAGAACTGCTGTTTATCTGTTTTAAAGGTCTCTGCCATGAAAAAAGAACTATAATTAATGAGGGGTTTAGGCTTTACTGTATACACACACAAGTTTATCTATCTATCCATAGACACATTTTAACTTTAAGATGTGGTTTAAACTTAAAGGACTGATTGCAAAATACTGGCAAGGACCATTTTATTTAACAAAATATCCAGTGGTTTGCCTAACATCTAATTCTGCAATGACCTCACTGACGTTATCATTTTCCAAAAGGCTAATGGAGAGAGGTTTTTTAGGGTAAAAAAAGAAGAGCTAAGCCTCAGAATATGGATGATCCAATGCTTGTGCAAAAGAAAGTCACTCCAGGCAATGCATAACCTTATCTGACCTATGAATAGATACTACCTCCCCTCCACAGTTCCCATTTACCAAATCCAAAATTCCCCAAACACACAAGATGACCATTCCTATCCCATGGTACCCAAAACAACATGTCAAGGTTCTTATTAGTGCTGGGTGCCAGCCTGTAGCACCATGCACTGATTACCTCGTCCAGTCCCCTCCTACCCTGGCTGGTCCAGCAGAAAACACTGCTCTTGCTGAAGAACAGCAAAAACATGCAAATACACTATGGGAAGGTCTATGTGTTAAGAGAGACTACAGAAGTGCAGCAACTTTAGAAGCATATCATTTAAAATTTAAACAAAACCCAGACAAAAAGTCCTAAATTTACCTTTGGAGCACACTGGACAGCGGAAGAGAAGAAAATAATACATGAATAGTCCTCACACCCCATTTACTAGGGTTCTGAGCTGTGTATGCTCTGTACATTTTACACATCTATCTACACCTGGGCCTAAAGGACTAAAGAAATCAGATGACAATCTCAGTATATATTTTGATCTGAAGAGGAAGATCGTATTCCTGCGTTAAGTCTATATGCCAGTACCTGGCACAACAGGCCTGCAAGCAGAAGTGTACGTGTTTAAAGCTATGCGTATTTTATATGAAGGCCCAGTTGTGACCAGAGTAGTTAATATCTTACAAGACTAACGAATATATGGTAGACTTAGATGGGCATTACCCCATGGAAAGATTAATTCATAATATTCTAATTCAAGTTTCTACCCCACCTTCAAGGTATCCGACACTGAAGAAACAGGCTAATGGTCTGGTGCAGAACAAAAAGATCTGTATCATTCTTCTAAAATACATTATGGCCTATTCAAGCTAACAGAGAACAATAAAAAAACCCAAACCTACTTTTTTAAGAATGGTAAATTTCTAATAAATCCAATGCAGAATGCTACAGACAGCACTTAAAAGCACACTGACATAGTACTACCTACAGAACTGTGGACAACCCTAGGACCCTGCCAGCTTCAAGCTTAATACCAGAAATAGAATAAATTGATTCAAGAAGTCATCTTGAACACCACTGTTCAGCCTGAGTGCAGTTCAGTCTCTAATGATTAAATGTTACTTCTTTATAAGCTTCATTCTAGCCAAAACTATCTTACATTAATATTTTCACAAACTACATCCCAAAATAAACATTTTATATAAGATACAAATACCAAAGTCACTTCAGTTCACTTATTGTGGTCATGACCACTTTGGCAAGATTTTGGGGAGGGAGGAGAAATTCAATAAATCAGGTATTTTAATGATTTAGTGTTTGCAAAGGTCAGAAACCAGCACACAATATCTCCCTACTCTGAATTACACGCCTGTTAATAGAAAGAGCAAAATTTTCCAAGAATCCAGCCAAAACCTGGCATCTGACAGAGGAACTTCATCAATGTGTCCTATCCTTTGGGCTCATCCCTCCCAACATTATGTCCTGAAGAAATACAGTGCAATAGTGGACACAAGGACTGGTTCTTAAATTAAGAAACTGACAGCAGGGGAAGGATGAATGGTGAGAAACTTTTTTTCCTTTAATGGCATTGTGCTTTCATTAGCCAACATTGCAACATTTGCACTAGAAGAAGATAAACTAAGGAAATTTGGTCACAGAGGGGGAAGTTGAGCTTTGTGCTTCAGATAAGATCAGAGCATCTGCAAAATCGAAGTATGCCTGGGATTTTTGTTTTAGCCAGAACTTAAGAAAGGCTGGAGCATCTGCAAATTCACAGACAAATTTCAAAGACAGAAGGCACATCTCCAGAGCACTGGGAATGCACATTGAATACGATTTTCTTCTAAGACAGTAAGTCAACTCAATTTCATATTTACCTGGACTGCTTGCTCCTCTTTACGCTGGTTTATTTTCTTCTGATCTATTCTGACACAGCTAGCTTTTGACAGATGCACAAAATTTTCATCACATGAAGAATATTTGTGATGTGTTGGGGAAAAAAAGGCCAAAAATGTTGGATTCTGTTCTGTGATTTGCTGTGTCCTTTCCTCAGTTGGAGGTACCAAGCATGTCCCCATCCAAATGTCTTTCCACTTCCCTTTCATTGATTTATCAACAGTGTTTGACCTGTATAGAACAGAGTACAGCTCATGCAGCAAAACATCTGAGACAGAGCTGTGCATACCACCCCCAGCCCCACTGGCAGGAATTCCCCATGACGAGAAAGCACCCACTCCACAATATTTTCACTGGCGATGCTCTGGGGATGCTGCGTCGGCTGATGCAGTTAGGCGAAGCCACTGCACAGATGAAAAAATGCAGACTTCTGCTTTCCAAAGCCAACAGCAACTTTGCAGCACTTAGTAAGGCAACCCAACATGTGTAATTGAGATGAGAGGAGCAAGCCAGCAGCCAGGAACTGGCAAGGGTGCTCCAACACATGCCCCATCTGCATATATCATACCATTAAAACCATCAAACACTGCTGGTAGAAAAGCAAACAAACAAGACCAGCATAAGATCAAGATATATAAAATGCCCAAAGCAACATTAAATCATCTGAAGATACTCCCATTAAACAGAATTATTGTCCCCATTAAGAATCAATCAAAGCTACTTAGAATCATTGGCTATTCAGCCAGTTCCCTGGGAGACTTCCCAATTAAGCAGATTTTCCACGTGGGTTTCTTGTGATTAAAGGCCCTATCTCGCAAATCCTTGCTCATATCTGTCGTTCTAACGCAAGTGAGCAGTCCTAATGGATGAAGAGTGCTGGCTTATTCATCTCATCTACATTTACCTAATTCTACTGATTTCAGCTTGATTTGCATGACAAGAGGAGATCAAGCCAAGGGACCTACTCTCAGAGTTTGCAAGAGAAGAATTACAGTCATGCCTACAGTTAGACACAAACAGACCCACTGTTTGTGGAACTGCACAGACTCCAAATCACCAGAGCTTAAGTCAGGTCTGGTCTGGAAGGCACATAGCCATGTTAACATAAGACAGTGAAGATGCAGATAAGTCCACCTGAGAGGGAAAACCTTTTACTGCAGACACATTCACACCCTAATGTGTCTAAATGGCTCCCTGACCAAAGCTGGCTCGCGCCCCGGTGGCTTGGAGCTAGCCTGTGACAGCACCAGACTGTGTAGACATGTTCTATAAGGTAAGTATATCCTATATTGACAGGATTTAGTTGATCCTTCATAATAAAATGTGTATTCTACTGGTGCCTAAATTGACTGGCCTGCTGACTGTCTGAAATTGCCTAGGGGCAAAGAAATGAAATGGGGCAAATTACGTTAAGAGTAATTGTATTAATAAAACATAATGCAGTTTCATCCGCCATCTAGAAATACTATTAGCGTCAGGCAGAAGAGAAGCGAGAATCTCAAATTCCACAACTCAAACCAGAAATTAAGGACTTGCTCTTTTTTAAACCAAACTTGTATTTGCTATGATTTCCGTAATTTATAACCCTGGAAATTAACCTTGACATCCATAAATTCCCATGTTGCAAGTTTCCTAATATATTCTTTCCATAGGTCTTCTGACCCACCCTTTCTGTGGTCCGAACAGGATTTCTGAAGACACTATGCTGATACCAGCAGTTTGATAAAGTACAGTGACTTCTTTCTGCTTTCTCTGAGGAATACACATATCAATGCTTGCCTGGGTGTGTTTGCATGCATGGGTGTGTTTAACACGGTTGCACTGCCCCTTCCACTTGGTCCTATGAAAAAAACTGATTATCACAAAGCAATCCTGAAAAATGGTTAAGAGAAAAGATACCAAGCCCATATCAGCCTACAAAATGGTCACTCCCTGTCCCTGTTTCAGGGTCCCAAATACAGCATGCGTGAGTATGAAATGTTAACCTTTTATGGTTAGCTATGTGATGAAGTGGATCTTGTCTTGCTTCATTTTTGTTTGACAGTGCTATAAACATATGAAATTGAAGTAGTGCCCCAGCCAAACCTCTCTGATGGATTTCTGTTGGAATTTTTGTGGGGAGCAGCAGAGGGATGGAGACTGGGGCACAGACTGCAGGGCTGAAAACCTACGTATGAAACCCTATGGTCAAAATTAAGAAGTTATTTGATCTGTAGGAGCTACACATGGTACTTATGCAGCGACCTCCAGGATAGCATCATCA